>NC_140777.1:54186463-54622078 GCF_044657685.1 Stegodyphus dumicola
TAGGTTTCTTTAAAGGAAATAATATTGCGATAGTGACCCAAATTTTATGCACGCCTACTTGTCATTTGTAATGTTCTTACTGTAAATGCGTCTTTACGAAATTCAATGACTCGCCTAGTTTTCCATCTGATTTTCGGAAGATAAAATTAGTTAAACAAGAGGGGAATATGGAGGTTATGCAGAATGTATATTCTTCTCAATGTCAAAATTTGTGTACAGCTAACAAAATGTGAACAAAAATAATCCTCCATGCGACCATGTGCTTGAAGTTAAATTTTCTATTTTTTTATTGATTTTATATTTTGCATGAATTTAAAGAAGTTTCAATTAACAAATGGCAACAATGCCGGAAATAAACTATACCTAGCGCAACAGACTATTGCTATTAGGAGAACTATAAGATACTTATCTTTTAGTTCTAAGTAACAAACTTGGTTATTTAAAAGAAATGGGTTATGTCTTCTTGAAGTTATTTGTTATTCTCCATGCGCCATCATGATGCCAATCGGTAAAGCGAAAGCTATTTCATTTTCAAATTTAATTTCCCGGTTACTAATTAACAAACTTAGCTATTTAAAAGCAATACACGCTGTTCTTATGAATACTTTCCGACTTTCTATCCCTTAAGAGGTAACTTTCTGTCGCCACTTTGTAAGATTTTTGTTAAATTAAAGTTATATGGAAAGCTAGATCTTGGCTTGAACTATGAAGCGACTATTCACTAAGTTCAGCATGTTTCAGTAACTGCACAGGCAAAGGGTAAAAAGCCTTTAATTCAACTCAAGGACAGTATGTACAGATAACACTCCTGGTGCTTACAGGGCCTCGCCAATACTTTTGGCGGAAACTCAAAATAGAAATTGTAAAACTAAAACTAATCCTAAAATGAACAGTCAACCGAAGCTACACAGTGATATTTAAACGATTAGTTAGCTCTTGGCTCTACCTTCGACGTAGACTTGACTGGCAGTTAATATACATGGCCGTAAAATAGTAAGCTTCAGTAACAGAGAAACAACGTGGGTGAAAAGCAGAATATGCTGTAATTCAGAAGTAACTCAAACGCCAGCTTAAATAGTAGTTTCTTCCCTACTTTGCATAATGCGCAAAACTAAAATCACATTCTGGCAAGAAAGTGTGGGTTGAAAATAAGAGACGTAGGAAAGGTTGCTTCCAAAATAAGATGAACTGTTAAGAAAGTTAAAATAAAACCCCCAGCTTGATTTGATGTATTAACTCGAGAGGCGGCTCTTGGTCACCACTTTATTTGAGGTAACTCGAGAGGTGACTCTCGGGAAGTGATTTGATGCAGTACCTCAATGACCACTCGGCGGTAACATGCTTTTTTGGATTCGGGTTGGACAATATCACTTCATGAGTCTATTCGACAACATATGAGTATAAAACAACTGCTAAGCTTTAATCTTAAATACGTGTTTTAGATTTATTGTTATATATGCGTTTTAGACGTTAGTTCGGGACTCGACAGTCTTGATACTAGGAATATTATTTTCAAAGTTACGGACCCCAGTAAGTATGGATGAAGGAATCAGCTTAAGTGAAGGAAAGTTTGAATTATGTGAGAGAATGAGTGAAGAATTATGTCTATACACAAACTAGAGAAACTTATTTCAAAGGAAAGGAAAAAATTCACCTGTTTCTTTCTTCTGAAGAAGAAGGATTTGTGACTGATCGCCCTCAAAGTCGATATAGTTATATTAAATCTATATTGAACTAAGGTGTAACCTAAATTTAAATGGTTGACTCAAATCGAAACCAAGCTGTATGGCGACTTAAACCCTTGGCAATTTTTATAATTTACTTTGATCTTATCTGACAAGTTTCGCTTTTATTTGACGACTTAACATTTAGCTTCAATATTTTATTCTATAATAATTATATCATATTAACTGGACTGTTGATCACAAAAAAGCGACTTATTTCCATGTTTGCGCATATAAACAGGCGGGACTTCGTCAAATCGATACCAATACCAGAATGATAACATTAACGCTTGATCGCATTAGTAGCGTCTAGTGTAAATATTATTTATTGAGATTTCTCCATACTTTTACCGGAAATGGATAATTTAACTTTGCTTTTATTGTATTAATAACTATCTACTAAAAATTTCAGAAAGTATCTTACAACTCAGGTAGTGTAGATTTTTAGTGATGAAATTAAAAAGTAATGGTTAAGGGAATAATTTCCTTTCGAAGTCTTCATAAAAATAGAAAGAGTTTCTGTCCTAATATTCTCAAAGTGAAACAAGCTATGATTGAAAAAAATGATATGCTTTACTTTGCTCAGTTGTTCGGGTTCCTTCCCTAAGGAATAAGTCCAATTTTTTAGATTTCGAACTAATACCAGAAATGTTTTATATAGCCCTGTCTGCAGTTAGTGGAAAAGTGGTGTGAATCCAACATAGAAAATAAATAGGTAGACAGACATAAGTACAAAAAATATTTATAGTATATCAAAATTGCAGAAGATTGATTCTTTCCGTACCATCTCTAGAACGTTCGTTTTCGATCTGCACATTGATTAGTACAGATATCTTAGCTGAAACACCCGACGTTGCCCTGGATTTATGTAGAGTGAAGAGAATTTATATTTAGGAGGATGGGGTAGATTTTTCAAAATCTTCGGTAGATAATGATTTTCCTCTTATTTTATCTCAAGGTTAATTGTCCAAAATTTTATCAAACTCAAATAAAACTGTAGAAAACGTAGATCTGACACGACGCCACTGTTTTAGAAAGAAATGGCACTTATTTTGCTGTCGATTATGATCTTTTCAGAAAATCAGAATCAACTTTGGTTGACTTCTTCACCGTTTTTGACATACTGGCAAGAAACTGATAGAAATCGCATTTAAATTCTGGTTAAAGGATTCTGCACTGCTCTGGAAATTTCCGAAATGACCTAAAGAGTAACTAACTGAACACGGCGTCATCTAACAGTTTTAGAGAGAACTTAGAGAATGGAAGCTGTAACGCCTACAAGGGCCTAAGATGAGTGATGTGATTTCAAAATTGAAACTCGATAGAAATACTCATTTTATTTTTGTTAAAACAGAAAACAATTATAAATTCAGTATTTAGCATGGCTGGCTTTCACTGACAGAGGGAACGCAACAACGGCGACGCGAACCTAAGATGGATGAAGTGAGCAGAAATTTTCTAAATGTGGACCACATGGGGTGATTTTTTAAATTTTATGTGACCTTCCTCTTGCTTTAAAGGTCAATCGAGCATAATTTCATCAAGTCCAATTAAAACGCTAGGTTTATGTGCATTATTCACAAACAAACGTCCACGCTTCTGTACATATAGAGATGATTTTAATAAATCCAGCTAAATTCATCATTTCAAGGTCCAGCTAATAATTAATTGTAATGGAATAAATTTGTGTTTATTCCTTTTAAATCGCTTAGTATATTATTTAATAACAAATAAATTTGAACGAATATTATATATCTTACGCTTTGCTGAATGAAAAAATACTGCCGCAGTGAAGATAAAAAATATCTTAATTTGGGCAGCAGAAACACATTACTTTCAGATCACTAAGTCTTGCGAGTGGCAATAAATTTCTTTTATTTAGCCGAGTGTTCTGATTAGATTCATTGGGTAGGTGCAAATAAAGCACGAATATAAGAATGATATTCACTCAAAACCTATTATGGGCTGCATGATATTCATACGGAATACTTCAGTTATATAATATTAGTAAATGCATTCATATTTTGTTTCACATCAATAAAATTCGCATGAAACTTAGCAACGCATTTAATATAAGAGCTAGTATACATTATACACAAAGAAATTTAGCTAATTTTTCAGATGTTTGCAACTACATGCTTTGTAACTGCTAAGAGCGGAAATTAATTGGTTAAAATTCTATGATGTGCGTTGCTTCACAATGAAACTTTTATAAAATCTATATGCTTTTGAAATTTGCAGAGGATGTTTGCACTTTTTTAGTACGATTTCGGAGCATTTTAATTAATGTCTTTTTAAAATGTAAAGGTTATTTTTCGAAGTGTCCGATCTGTACCCTTTTATCTAGACTATAATCCCTCATCGAGATTTCTATGATAGAAGGAATTCACTACTTTCAAGCGTTCGTCAGTCATAGTGGTTGTGACATAGAGAGAGGTCTTTTCAAAGGTCACAATAGTCCACAGGCAAAAAATTAGGAAACTTCGCAGGAAAACGTGGGAAATGTATACGTACAATATCTGTATCAGACTTCATTTTTCTAGAAATGCAGTGCTAACTGTTCGAAATATGACTTGTTGCTTTTTCTTAGTGATTTTTCACTTTTTGAGAGTCATTGGGATAAGAAAATGGAAAATTTTCTGTAAATATTGTACATTAAACATTCCCTTGACAGTATGTTGTGTTGATTTTAACATTATTTCCCACTCTTTTTATTTTTAAGTTCTCACTGTAAGAGAATCATGCAACAATCATAAGCATTTTTCTCAAACTTCCTTTGCATTGACAGAACCACGTTCGTCCAATTTTTTTCTCTTCGTTTTCAAGACAACAGAAATGTATAAAGGCAGTCTGTTATCTTTTCCAGTTACCCTCTTGGAGCCTTCTTTCCATGTAGAAATAAAAATTGACAGTTTTGCCTTTTCCGGTTAATAATGTTGCTTATTTTGCGCTTCAAAATTTTAATACCAGACATTTCACGAAGTTTTTGAATTATGAAATGGGAATATTTCTCTTGGGAAAGCGCAGAAACACATCCTTCAATCTACAGCTTGTTTACATGAGCTATTTTGAAAAAAGAATAAATTTAAAAGTAACAGACGATATTTCTCAATTCAAATATCAACTCTTGCCAGAAATATTTACACCGACGCATTCTGCAATTTTTCTTATTTAAAATTTATGTTTTTTAGAATCTTTATTTCACAGAAATGCAAGATATATTGTCATGGTCAAAATATTTACATTTTTAACACCTACGTTTTAAAATGATATGCATATTTACAGCTGATGTGATCGATAGTCTTTCAGATTGTTAAATATTTAGTTTTATTATATGAATATAAAATACCTGAAATGCACACTATATGATTTCCTTTTATGGCATATCAAATTATACGTACTTTTTGATGCGCTTCATTTAAACTTTCCTCGAATTATTTTAATATGTGAACAAAAATAATGTGCATAACTAGATAGCAGTCCCATATACAAAATTTTGATGTTCCACGTCTAATCGTTTTAGAATTATGCAAGATATGTACTTATGTATATAGGTTACGAAAAAATCCCTCTTGAATCCATTTGAAACTCTCACACTAGTTTTTGGATTAAAGAGTCCTTTCCTCTGTGGGTACGTACAGACGTCACACGAGAAAACAGTCAGAATTGATTCGGGAACCGTCAAAATGGGCATTTCCGTTGAAATATGATACCCAAAATTTTTCTGAGATTACCGTGCTTCCTTTACTTCATACAAGTGAGTAGAATTACTTTTACTCTTGTTTTGGTATTTAGCTACACCTTCCTTTTTTTAAATTTATAAAACACATTATAAAGTAACCTAAATCTAAATAAAAGCATGTGTATAAAGATGTGTGGGGGAATTTCCTACCAATGGTAAAAGGCATTGGGCAAAACCACTAGTCCAGGGGAAAGGATGCATTCGAAAAGACTTTCTGAGGAAAATGGCTAATATCCAATTTACTCATGGGCAAAAATACGATGATCAATTATGCTGTCAGCCCGTTTGCCTAGAGTCAAACCCAGGTGTTCAGCCACCATTGTTCAGCAAATTTGCCACTCGACCGAACTCGGATTTAGCACTTTGGGTTGCAATTGTTCATAACACAGTGCCTAGGATGCAGATATTTGAAGCAGATTTTTGCCGAAATCGACTGTGCTCCAATATTCGAAGGTAAAATAATCTATCGACTGAATAAGGCTGTAACAAATTCTACAATTAATCTACGAAAGGCCGGATGAAAAATGCAACATAGATAAATAAATAAATGCGTGAATGAATAGAAAAATAGAAACACAGATGAAGTAAAGATTTATTTTCAGATTTGAAATATTCAGAGTAGTATTTTTATTTATTTTTTAACACAAAACAGCAATTTGATCAGAAAGGCTATTAATTTCGTTTTGGCTTTTTGTGTTGCTTCATTACAAACTGCGAATCAATTTTTAAATTGTTGCCACAAAATATTAGAACCTTGTATTATGTTTAAGGAAATTAAATAATGAAGAATCTGCATAAATGTATGCATGTGTCTCGTATTGTGATAAAAGAACGGTACCTAAAGCCATCAAAATTTGAATATCCTGCGAATATAGGCATCTGGAAGCCCAAATTTTGAATTTTGAATTCGTTTTATTATCTATTTCATATTCTGTAAAGCATTCATGAGTTTTTGATTAAGAAACTTATCGATTTCAAAGCTAGCAATGGCAACACTGTACGAACAACAAAAAAAAAAAAAAAAAAAAAAAAAAGCATTTTTATCCCCAGCACGCGAAACTGTGTATCGGAAATTCTAAAGATATGCTCTTTTAAATATTTTGTGATATTGCTGTTGATTTGAATTTTATGGTTCAAGTGCGAAAACCATGATATTTAATAAAGAAATATAACACACAGAACGTTAAAAAAGCGCCCCTTTGGGCGTAATATATCTGAAAGCTTTCATTTTTTTTAAAATTTCGATTGTGAACATAATTAACGTTTACCAGACTCGATGTGTTCTAAAATTGATGACATTTATGATAACAAGACTACTAGAGAGAAAGAAAACACCATTTCTCATTGAACATTTTGTAAAGCGATCTTACGCCACTTTGATACCACTTTGTTACGCCACTTTGTTCTTTAACTAATGCTTTTTTTTGAGCGGTTAGAGACTGAAGTCAGTTGAATGTCCATTTCTTGATCTTAAATCTTCGTTGTAAAAGTACGCATGGCTTTCTCCAGTGATTTCTGACGAAATACGCATGTGAATTGGCATGATTGATGTGCGAAAGGTAGAAGACTCCTTAGAGGGTGAAAGAGAGAGAAAAGAGAGACGGCATAATGGCACGGCATCCATCACTGGGGACTGGTAATCGTTTGTGGATCCATCATGTTTGACGTATGAACACCTTCTGTATTTGCAGAAGGATGATCTTCAGGAAATGCCGTAAATTTCATTGGCATCTTGTTTTCGCCAAGTATAGAAAATATCGTATATTGGCACGCTGCAGAAACAAGACAATTACCTCTTACAGATATATAAACAGTGGTTTCAAACTGGCAGCACGTGGGCTGCATTGACCTCCGAAGGTATTTAAGGGGTTCGCGAATACATTTCAATTACGTATTGGTTGCACATACGGTCAAGTTTATATTATTTTCTTTGCTAAAAGTTTGTAATTGCGTATCATCAGATTGCCACCAGATGGCGGTAGTGTTTTTTTTTTTTTTTTTTTTTTTTTTTTTTTTTTTTTTTGTGAAAAGAAACAGTGAGGTCATAATTGTGCATATGTCGTAGCAAAGAATAGTATTTCATCTTTGCTCTTCGTGAATAAATGTTGTGTACGATAACGCTGCCTGTTTATAAATTTAAATTCGATTGATTTAATATAAATTTATACATTTTCTTTAAATACAAACATAAATAAATCACCAAGGAATGTATAAAAGGAGCTAATGAATTTAGAGTGTCATATAAATATTATTCAGAGATTTGAAGATACAAAGTTTACTAGCATTTATTTGTATTTCTCAAAAAATAAATAAGCTTAGTTAAGATTATTTTGCATTAAGAGTAATCGTTTTGTTCCGGAATTCATTTATATACGAGCAGGTGCTTTTAACAGTTGAAGATTAGAAAAAAAAGCACTCAATTGACTGATGATTAATCTACAGCAGAGATTCTCAATCGGTCGTACGCGAGAGAAAATTAAGTGGTGTGCAAAAAGAAACAAAGTATTTTTAACTATTAAATTCAAAAATTAAATATCCCTACATCCTGTTTAAGTTTTTTTCTCTTAACATGCGTAAATTTATGCGATCTGAGCTTCGTTCAAGGTCAATAAACGCTCATTGATTTTAGCAAAATAATCTGATTTTATATTCACAAATATTGAGCCATAGATGTAACAAAATTTGTCATAAATGATGTTTTTAAAAGGAGTAATATAAATGGATTTTATATTTGATAGGGAATAAAAATAAGCTCTTAGAAGAAGATAGTAGTAGCTCATCTGTTCTTTTAGAGTTAATCGGTTAATTGGAATGTCTTCATTTTATCTCGACACCATTTCCGGGCTCATATTGCCCTATTTTCAATTAAACTAATTTTTTTACGTTGATTTGGTGTCTCTAACAGCAGGTATTTGTCTCGTTGTTGCTTTGTATTCCTTACTTTTCAACGAGCTTTGAGAATATTGTCGTTTGTTTTTGAAGAATTTGTAATACATTGTGCATTTAAATATTTGTGAAAAAATAATAAAACAAACCAAGGCTTTCGAACTGGAAAAATGGTTAGGACTGACTAAGCGGAAAAGTGGTGATTCACAGGTGATAGATTTAGGACAATCTATTAACACTAAGAAAATTGAAGAGAAAAGTTAAATTGTTTATATATATGTAAAGAAGAAATTCTGTGTGTTTTTACTCTAATAACTCAGTGACTACTATACCTTATCGTTGCCAAACTTACTACGATTCTTTTCTGAGAAAAAGCTGACGATTCCTGAGAAAGGCTGACGTCCACTTAAAAAAAAAAAAAAAAAAAAAAAAAATTAGGTAAAATCAGGGATATTAATTAAAAACTCGGAAAAATGTGAATTTTATCCCACATTTATTTTTTCACTTATTTTTCAGAGTGGCAACAGTTTCACGCGTTGGAGATAAAAATGCTTTATTTCGAAAAGTGTTGCTACTGCTCACGTTCAAATAGTAGGGTTTGTTAATTTGTTAATCAACAAATTTGTAAGTTTTAACATAATCTATAGATATACAAAAGATGCTACTTTGGTAGGCGGTTGCACGGATTTTGACAATTTTTTTTGGCGAGAGGTACGATATATGGTAAATCCAATGCTGAACAAGTTATTTATGGTAACCGATACTTTGTTGTCATTTTATTAAAAAAAATATCCTATAAAACTTATTTTAAACTTTTTTAGGATATTATTATAATTATATCCTATAAATGTATTATTATATTATAGTATTAATTAATTGTATTATTATACTATATTAAATATTATATAATGATATCCTATAAAATTTGTTTTAAAGTATTTAAATTTAAGTAATATTTTAATCCAATTAAACGTTGGCACGGTGTTTTTATTCTATTTCTTTGCTATGCGAAAGTAATAATTTAACCTTAATTTAGTATTTTATACTCGTAGTAAATGTATTTATTTTCATTTGCCTGCCATCTTAAAAAACAATATTTTCAACAAAAAAAAAATTAATCCATTATTTTTAACGATATTTATTTTTTTAAAGTTTCGAATACTTTACTATGCGTAAAATATGTAAAAATAGTGTTTTTCAAGATGGCTGACGATTGTAAAAACAGCGCCAACGTAAATCGCCAAAAATCCGTGCAACCGTCTACCAAAGTAGGACCATAAAGAAGAGTGTCTGTTTGTTCGCGTTATTGATTTCTTATCAATTATGATAATTGTTTTGCCACATTTAATCGATTAAAACTGAATATAAGTGAAATGTTGGATGGAGCTTGAGCTTTTACGATCATTTGGTAGGAAGACGAAAATCATAAAAAACTGAATTCCATTGTTGTTGATGTAATGAGAGTGAATTAGCGTATTTTTCTATTGAAATTTTTTATCTGGATTCCATGTTTCATCAGACTGAAAAATCGTATACTTTGAATCGTTATTAGAGACGCATTACAGCGGTAACGTTCTCCCTGTTTTTAGATGTATTATTCTAACCGAACTCAACTGACATGTATATGGTTGTGCAAATGGCAAATATATTTTTAATATGCCTATTGAGAAATTGAAAAATAATCATTGTAAAATGTAATGGTAATACTAAGGCTTTCCAATTTTTATTTAGATGGTACGTGTTAGTTTAAAGGTTGAGAACCGCTGCTCTACAGTCTATAATGAAAATAATTTTTAGCAGTTTCTCTCGGAAGATTCAAACTTCATCAAAATCGAAACAGCATGAAGTGTCAATCTGTGGTAGGAAATTCAAAAGTTTATAATTATTTAGTTAAGACCATATGTAATTTTTATAGATGCGTCGAAAGAAATTTATTAAGAAGAGAAGTCAATATTTAGTCTCAAGCTTTATATTAAAAGCTGAGTTTCAAATTCGAGAATATTTAAGATTTTATACCAAGAGATGGGCAGTGAACATGAAACGCTTTTGTTACAATACATTCATGAAGTAAGGGTGTTATTCACAGGCAAAGTTTTAAATCGTCCTTTTGAACTATGGTTAGAAATTCAAATTTTCATGCGAATCATTCTGTGATTAAAAATTTGAATTTCAAAAAGTTTTATTTAGTGAATTAGTTATGGTTGACGCATTTAACATATTTAGCTGACATTTTTAGAAAATTCTATGAATTAAATTTACGATTAGAAGTACAAAGTGTTAATTTGTTTACAATTACAGATGAAATAAATGCTATGATAAAAAACTCCAGCTAATAATTAAAGAATTGGATAATAATATTGTTACGAATTTGGTATTTAAAAAGCTAATGTTAGTTCAATTATAAATTAAATGGTTTTATTTCTCGCGCAGTGCAGCGCGTGACGAATATTAAAAGAAAGCTAAGCCGGAAAATTGAAAATACAATAGCGAGTGAATTAAATAAATAAATATCTCTTTTTGATTTCGAGAAAGTACTAGAAAATTCTAGCGCGTGATTTTAAAATCTTATAAAAGGAGGAAAACATCTCAGTTTGTAGTAGTTGCTTAGTTTGTTGTAGTTTAGAAAACTTCTCTTGTTGATTGTAGCGAATTCGCGGATTAGCTTTCTTTAGCTGTTTTGGAATTAAATTCTATTGAACATTTGAGTAGTTAAAAGATAACTACTGTGAGATATTGTAATACCGCACAATAATTTGAGGAAATTTAAGTATATTTCTTGTGATAATAATAAATTTTTGTTCATTTTTCATCGGACCTGTGCATTCATTTCGTAACGAACCCGTACGCACGCAACAATATAATTAATTTCAATAAGCATGTATTAAAATCATGAGATGTCTAATTAGACATTTTCAATATTTTTATGATATTACACAAGCTTTACTCATTAAAATCATTACAGATATATACTTTTACATTTTTATATCTAGGCGGTTGGCCGCGCGAACGGCTTGTTTTTACAGAAACAGTATATATGTATTATAAGAACATGCATGGCACTGTCGAGAATTACAAAGATATGCTATTTTGAATTATTTTGTGATTTTGTTGTTGAATTGAATTTTTTGTCGCGAAAGTGCGAAGAATGTGATATTTATTAAATAAAACTAACACATAAGTAATTAGTAATAAAAACAGAAACAAATTCTGTTATCCATCTAACTAAAAAAACTGAGTATTGATAAGATAAAATATTGACTGAAAAAATATAAAAATGCATGTCAACAGCATTGTGTCAAGAATTCTAAAAGTATGCTGCTATGCAGCTTTTATAAATTGTGTAATTTTGGAATGTATGTGACGTAAATGCGAAGTAATCGGTGGTTAATAATAAAGTAAAAAGACAAAAAAAAATAGTATTAGTCACTGCAGAAGCAGAGAAGTAGACTGCGAGCTTAGCAAGAGCATAGAAAACCTCAACAAATTAAAATTTGAGCTACCATTTAAAGTTTGAAACCTTTCAGATTGTCTCTTTTTTTCCCTGTTAAATTATATTTTTCAACAAATGATGTTTGTCTCATATGTTTGATAACAGTTACGTGTAGCAAATAAGTATGACTGTTTTTCAGTTTACTCGTATCGTAATCCAAACTTAACGCAGTTGTTGTTTCTTGATTTTTTCTTAAACTTAGCAGTAAAGTAATTAATAATTATTTTAATTTATATGAAATGCGCTCTTTGGCATTCAGATGTTATAACTGGAGAAATACATGAGATTTTTGCTTTGGTACTCAGAGGCTGAATCAGACTGAATATATAAAGTATATTCAGTTTGATTCAGCTTCTGAGTACTCAAATAAAAGCTATTTGGTGAAAGTTAAGTTTTTATTTGTTTTACTTTATTTTGTATTGGTAGTGTGCCATTTGCATTTAAAAATAATCTATAGCTTAATATTTATGTTCTTAGTAACCAAAATTTAAGTAGCATTGGCATTCAATTTTTTTTTATCTTTGCATTTATACAATTACCTGATTTCTATCCTCTCAAATAAATAGGGAGGTCACCGAGCTGGATTATGTGTAACACATTACTTTGATTAATGTTTTTGATAGATTTTTTGTTCGACAAAATTTCAGCCTTTTCATTACTAAAATTAATATGCGGGCGAGAAAAAAACAAGCAAACGTTTCATAAACGTTGAATAATTTTGTGCAATAAAATCAAGTCTAATCATAAAAGGGCGTCTGCGCGCAGTTAAGATATTAACGAAAAGTAACGCTGTTAGACATCTAACAGAGACAATCCTCGAGTACTTTCCATAATTAATTACCCGATGACAAATAACAAATTTTAAAACTCGATCAAATTTCACAAAAAAAACTACTCCTTCCATAATTGCTTCAGACAAAATTTCGGTATTGATCTAAAGTTAGGAGGAAATAAGAATAAAATAATGCTTTGTAAAGGAAGAAGGTCTCATGTCTGCAGAAAACGAGCTCAGAGTTGGCTTGCACACTCACTTCATTATGTATTCAAAGAGAAGGCAGCAAGGCGGAAGCAAAATGAAGAAATAAAAATGTGCCTGGATGAGAAGAAAAGAATCTTTTTTTTTTTTTTTTTTTATTTTAACCCGACAGAACTTTTCCTTCAAGGATATTGAAACGAAGATGGAATTTTCTTCATTATTTGAAAATCTTTCTTTCCTTCACTTTCGCAAATTTTAGATAGGAAATTGCACTTAAGGGGATGAAGTCTTAAGCTTGTGAATGTAGGATCTTGAAGTGAGAAAAGTTGAAAAAGTCCAGAAGTAAAATTGACTCGAAGAAAGGCGTAATTATTTTATAATGGTGTACAAGCTATTAAAATAAGTTCAGTCTGACTTTTTCCAATCTTACGAATTTTTGTTACGAATTTGGCATTTAAATAATTAACGTTAGTTGAATTGTAAATTAAATGGTTTCATTTACCGCGCAGTGCAGCGCGTGTCGAATATTAAAAGATAGCTAAGCCGGAAAATTGAAAATACAAGAGCGCGTGCATTAAATAAATAAATATCTCTTTTTGATTTCGAGAAAGTACTGGAAAATTCTAGCGCGTGATTTTAAAATCTTATAAAAGGAGGAAAACATCTCAGTTTGTAGTAGTTGCTTAGTTTGTTGTTGTTTAGAAAACTGCTCTTGTTGATTGTAGCGAATTCGCGGATTAGCTTTCTTTAGCTGTTTTGAATTACCTTCTATTGGACATTTGAGTAGTTAAAAGATAACTACTGTGAGATATTGTAATACTGCATGATAATTTGAGAAGATTTAAGCATTTTTGTTGTGATAATAATAAATTTTTGTTCATTTTTCAACGGACTTGTGCATTCATTTCGTAACGAACCCGTACCCACGCAACAATTTTTGGTGTCAGAAGTGGGATTTGAATGCCAATCACAAGAGCGATGGAAGAGCAGTTAAGACAGTTGATATCAGCCTTTGCTGCATTTAAAGAAGAAATGAAAGATGATATGAAATTTGGTCAGGAAAATATGGAAAAATCCGTTAAAAAGGAAATGGAATCCGTTAAAAATAAAATGGAAGCCGTTCACGAAAAGTTGGAAGCTGGTCAAGTAACTTTTAAGAAAGATATAAAAGCTGCACAACAAAAGATTGAAGCAGGTCAAGACGAAATGAAAAGAGAAATAACCTGCGTAACAGAAAGTAAATTTGAGGCTATGGAAGACAGAATAGGAGCTGTCGAAAATAAAGTCGGGCAAATTGAAGAAAAGGTTGCTTCTGTCAAAGATGAAATAGAAGATAGAGTGTCGGCTGTGGAGCAACGAGTCGAAGGAAGAGTTTCGGCCGTCCAACAACAAATTGAAGAGAGAGTTTCTGCAGTTGCCAAAGAAATGGAAACTTTAAAAAAATTCGTAGCGACGGCAGGGAGCAAGAGTGATGATTTTAAATTCTTACCGATGCCTACTCGTCCATCTCTGAAGCTATCCACATATGATGGGAAGACATCCTGGCAAGTGTATAAGACCCAGTTTTCTATCGTTGCGGATGCGAATGGATGGGACTCCCAAGCTAAGGCCTGTCATCTCGCCGCTTCTCTGAGAGCAGACGCAGCGGATATCCTACAGACGCTTCCCGAAAATCAAAGGCTAGATTTCGAAGCTCTGTCCGGCGCTTTGGAGCTGCGCTTCGGCGAGAAATGTTTAAAAGACTACAGCAGGCTCCAATTAAAATGCCGTCAACAGAAACACTTCAGGAGCTCGCCACGGATGTTGAAAGGCTATCACATCACGCCTCTTCGGAGTGCCCGACAGAAACAAGAAAAATCCTGTCCCTGCAATATTTCATCGATGGCATCCGGGACCCTGAAATACAGAAAGCACTGCGAATGGCGGATGTTAAAGATCTGAAAAGCGCTTTAGTGTACGCCATAAAATTTGAGGCAGCCCAGCAAGCCACTCGTAGAGACCGCCACCCAATCAGAGATGCTCATGTCCAGGAACCAAGGGATCAAGTTACTGTTCGTCTAGACGGTATAACCAGACAACTAAATGACTTAAGAAGAAATATCAGTGAAAAGAAACGGACCTTAAAATGTTGGAACTGTGGTGCTGAAGGACACATACGACGAAACTGCAGAATACCCCAGGGTACGGATGTTAAAACTGCTCCTAACAAACAGCAGGGAAACTAATTAGTGGCCATCTCGCGGGGCGGAGGTTGCCAGATAATGAAAAGCCCCAGTTTAAAGCGTTTCAGATTTCTGCAGTGAGAGGCGGCAGTAATGGACTTTTCATAATAGGACATATTAAAGGAGTTCCCTGCAATATGACGATAGATACAGGAGCCAACGTTACCATCATCCGAAAAGACTTGGTCAACAACTGGGAAACAAACTTATCTGGACGCCGCCCTGCGTTACCCTACAGACTGTGTCCGGTGAGAAGATCGACATCGACGGAAATGTAAATGTTAACATAACGTCTGGAAGTGCCGCTTACTATCACACGGCATATGTAGCAGAGATCACTGATTCTTCCATACTCGGATTGGAATTTCTAAGGAAATACAATTTTTCCTTGGACGTTAAAAATAACGAATTGCATTCTAGATCTGAGAACATAGCGTTATTTGAAGTTAATGATGAAGAAGTTAAATCTGTCCATAAAATCATAGCACAAGACAATATCACAATACCTTCAAGCACAGAAATTTTACTTCCTGGATCCATAGCCGAAAACAGAAATTTCCGCTACGGCATCATAGAATATCCCAATAACTGTAATAGCCCAAAAGGAGTACTAGTAGCCTCAACAATCGTCGACCTATCCAGAACGGTTATCCCGGTGAGAGTCGCCAATGTAACTGAGAAGGTGAGAATTATTAAGAAAGGTGAAGTGGTTGCAGCATGTACTCCAGTAACCACCGTTGAAAGAAAGAGTAACATCCAAGAATCCGTGTCTTCAGAAAACATTACATCAGAGTTACTTCAGAATGCGCAATTAAACGATGAAGAGAAGAATGCTGCCGATCGCGTCATTAAAGATCTTCAAGTTGTTTTCTCCCCCTCGTCTTCTGACGTGGGTCGAACCAGTTTGACACAACATAGAATCGATACCGGCGATCATCCCCCGATCAAGCATCATCCAAGACGTCTACGCTTGCTAAACAGGAAGAGGTGCGAACACTGTTAAAAGATATGGAAGAAGGCGATGTCATCGAGCCTTCAGTAAGTCCATGGACATCTCCCATCGTCCTAGTCAGAAAGAAAGACGGCTCAACAAGATTTTGCGTTGACTATCGCCGGTTGAATGAGGTTACGAAGAAAGACAGTTACCCTCTTCCTAGAATTGACGACATTCTAGACACTCTTTCTGGAAGCAAGTGATTCTCAACAGTTAATTTAAAGAGAAGGTATTGGCAGGTAGAAATACAGCCTGAATACCGAGAAAAGACGGCATTTACTACGGGACAAGGGCTGTCGCAATTCAAGGTAATGCCGTTTGGACTGTGTAATGCGCCGGCAACATTCGAACGTCTTATGGAGACTGTTTTGAAAGGCCTTTCCTACGAAGCCTGCCTGATATACCTGGACGACATCATCATCGTCGGAAAGAGTTTTGAAGAACATTTAGAAAATCTAAGGATGTGCTTCAGAAACTGAAAAAAGCCAATCTGAAGCTGAGTCCTGCTAAATGCAAATTGTTCCGAAAAGAAGTGACTTACCTGGGACATGTCATCTCTGCAGAAGGTGTGCGCACGGATCCTGAAAAGGTATCAGCGGTTAAATCCTGGAAGCGTCCCGAAAATGTACATCAGCTGCGAAGCTTCCCAGGGCTTTGCACTTACTATAGGAGATTCCTGAAGGACTTTTCTTCCATCGCAAGACTCCTTCACAAGCTGACAGAGAGCAACCAAAAGTTCTTGTGGACAAAAGAATGCGACGATGCATTTAACAACTTAAAGGAGGCTTTAACATCTGCACCAATCTTGACGTATCCTCAGCACGACCGACCATTTATTCTCGACACTTACGCGAGCAATGTAAGTGTCGGTGCTGTTTTGTCCCAAGAAATAGACGGCCAAGAACGTGTAATGGCGTACTGGAGAAGTGCCTGTCTAAACCGGAGAGGAATTATTGTGTCATCAGGAAAGCGTTGCTCGCCATAGTCAATGCTGTAGAACAGTTCCATCACTATCTATACGGCAGAAAATTCCTGCTCCGCACCGATCATGCATCATTAACCTGGCTTTTAAATTTCAAGAACCTGAGGGTCAAATAGCCAGGTGGATACAGAGCCTCCAAGAATATGACATCACTATCCGTCATCGTAAGGGATCATCACACGGAAACGCCGACGCCCTGTCTAGAAGACCTTGCCAAGAAATTTGCCGATATTGTTCCAGGGTGGAAGCGAAATACGAGCTGCAGACTCTGGTCGAAAGACAAATTACAACATCAACATCGGCTGATCGAGAACCGTGGAGTGATGATGAAGTCAGGAAGGACCAGCTGGAAGACCGCGACATTAAACCCATAATTGATTTAATGGAGTCGTTAAACAGAAAACCTACCTGGCAGGACATTTCTATCTGTAGTCCTACAACCAAACAATATTGGGCACTCTGGGATTCACTTCACATTCGAAACGACGTCTTATACCGGAAATTCGAATCGGATTATGGGGAGACGTTCCGATGGCAGCTGATACTTCCAAGATCCCGCATTCCTGATGTCCTTAAAGAACTACATAACAGCCCTACGGGATGTCACTTTGGAATAATGAAGACCTTACAGAGAGTTCGTGAGCGCTTTTACTGGAATAATGCAAAGGATGACGTGCAAAAGTGGTGCCGATCTTGCGATGCCTGTGCAGGTCGGAAAGGACCGAAGAGACGCACCCGAGGCAAACTGCAACGTTACGACGTAGGCGCGCCTTTTGAACGTATCGCCTTTGATATCTTGGGACCTCTGCCACGAACTGCTGATGGCAACAAATACATACTCGTTGTCGTTGATTACTTCCCCAAGTGGCCTGAAGCGTATCCCATTCCTGATCAAGAGGCTGTTACAGTAGCTGAGGTGATAATACAGCACTGGATTTCCAGGTTCGGAGTGCCTCTTCAGTTACATTCCGATCAGGGAAGGAATTTTACCTCGGTAGTAATCAAAGAACTATGCAAACTACTCGGCATTGACAAGACCCAAACGACGCCATTACATTCCCAGTCGGACGGCATGGTAGAGAGGTTCAATCGAACCATACTTAATAACCTCTCATTAGTGGTTTCCAGAAGCCAGCAGGACTGTTACAAGAAATTATCGCTATTTTTACTGGCTTACCGCAGTGCTGTCCACGAGACTACAGGCTATTCTCCATCACAGATGCTCTTCGGTCGTGACCTTCGTCTGCCTTGTGATCTATTGTTTGGCCGCCCTCCGGATGCTCCTTCATCGTCTGAGGAATATATTCAAGATCTCCAGCCCCGGTTTGAAGTGATGCACAACTTTGCACGAGAGCGAGTCAACTTAGCGACGGAGAAGAGGAAGACCCGATACGACACAAGAGCTACTGAACATCAATTTCACGAAGGAGACAAGGTGTGGTTGTAGAATCCGACTCGACGGAAAGGACTTTGTCCGAAATTACAGTCACCTTGGGATGGCCCGTACACAGTTCTAAACAGGCTGAATGACGTCGTGGTTCGGATTCGTAAGTCTTCTAACTCTAAACCTAAAGTCGTTCATTACGACAGGTTAGCTCATTACTATGGCCATAGTACGTAATGTAAATAATATTAAATAGTATCAGACCATGGCCCTTTATGTTTTTAAATGTGTATTTGATTTGATTTGTATTTAGTATTTGATTTGCATTTAGTATTTGATTTGTATTTAGTATTTGATTTGTATTTAGTATTTGTTTTGTATTTAGTATTTGATATGTTTAAGTTAGTAATTGCATTTATTGTTCATGTTGTTTGATATTGTAATGTAATGTTTATGCCTCAGTTGCATTTATGCCACAGTTGTAAGTTTAGCTTCCTGTCCAGGGAATGTACTGCCCGGGACGTGCAGTCCTTGGGAAGGGGGCAGTGTTACGAATTTGGTATTTAAAAAGCTAATGTTAGTTCAATTATAAATTAAATGGTTTTATTTCTCGCGCAGTGCAGCGCGTGACGAATATTAAAAGAAAGCTAAGCCGGAAAATTGGAAATACAAGAGCGCATGCATTAAATAAATAAATATCTCTTTTTGATTTCGAGAAAGTACTGGAAAATTCTAGCGCGTGATTTTAAAATCTTATAAAAGGAGGAAAACATCTCAGTTTGTAGTATTTGCTTAGTTTGTTGTTGTTTAGAAAACTGCTCTTGTTGATTGTAGCGAATTCGCGGATTAGCTTTCTTTAGCTGTTTTGAATTACGTTCTATTGGACATTTGAGTAGTTAAAAGATAACTACTGTGAGATATTGTAATACTGCATGATAATTTGAGAAGATTTAAGCATTTTTGTTGTGATAATAATAAATTTTTGTTCATTTTTCATCGGACTTGTGCATTCATTTCGTAACGAACCCGTATGCACGCAACAATATTTTAGGCCTTTCACCACTTTATAATAATAATATTTTAAGCTAGAAAGTTTTATAACCGAAAATAATATAAAAATAAAAGAAAAATTAGCAGCCGACATTAAAAATTATTTTTCATTTAGAAATAAATTCAACATACATTTCTCTCAGGATTATGAAAACGAAAATTGGATTCAAAATCCATTTTGTTCATATTTACCTGAAATTTTATCTCGTGAAGAAAAAGAACGAACTATTGATAAATTTTCCTGTCATCGAACTCTAACTGAAGATTTTAAAAATAATACACTTTCTAGCTGAACCGAAAAAAAAAATCTGATGCGTACACCACATGACTTCTTTGTACGGAATATTAAATTATACGCATTTTTTCTTACATTTTATTTAAACTTATTAGATTGAATTAAACCTACTTCCGTCAGCGCATAACACCACGCTATAGCCGACAGTGCATAAACCACAATAGAATAAATGCATTCTTTAAAATTCACTTTGTTTACCATAGCGACATTCTGGCGCTAGGTTTACTTAACAGTATTATATTTCATTCGTATTATAACTCAGAATGCACAAAATGTATATCATTTAAAGAACTATCTAATCGTTGCCACATGTTCTATTCAAATACTATAATAAAGCTAAAACTATGCATAAAAGAAATTAAGCAAACAAAACAAAAAAGAAACTATTTTTCACAGACGATTGAGTATTTCTCATTGAATTAATTCAGTTCTAACTTCGAGAGAAGGCAAAAATACATAAAAACTCAAAATATCTACATTAAAAATTACGAAGTAAATTTCAAACGCTTATTTCCTCGAAAAAATTCCAGAAAGAATTAAGCATGATTTAATTGGCAATAATAAATGAATGCGTTATCTTTGTTGTTGCGAAATTAAATTTCTCTAGATTGGTAACAAATCCACTAGTCTCCTGTTTCAAATATAAACATCAATGGCCGCCATTAAAAACAGGCTCAGCGGCAATTAAACAACTTTAAAATTGCTGATAATTCTAAAAATATTGCACACAGATTTACCAAAGGCATAAAATCCTTAACGGGAAGATAAAAACAACATAATTCAAGCATTTTTAAAGCAAAAAATGCACAATTTTCAAACATATAAGAGTAAAGAAACTGAGATCACTGAGCCGGGTAACAGAGTGGATATATATATAAATATATTTATATACGTTTGGTGCGGCCGATTGCAACCAAAATACGAGGTGCACATGTACATGTTATAGTAGTCCTATATACAAAATTTCAACGTTCTGAGGCTACTCGTTTTGGAGTTATGCGAGATACGTACGTAGGTACGTACGTTCGTACATACGCCACGAAAAATTCTCATCAGAATTAATTTTACAGCAGTTTCATAATTTTTTTGGAGGAAACGTGTCTTTTACTCTGTCCTTACGTACAGATATCACGCAAAAACATCGTTAAATTGCATTCGATAGCGTTCAAAATGGATATTTTCGTTGAAATATGCTGCCTGAAACTTTTCGCGATTACAATACTCCCTTTTTACTTCGTACAAGGAAGTAAAAAAAGAATTTAAAGGCAAATACAGCTATTAAATTTTTATTGCCTTTTTGCGTAACTTATTTCTGTGAACAAGGATTTTCTTCTATGTTGTATTTGAAAAATACAGAACAATATTAAAAGTGGATCCTAATTTACTGTTAAAACTAAGTGAAATAAGTCCAGACACCGATCGCTCTTAAACAGGCCCAAATTTCACACTAAATTTTAGAATATATTTTATTTTTGCATATTTGACACAAATAGCGAATAGGCTGTGCAAATATATTTTTTTTAATATATGTTGAGAAATTGAAAAATAATCGTTGTAAAATGTAATAGTGGTACTAAAGTTCTTTAGTTTCTGTTTAGATGGTTCGCGTTAGTCTAAATATTGAGAACCGCTGATCTACAGTCTATAATGAAGATAGTTTCTAGTAATTTCTCTCGGAAGTTTCAAACTTCATCGAAATCGAAACGCCATGAAGTGTCCAGCACTGGTAAGAAATTAAAAAGTTTATAATTATTTACTTACGACCATATGTAATTTTTATACATGCGTCAAAAGAAATTTTATTAAGAAGAGAAAAATATAATTTAAAAATATTTATTCTCAAGTGTTATTCCACCTGGTAAATTTTCTCTGAAAACATAGAACGTTATATATATTCTTAATTTAAGCTAAAGTAAGCTATTTAATAATTAAATATAGAATAATTAGTTTAATAAATGTCAGTCTAAAAATCTAACATTCAGTAATCAATCATTTGAACTGCAAAGTGTTACAGCCAAAATGTGTTCCAGGTAATAACATTTAGATTTTTTAAAATTTGGTTTCTTTTTCCTTGCAATGTTAATATTTTTGCTTATGTTTGTTGCTTTGTATTTTTTGATAAAATGTAGTGAGTGAAATTTAAATTTACTTAAAGTATTATTTTTTGTTTTGTTAACAAAAACTTTTGCTGTAGCTCTAAATAATAAAGTTGAAAAAATTAATTCTAAATTTCCTAACTAAATATAGGGAAAAGAATAAAAACGCGTTAATAAATCAATATCGGGCATATTTTGAGGTACATTCCGCACACGCCCACATAAAAAATGGGGGGAGCCAATTATTTATCCTCTTTTCTACTGATCCGATTGACGGAATTTAATTTGCGTTTTTCATCTTTCGAAAGTATGACATGTTATATATATTAGTTTTATATATAGCACGATTCTAACATATGAATTTTGACACAAAATTGCACTTTTTCTGAAATGACATACCGATTTGTTTCGTCAATGGGCCCAGTAGAATGGGGAATATAGAACTGTTTCAATTTGCTGTGCCCAGTGTGCCTTTTTAAACGAAAAATTTATACAAGGTGTTTATATATATATATAATTTTAAAAAATATATTAATAGCTGATAATTCGTCGATATATCCCTCTTGCAAATTTAACCTAACTGAGATTATGTCCGGAATTGCAAGGAATTTTTTCCTTCTTTACCGCCTGCCCTCGTACTGTAACTGGAAGCACATCCATATGGCAATCGCTAAGTTCGATTTCTGGAAAAGCTGACTTATTATTTTTCTGTGAAATAAACATAATGACAACAAATTTTCGAAACCGTGGACGTGATAAAGCAAATAATTAAGTGTATATAAAAAATATAATGCCTCACGTTTCTCGACCGAGGTCAACCAGCAGAGTGACGTCGATGTCTTGCTTCAGAGCAAGGTTTCAGCTTTGTCTCTGAGCGAAGCACCGAGCTGAGAGATAAGATATGAAACTGTCTCGACCGCGTAATGGCAAACCGCACATTGAGTTAGTCAATATTAAACGAATTTCGCTTACTGCGCATGCCCAAAAGAGAACTTGGCGCAGTTACGACTATGGCGCAATTTTGAAAGAAGATAAATACGGTATATGGTTGATATTGCATTATCTTGGGCGTAAACAGTTCGAGGTTTTAAGTTGCTTCATTACTTGGAGTGTAAATGTCGATTGTAAACTACACAAATTTTCTTTTAAAAAGAATTACGAAACAGGAAATGTTATAAGATATATTAGCTGATTATACTTCGGAAGCATAAAAACAATTGAGTATGTACCGTACGTTCCATTCATATATACTATAACAAATTACGAATTAAATCTAGTTTAAATTACTGAATTAAGTGTCAAAGAAATTATTGTAAATAAATGAAATAGACTGTTGCAATTGTAAACAGTCGATAAGACCTACATTACGACAGGCTTGTGTAGGGTTGCTTATGCTTAATCGCCAGTATTTTCTCCCACGCCAGCGGTACACCATTGAGCATGCGTAGTAAGCGAAATTCGTTAACATTGACCAACTCAGTGTGCAGTTTGCCATTAAGCGTACTCTAGCCGGATATGTTTGAGAGAACGGACGTGTGTCGTTTCGCTCCTGTTTTTTCGAGATTTTCTATTGGAAATTCTGCCGCCGAAAGTGCGCCGTTGGTTTTAAAGTGTGTATGAATATCTGCTACATGCGTGGATACTTTGTTTATGTGTGTGTGACCATTTTTTACCGAGATATAAGTGTTTTAGTGCAATAACAAAGGATTATAGGCTGCTGCAATTTCAGCGGACTTCTGTTCACTTACCTCGCCGCCTTCCCTACGGAAGGTTCCCGCCGGCCAAACACGTGGCACCGAGGTAGGCTTAACTTTTTGCTTGAAATTTTCTAAGTCCAGAGATTAGACAATTGTTTTCAAAAATCCATAACTCTTCAAATTTTAGTGATTTTCATACCGGGTTTTGTTCAAAATGTGTTAAATTTTAAGTTCTTTCTTTTTGTATTACTTAATATAATCTTGTATTGATATTTAACGAGTTAGTATATAATAGCTATGTTTTTATGCACTTATGCTAAATTTCACCCTGTATTTAAATAGGCTTAACTGTATTTTCATATGTATTTGCTCCAAAGGGTTTGTCCTTTTGGCAGTTGTTTTTCGCGAAATTTTTAACATTGTCGAAAAGTTGAACTTTTTGTCGAGATCCAGTTCTCGTCATTAGACTATTGTCGAATCTCACTCGACAAGTGTTCGGTTTTCGTTTTTTGACATTTGTATTGATTAAAATAGTGTTTTAAGTATATTTCTTGATCTCTCAACTGTCTTATAATATTCCTTAAGCATTGTTTCACTTTATTTTATGGTTTTTTTTATGTAATTTAATTCATTTTACTGGACTTAGTTGTTTCATATTGTGAAGATTGAAATCTATAATCTCTGCCTATATTTAGTGTCTTGCTATTATAACTGCTGATAATATACCTCGATATGTATTTGAGTCAGTTAAAATTTTAGTCATTCTGCTGTCTAAACATTACTTTGTGTATATTGATTAGTTATACAGGAATTTTGCTTGTATTATTTTCTGTTATCACGTGTCACATAGACATTTTAATCTGATCGTTCTTAGTGACTTTTGGACATTGCACTTTTAGTCTATGTTTTACTACTGCTCTTTAATACTTTATAATGTCCCGTAAATCTGTTTTAACAACTGCCAGAGAAACATCACAGGGGGCTACTAGCGCACCCGATTTGTTAGACTCTGACTTACCTTATGCGGATAAAATTACACTACTCTGTGCTGATATACGCAAAGTAGCTACCACCAGCAGAGGTGGCAGAATCCTCTTATCTTCGGATCTTCGAGAGCATCTGTTACAATCTCTGACAACTTTGCAAACTTTGGCCTTACAGGGGCCTGAGGGCTTACCTATTCCAGAATTGGTGGACGCTGAAGTCAATACATCTACCATAGTTTGCTGTGAAGCAGTTCGACAACATTCTTTTCAGTCACCTGTTCTCCCATCTTAAGCTGATCAGGCTTTGGCTCCTGCTTCATCTTTTGCGGATATTGTTCGACGACCTAAAAAGCCTAGCCTTATTATTCGTCCTAAAGCTGACACTACTAGTGATACGCTTAAAGAACAGCTTAATACCAAAGTTCCGCTCTCACAACTTAAAGTTGGAATAGATCGTATTACTAAAATAAATAACGGAGGTTTGGAGGTCTTCTGTCAAACACCTGATGATGTTGCGATACTCGAACAAGAACTCACGCGCTCTGATGTACCAGCAGATGTCAGTAGACCAATCAGACGAAAACCAAGAATTGCTATCCATGACTTGCCGGAATCAATCACACCGCAAACAGTACTTTCAGAACTCAGCGGAGCCACGGGATTGCCAGAAACAGCATTCACGATGTGATTCCGTCTCAGGGAGCGACGGAAGGGATACATTAAATGGATTGTTGAATGTGACTCCCCAGGTTTTGCTGCGGTCATGCGTCGGCGAAAAATTTTCGTCGGCTGGCAAGCTCACAGAGCCACTGAATTTATTGGAATTAAAAGATGTTACTCCTGTCAGCAATATGGCCATGTGCAAACAGAATGCAAGAGTAAGCGAAAATACTGCTCCTACTGTGCAGGAGATCACGGGCTCAAAGATTGCACAGCTCAAACACCTGAATGCATCAACTGTGGCGAAGCCAATAATCGTTACGGTACCAGATATGACTTCGCCCACCCCGCCTACCACCCCGATTGTCCAGAGTATCAACGTCGCGTCCAGCTCATCAGGGCAAACACAGACTACTAACTTCAATCCTTATAGTCTAGCATCAGGTAACTTAGTATCTGATTCTTCATTGGATCATATACAAAAAGATCTTAATACCACTCTTCTGCAACGAACTTTACCGACGGAATGTCTACAAATAAACCTTCAACATGCTCGAGCTGCGACGGCACAGACTGTAGAATATGCTACTTCTGAGCATATTGACTTCATCTTAATCCAGGAGCCGTATTGTCTAAATGGTAAGGCGGTTGGCTTTCCACTGCACTGGACACTATATCAAAAGGAAGATCCTTTACTTCCACCCCGTGCAATTATTGTCAATTGTAATTCTTCCTGGTCTCCTTTACTTGTCACTGCGCAGCGAGATATTGTTGCTGTTCTTCTGGAAGTTCATCATCTGACAGTCCTTCTGGTTTCCATTTATTCCTCACCGTCCTCAGAAATCGAACCTGTGCTCTCTGCGATGCAAGATTTACTGACCTCAATTCAAATTCCAAATTTGCTCTTTTCTGGTGATTTTAATGCTCATAATGTTTCGTGGGGATATGCTACTACGGACGTAAAGGGTAGACTTCTGGAAGATTTTATATCCAGTTTTAATCTCGTGAAACATAATTCACATGATGCTCCTCCGACTTTTGATCGTCAACATTCACATGGTTGGCCAGATTTGACTTTGTCTACTTTGCCTATGGCCTCTCTTCTTCAAGATTGGCGAGTAATTGAGGGTCTAAGTCTATCAGACCATAACTATATACGTTTTTCACTCGCGGGAACTACAGCCACCTCAATCATACGGCGTTATAATTTACCTGGCCGAAAGGTCAGACAGTTTACTGCAGCCATTCAAGCCAATTTGGCCTCTTATCATTCTCGTCTTCAATCTCTGCATTCTCGTGAAGATCTACAAAATTTTACTAGTGATCTTATGGCTACCATTCGAATAGTATGTGATAGTGTGTTGCCTATTCGTACCACTAAGAAGTTATGTACATTAAATTGGTGGAATGCTCAGCTAAAGCAAGAGCGTCGAAATAATATCAGCTCCAATACTCTGCTTCTTTACCGACAGGAAAGAGCATGTTACAAACAAATGATTATACGTGCCAAATTAAATAGCTGGCGCAAATTTTGTTCTGAGACAACATCTGTTTATGGTATTCATCATAAGATTGCGACCGACAAGCTGTTTAAGCCAACAACTTTCCATCTTTTACCTACAGTTAGTCCTAATAATCACCTGACTGAATCAACTCTATCAGAAGTCCTTGATACGGTTTTTTCTACAGATGATAATTCAACTGATTCCTCCTTTCATCAGACTATTCGAAATCAAACTTCTAGTCTTCAAACACCAGACGATGTTATTTTTACTACTCAAGAAATTCGGCAAGTCTTACGCCAACTCCCTAATAAGCGCGCACCGGGTCCAGACGGTGTTGACTATCGTATTGTCAAATTGATTATTAGCACCAATCTCAGTCTCTTCCAAAGCCTGTTTAATAAGCTATTCAATAGTGGAACTTTTCCTCAATGTTTTAAAATTGGCCAGGTGATCTTATTTTTAAAGAAACACCGTGATCCAGCCCGTGCCGATTCTTATCGCCCTATTTGTTTGTTGTCAGCTTTTGGCAAAACTTTTGAAAAACTTCTTATGGGACGATTGAGATTTCATTTGCACTCAACAAATTATCTGTGTCCTTTTCAATACGGTTTTCGCACCAAAAGATCAACACTGCACGCTTTAAAGGAAGTTCAAGATACCATCCTGCGCAATAAGTTCTCCGGCCACCACACAGCGTTTATCTCACTGGATTTAAAGAGCGCCTTCGATACGTTGTGGTGGCCGGCAGTTCTATATGCATTAAGAGATGCCAATTGCCCCCGCAATTTATATAATACTCTTGCACATTATCTGTCCGATCGACATTTGATCATTTCCTATAATGGAGGCCTGGTACATAGATGTCAGACTCGAGGGTGCCCGCAGGGTTCATGTGCGAGCCGCTTTCTCTGGAATGTGACATACAATCTTATCCTTAAGCAGCCATGGCCTGAACATACAACTGTGGTTACTTATGCCGATGATACCGCATTCATAGTGCGAGGTAGGACTCGTGATCAACTTCAAGCAAACTCACAGGAGACCTATTCTTTGTTTCAGACTAGATGTGAAGATTTTAAATTGCAAATCTCTGAAGAGAAATCGCAAATTCTGATCATTCCTAAGAAGGGTGGTTCTATGACTCGTCAGCCGAGAATAAAAATAAATGGCAAGCGTCTTCGTATTAAACGTGAACTTAAATACCTTGGAATTATTTTCGACGACAAACTCAATTGGATTCCCCATGTGTTAGATCTCAAGAAGCGTACTGCTGTGATTGCTCAACGCCTTAAACTTATGAAGGGAATCCACTGGGGCTTAAATCCACATCTTCTTAAAGTTTTATATGCAACAGTAACTGAAAAGATTGTTTCATATGGTGCTGCAATTTGGGCAGCACCAATGCAAGGACGCAAAGTCCGACATTTAAATAGTATACAGAGACCATTTCTCTTAAATATCACTCGTGCCTTCCGCACATCACCAACTAACGCCCTCGCAGTTGCAGCTGGAGTCTTGCCTTTACCTATTGCGGTTGAAAAGGACGCAGCTTATCAGTTGATTAGACAACTTGGCTGTTCAGTTCAGTTTGGAGATCACTCTTTCTCCTCCCATGATTACGAAGCAGCAATAAACAGAGAAGATCAACACCCCTCCCTCTATGGTACGGGAGTTAAAGTTAATCTCAAACCGAGTCATCAAGTTTCTCATGCTGATCTGGTCTTTTATACTGATGGCTTTAAATTGGAAGATCAGGTTGGCTGTGCATATATAGCCATACTGCAAGATCAGACAACTCTTCACCAGTGGAAATGCCATCTGTCTTCTTTTAACAGCGTCTTCCAGAGTGAGGCTATTGCTATTCGACAAGCAATACAAACAATCATTAATCATCGATATTCACATTCCTATGTTCTTACCGATAGTCTCTCCACATTGTATGCCATTTTAAATCCTCTGCATTCATCCCCCATTATTGTGGACATTCAAACTAGCTTGTCTCGACATAAAAATCTACACATTTGTTTAGAATGGACAAAAGATCATGTGGGGAACTACGGTAATGAAACTGTCGATAGGCTTGCTAAAGAAGCAGCACAGAATCACGAGATAACACAGACCTTGACGGTTTCACGCCCAGTATCTAATCTAAAGCGTCACTTACTTCTCACAGCCATCTCCTTGTGGCAAAATGCATGGAGTTCGGAGGAAACTGGTCGCCGAGCATTTGCCCATGTCCCTAAAGTAGATTTAGACCGATTAATCATGCCACCACAGCTGATCTTCTACATTACGGACCACGGGCCTTTTCCCTTATATTTCGAGAGACATGGACTCTCTTCCTCAGCACTCTGTAGTTGTGGACAACTGGGCAATCCAGAACACTATCTAATCGATTGTCCACTTACTACTGAATTCCATATTCCTTTTCCACCAACGGATAGGACTGCCTTTAGTCGTTTTTTGATTAAGCAACGGCATCAAGTCAAAAAGATAGTCCGTTTAATTGACAAACTGATGAATCTGGGACTTGATCTTTGTGCCTTATAATATCGACATATGATTCAACTTCTTCAACTGCTTGTATATATTATAACCCATCTACTTTTATGCTCTGAAGTGTTTGTAACCATTGTAATCTATTGTAATCCATCTGTTATAAGTCGCTGTGTATAGCAGCAGTCAAATATTTGTATATTCTCTCTCAGCATCTTTTTCTAAGTGCAACCAGGTAATATTGTCTATAACAGCTGTCCTTGTACCTATGGTACATTTAATACCAGGTGCTGTTTAGTATCTGTATATCTTGCATTTGCCTATTTACCGATGAATAATAATGTTATCTTTTGCATATGCACATTTATTATCAAGTGCTGTTAAATATCTGTATATATTGAATTTGCATATTTATCTGTTGCATATGTATTGTCCTAATAGTCTCTTTGTTGTCCATAGCAGCTATCAATGTACTTATGGTACATTTTTTACCAGGTGCTGTTAAATATCTGAATATATTAAATCTGCATATTTACCTATAAATAATAATGTTATTGTCTTTATTCTTATCTTTTGCCCATGTATTATCAAACATATAACTGTCTGTATTCCCTCATAATGCACTATGATAATATCTACATTGAACGTATTTTGCGTTTTTCACTGTATAATAGTATATAATATTTTGGCATATCTAGTTGGGCGTATTAATGGTACATTGTTTGCCAGTTGCTGTTAAACATCGGTATACCATATACTTGCATATTTGGCTATACATTATACTGTTACTGTCTTCTTTTCATCAATTGCCCATGTAATATCATACATTTAATTCTCTGTCTAATAATAACACTGAATGTATTGGGGTCGCAAAAGGTTTTCGTTGTATAATATATCCAACCATTATCCATTGTTTTAAATATATCCATTGTATTTATACCAACATTGAATGTATTTTGTGTTTTTCACGGTATAATATATGTTCATAATTTGTGGCATACTTAAGTCTATATTTCATCCTTTGCAAATGTATAGTAACACATTTAACTGTCTGCATCAATTTATTTGCTGCATAAGGATCACAAGTGTCATGATAATTTTAAATGTATATTTGTGTTACCAACACTGAATGTATTTTATATTTCTATTGTATAGTATTGTATAGTATCTACTGTATCGTATCGTATTATGGTATTGTTTTGTATTGTATAGTATCTTATATCAGTTGGCTTTATACAGGTTAAATATGTTAATTTTTATTCATTATAATCGTTTAATTAGCTTTTGTATTGTATTGTATTGTAGTATTGTATAGTATTGTATGGTATCTTATATAAGTTATCTTTTATGCAGGTAACTGCATCAATTTATTTGCTGCATTAGGATCACTGGTATCATGACAATTTTAAATGTATTTTTGTGTCACCAACACTGAATGTATTTTGTATTTTCATCACTAGTGTCATGACAATTTTAAATGTATTTTTGTGTCACCAACACTGACTGTATTTTGTATTTTCATTGTATAGTATTGTATAGCATCTACTGTATCGTATTATATTGTGGTATTGTATCTACTGTATCGTATTGTATTGTGGTATTGTATAGTATTGTATAGTATCTTATATCCGTTGGCTTTTAGTACAGGTTAAATATGTTAATTTTTTTTTTGTATTGTATTGTATTGTAATATTGTATAGTATTGTATAGTATCTTATATTCGTTAACTTTTATGCAGGCTAAATATGTTATTTTTATTCCTCATAATCGTATAATTAGCCTTATTGCATGTTTTTCCCACAATACCACGTGATCAAGTGTATTGTACCGCTATTGCATTCTGTTACATTGTATTCTTTTATTTTTATTTCTTTTGGTATATCCTATGTGTATTGCTGTAATCATTTACATTCATTATTTCACTATGTTCTCTATTTTTATGTTATATTGTCATTAAGTCTAATTCTACTGTCTATATTTTATTCATTGTATATTATTGGGCTGCCCAACATCAGACTGTACTTTAGCTTATGTATATTCTATATTTGTGTGTATTACACCTTTGTAAAATTTTTGCTTATTGTCCAAACTCGCCCTTTTTGGCCTTGCATGCTTTTGTTATTTTATTTAATAAATGTGGGGCCTGGGCGGTTGTTGGGACTGTCTTTCGTGGGCATTTGGTCTGTTGGACTGCCCCCGGGTTGAATTTGGCTCTGGGTTTGGGCGCCCGGCGCGTGGCGTCTTGTGATTCCTCTTTAGGCTCTAGATATAGGTGGACGTGGTGCTATACCGATTAACCTTTTGGTAAAGGGACAGTGCCCACGTCCTCCGTTGCTTATCGCTTATCGCTTGCCATTAAGCGTCCCGACCGTAGGGAAGAAAAAAGCTTGACCTTGAAAGAACATAACCTTGTTTGTCTACTGGACTCGGGAAACACTATTTGTCAGCACATTCCGTTTCCGAAAAAGCAAATAAAAATGTCACTGTAGTAAAGGCTTTCAGTTTTCGATTGGCAGATATATTAAACAGCACATTAGTTGAAAAATTTTATAAACACTGTACATAATTAACATAAATGTCTAAATAAAATTTTTGAAGTTAGAGTTTTCTGACTTCTTCTGATATGAACTGCGTATATATTATATAAATGTATATATATACATATAAACTGCAAATAATAGCAAATGATATAATTTTTTTTAAATCTAATTTAATTGTGCAAATGTTTTTGTTCAGAATTTTCTGATTAAACGAGTAAAGAATATGGGGATATAAAACTTCAGTATGGTGAGCCATTTAAGAATGAGGGGTATAAAAACAGTTCTAGTTTATTTATGGCATTCCGCCATTTGTTAGCCGAAAAATATTACAAAAAATTGCGGGACTTTAACAGTTTTCGTCCAGAGTTTTATTCTCTAGAGAAGCTTACGTTTCATGACCCAAGCGTAACCTAAATATGAAAGAATTCTTTTTAGAGTTCTTTAAATGCAACTTTAGAAAACAATTTTTTTGGAATAAAACCAAATTATTTATTTACGCATGGTCATGAAAATATATTCTGAGTCATCCCTAGGGCTTGATAATGTACAATGCAAAGACAAAACGAGAGAATTTAAAGAAATATATTTTAGAATAACTTTTTCATGCATTTTGGAAGAAAATTTTTCCCTGTTCTCTTTTCGGCATCTACTACGCAATATTTCTGTTAGCGTTTCGATTTTCTTTTTCAGTTTTGTTTGTTATTCTCTCTCTTTGTTATTCACTGCTCCGGTTTTAAACCTTTATAATTACATTGAATTGAATAAAATTTTGAAATTTTAATTTTTTTAATTCAGAAAATGTTTTGAGCTGTCAAAAACTTGATTGCAAGTTTTTTTTATCTATATCTCAATACCACATCCATAAAATCAAGCAAATATAATTTCTAGGTAGTAATCTGTTTCCACTTCCAAAACAGGGGTGATAATTATACTGCGTAAATGGAAAAGGAATTTACACTGTAAGGTATATTTTAATTTTGTAACAGTTATTTTAATTTAGTTCACCTTTCCTGTCTTTCCTAGCTTCAGCTTACAACTCCTTACCAAAATGAGGTTTTAGAAACGCTTTAAAAGCAAATGAGAAAAAGAATGGTATTTAAGTCAAGTTCAACTGACTTCGCCTGAGAGAGTGAGGATTCCTCAGTAGCGCGCGTTTGCCTTTGCGCTAAGTCTGTCTATTATTACTCTCGGTTGTATTACGTGCTTTTGACATTGGCTAATATAATATTACGAGCAAACTAGTTTAGAATTGTGCTATTTTGAGTGAAAATAAAGGGTTATTAACTCTTCTTCAGTTTACTTTTCTGTTTTTGGACTTAAGCGATTATTCACTTAACAATTCACTAGGATACTCGATATTAAGTTTAACAGAATGAAAGTGAGGAACTCTATAACACATTCTTAGAACGATTTTGATGAAGCATTAAGAAAAATGTTTCGGAACAAAAATTCATAGCTTATTATTTGCTTATAATTCGAAACGAGAAATACCATCTGCTACATTTAAATTTCTTCTTTTAAAATGTCGCATGCAAACAAGATAGCTTAAAGGATAAGCTTTTACACTTTCCAAAGAGAAATATTCCTATTCCATAATTAAAAAATGTGATGTGTACACCACATGACTTCCTTGTACGGAATATTAAATTATACGCATTTTTTCTTGCATTTCATTTACACTTATTGGATTGAATTAAATCTACTTCGCCGGCAGCGCATAAACCACACTAGAATAAATGCGTTCTTTAAAATCACTCTAGTATTTGTTTACCATAGCGACACTCTGGCGCTAGATTCACTTGTATTATATTTCGTCCATATTATAACTCATAATGCACAAAATTTATATCATTTAAACAATAGAATTATCTAATCGTTGCGACATGTTCTATTCAAATACTATAATATAGCTAGAATGATGTATAAAAGAAATTAAGCAAACAAAACAAAAAAGAAAGAGTTTTTCACAGACGATTGAGTATTCCTCATTGAATTAATTCAGTTCTCACTTCGCGAGAAGGCAAAAATACATAGAAACTCAAAATATCTATATTAAAAATTACGAAGAAAATTTTAAACACTTATTTCCTCGAAAAAATTCCAGAAAGGATCAAGCATGATTTAATTCGTAATAATAAATGAAGGCGTTATCTTTGTTGTTGCGAAGCTAAGTTTCTCTAGATTGACAACAAATCCACTATCCTGCTGTTTCAAATGTAAACAAGCAATACCCGGCATCAAAAAAATTATTAGACTTAGCGGCACTTAAACAAATTTAAAATTGTTCGTAATTCTAAAATTATTCTATACAGATATACTAAAGGCATAAAAACCTTAACCGGAAGATAAAAACAACATAATTCAATCATTTTTAAAGCAAACAATGTACAATTTACGAACATATAAGAGTAAAGAAACTGAGATCACTGAGCCGGGTAACAAAGTGGATATATATATGAATATATTTATATACGTTTGGTGCGGCCGATTGCAACCAAAATAAGAGGTGCACATCTACATGTTATAGCAGTCCTTTATATAAAATTTCAACGTTCTGAGGCTACTCGTTTTTGAGTTATGCGAGACATGTATGTACGTTCGTACGCACGTACGTACATACGTTCGTACAGACGCCACGAAAAATTCTCTTCAGAATTAATTTTAAAGCAGTTTAATAATTTTTTTGGAGGATACGAGTCTTTTATTCTGTCCTTACGTACAGATATCACGCAAAAACATCGTTAAATTGCATTCGATAGCGATCAAAATGGATATTTTCGTTGAAATATGCTGCCTGAAACTTTTGCGATTACAATACTTCCTTTTTACTTCGTACAAGGAAGTAAAAACGTTGTAAAATGTATGGTTTTAAAATTTCCAAGTGTAAAATATGTAATAGTATTTCTCTCGCCTTCTAAGCATGCCTTCGTGGTGTAGTGGTCTGCATGCTGGGCGCGTATTCCACAGGTCCGTGATTCGATTCTCGTGGAAGGTGTTGCTCATTTTTCATCCCTCCGGCTTTCCAAAAATCCTAATGTCTCTACATGTTTTAATCGGAAAAGATAAAACCGTCATTAAATTTCAGAGTCTTTAATTATATTTGTGGAAACATTAATAAAATAATAAATAAGGATTTACAATTTAAAAATCTACAAAAGGAAAATGTTCACCAGCTTTTGCCTACGAATGTGGCTCAACACAGAACAATTTTTGAACCTTGTATGAAAGCTATTTAGCAGGCGATGAATGGATATGCACTGTGACCCTCGATGAAGCATGGGTTTAACTAAATGATTGCTACAAAATAAATAAATAAATAAATAAATAAATAAATAAGGTCTATTTATAATCATAAACGAAGATAAATCTACGACAAACACAGGGTTGCTGCTTTGTAAATTTTGCGTCATGTTCAGTTTGTTTAGAAAGTTGCCTTGCAAAACTCTTTTGTGATTGTATTATTAATGTTTTATGTGTTAATTTTATTCATTAAATTTCGTGTTCTTTGCACTTATGCAACCTAAAATTCAATTCAATAGTAACATCACAAACCATTTTAAAAAAACATATCTATAGTATTTCCAATAAACACTCTCACGTACTGGAGATAAAAATATTTTATTCGGTACAGTGTTGCGACTGTTCGCTTTCAAATTGTTGAGTTTGTTAATAAAAAAATTCATTAAAGTTTTACAAAATATGAAATATATAATTCAAAATTCGAGCTTCGTGCACATGTTTGGGTGGAGGACTACATTATCTAAAATTTGATGGATTTAAGCACAATTTTTTTTACTATGCGATACATGTAAATTCTTCATTATTTAATTTATTTCAGGATGATACATATCCATAATAATTGGTTGCAAAATATGAAAACTGATACAACCATTTGCCATCAAAATCAGGGTCTGTATTACAACCCTGTATTTTAGTGATGCAGTTGAACGAAACAAAAATTTATTACTGGTCGATCTGCATTAAAAGTATAGATGTATTTTAACTCATTTCTGTGTCTAAAAGGCAATCGTAAACAGAAAAAGCTTAAAGACACTGAGTACAAGAAGGCGTTGCTTTAGATGTTATAAAAGAGAAATAACCTGGTTTCTTATTTCTTTGCAAGCTTCTTTTTTATGTGTGTTGGAGGTTTTTGTTCATCAAATTGAAAGCTCTTGCCCAATTCGTTGGATTCTTCGAGAGGAAATACAGTCCCGAGAATTATGTGAGATTACATCAGACTTTATTCGTCGTGTGAGAGCTTCCGGATTATTGACGGCCATTGCACAATTCACGTATTGAAAATGATTTATTTTTTAGAGCGATTTACGTTTGACAATCTGGAGAAACTCAAACTTTTGCTTCTTCAGTTGAAATTTATTTTGAAAAATAGTTCAAAGAATAAATAAATAAAGAATAAAGAGAATCTAAAAAATAATAATTAAATAAAATTTGAAAGGGTTCAGATTATAACGTTCACAGTAAAGGCGCTTTAAAAATTCGGTATAGTTTATCATCAGATATTGTAAATAGAATTGGCCCTGCTGTAGTAGCGAAACATTTTATAGGGTATGAAATGAATATGCTTTGAGAATAACATGTTATATATCTCTTTATTTGGAAAGTTAAAATATATAGAACGACATTCTGATAAAATTCAAACAAATAAAATGTCATTCTGATTCTGTTAAAATATTCAAAATTTTTAATTAGTCAAATGATGAATTAAACTCGTTTTTTTAAATCAATCGGTTTAAAGAGTTAAAAATATTAAACATTTATTGTTTTTAAATAGATATATCATTAAAAATGCATTTTTATTTAAATCAGTTTAACTAAAAAGTAATATTTTAATAACTGTATCTATTGCTTTGGCCAAGTTGCGAGTGGAATTCTTATAGAAGATAAACAAAAACTAACTTTTGATTTCAGAGTTATAAAAGACATGAAATATCAGGGAGATAAAAGTGAAGTAATAAATCCGGATGTATGGAAATACACTATATGCTAAATTGAGATATTGGAAGGATTTAGAAAACATGATTAAATAAGCAGCATGGGGTGTTGACCAAGTAATGGTTTAAAGAAGCCGTTTTGCATTTGCGTAACTTAACATGGGCTATTAATTTTGATTAATGATGCCACATTTTCTGCATTAGCATTGTTACACTGTCTTGTTATGTGAAACGAAACAAATACCGAGAAGGTATAATTGGTAAAACTAGTCATACTTTAAAAGAAAATGTAGAAGTTGCATAAAACATCAATCAAATGTCGAAGTCACATGACTGTATGGTGAACATTTAGTCTCCGTGTGATGGTGCGTATGATTGTATGATGAACATTTAGTGTTGAAGCATGACCAGTTATACTCAAATGATTTTGACCTTTATTACTGCAGTCAACATAAACTCAAAGTATTCAGATTTGTCAGACTATAATTCACGAATCTATATCAGACCTATTTCTCTTTTCAAGCAGATTTACGTAAGTACAATGAACATTAAATATCAGCAGCAATGAATATTAAATGAAAACGACAGGGAATTCCTTAAAGAGAATTTCTTTAAATAGACTACATTTTGAACAATAAATCATTCCAATTCCAGTTGTCACAGTAACCAATGATAATAGATTTCACCTGTGATTTAAATTGCAGAGAAGTTTCGGCTCCGTGTTATTAAAGAACCATTAGAAAGCTCGGCACACGATAGCCATAAAGTCTACTTGGAATATTAAACTTGGAACTTATTGTTAATATTTCTCCTTAAACCGTCTACATTCTCGCCAACTATTATAGATGAAGCAGTAGATATTTCATTATAACAAGATGCAATTATGAAAAATATATTAAGTATTCAATATTTATTTATCATTTTGTGAAAATAGTTTATAGTTCGCTAATGAATGAATAGTTTTCAAGTATGCTGGTGCCATAGGACAATTTCTTAAAATTAAATAAAAGCTACAATTTTATAATTAAATACAGAAATGATTTAGTAGAGAAATAATTTAATAGAGAAATGGTTTTGTAGAGAAATAATTTAATAGAGAAATGGTTTTGTAGAGAAATAATTTAATAGAGAAATGTTGATAAGGTATTTCATAGATGGAAGATGTGAAACACTAAGAATGACGTTAAATAATTTTAACTTCTAATTCCTAGCGGGAACTACCAACCACGTACGCCGCTAGAGCAGGCACGGATCAATGCAACAGCTGCTTATATTCTCTACCACTTAAGGAGCGAATGGAAAAGAAAAAAAAAAAAAAAAAAAAAAAAAAAAACAATTTAATCCATAATGTTGTTGTAGAAATTATTAAGCTTTTAGAAAGATAATATGAAAACTCTTCTGCGCTGTCATTCGGATTCGGATCTTCCAGTTCCCAGCTGGCTTTCTACCATTTAAACCACAAGAGTAAGTACGGTGGGCTGTGATAATTCTTTACACCTGTTTTCGTGAAAGTAGTTCAGTGTGAAACCCTGAGCCCGTTTGGCTTAATTTTCTTCATGCATTTCAACAAGTTTCCTTCAACACAGTAAATGTGGCAATAATGCATGGCAAAATATTACGCGCGCAAAATATTCTCCCATTACGAAAATTTAGTTTCAAATTGCAGGTAAAATGTTAGGCGCAAATCTCTTCTACAGCATGTTCAAAGACAGCCTGAAAGCGTTTATTTCAGAGGAAAAAAAAGTCTCAGTTAAGCAATGGTTTGATAAAGTGGACCGTTTTGTTTATTTACATGTGTTTATCTCTTCATAGTGAATGTGAGCTACGCATTTTCACACAATCAAGCATGAAGGATAGAATTAGGTATGAAAAACATATTAAAAAGTCAGAGATGGTTAATTGTTTTAAATTAGCATTTTAATATGGTCATATACAGTGTGCTAAATACACATAAACTGTATTGTGTAGTAAATTATAATAAACTACAGTGTAGATAAATTAAATAAATGATATAGTAAATGTTGATAACGTTTCTAGTTCCTAACAACAAAAAAACTTCTATTATTCGCTGAATATATATACTAATTCGCCTTAATCTCAAGATTAGCAACCACAAAAGAATCCTTTTACGACAAGACCGTGTACTATAAAGATGAATTGATACATTGTGTTTGAAAAAACTGGTATCTTCCGCTGTTGTGCACTTTAGTGGGAGGGTAGAAACAGCGCATGCAATCTTGGCTGTTCGTGCATTCGTTGGTCGTTTGAATAAAAGCCATCTTGGGTGTTTTAGTGTTAAAAGAGTTAATTGCAAGTCCTCTGCCCTCTTGTGAGAACTTGAAAAATATTCAGGGAATCAAATCAATTGAATTTTAGTTAGCGTTAGAGTATTTAATGAGATTAATATTGTATTAAGTTTACAGTAACCAGTAAATCCCTTTTCACATAGTAATTAAATGCTTCCACGTAGCATTTAATTACTAGGTTGAAGATAACATTTTCATTTTTCATTTTAGTATATCTGCTGCCATATTTCGTAAATGCGATTGGTACCTCAACTGCTGTTTCACAGGCTTCTATTCTCAAATTTACTAACACGATGTTCAAATAATAGGTTTGAAAGCTCTCAGATTCATGAATAATTAAAAGCGCTGTCCAAAATTTTAATTATTCAGTATTCCGTATGCTCTGTTCTTGCAGGAAATTTATGAGTTTATAATGAGTTCTGAGCTTCGAACTGGAGATTCAAAACTTTTATGAACTGTCTTACCTGTCAACTATATTGGAGCCCTCGGAAGTAAATCAAGTGAAATGATATTTCGGGACGGATATCAATTAAAAAGATGTTTGAATTTTTTTTGCAAATATTTTGTTAAGGAAATCTCGAATTACGGAAATAGGGGAGCTAGGGGTTGTTGTAATAGGAGTAAGTAGTAACACGCATGTTACACTGCGGTTTTTAAAATGTTTTATCAGAATTTTTACTAATCATGACTTTTATGATAAGTCCTATTTCGTATAAGCACAAGCAATGCCCTGATGAAACAAGTAGTGAGAGGTTGCATACACATGCTCCGCCTTTGCTAGTTACTGAGGAAATATCTTTCGTAAAATTTGATTTAAAGTAAGTTAATCGATCTTTTCTAATGCGTTTAACCCATTTATTTTGTCTAAGTACTACTTTACTGTTTCACTATTCGCAATAATTTTTATAAATCAATAAAAATTTCAGAAACCATGCGGTAGGGGAAATTGTAAAAACACCTCGATTATTACAACACGCCCCAACATTTTGATTCACTTTCTTCTTAAAATGTTAATATGCAAATTACTTTTTATATTTAGTTTTCTCTTCTGAAATATAAAAATCAATTTCTCTGTATCAAAAATTTGATCTCTCCTTAAGGCTTCACCTAAGAAGCAGTCTAACAGAAGCCGAGGCAAAAAGAACTCTACCATCCTAACTGATCCGAGAAAGAAGTGTTAGAAAATGAATATGAAAAAATACTTAATAGGAAACGAAATAAGAAGAGAAAGATAAAGAAAAGGAAAATGCTAAAGGGAAAAATTCAAAAAGAAAACGAAGGAATAAATTGGATGAAGAATAAGATTCTGAATTCAGATACAGGTTTTGAAACAGAAAAGAGATTTTAATTGAAGAGATGGTTACAGCAGCACTAATGAAGAATAATGCGTGCAGTGCTTAAAATGCAAAATGTGGGCACACGTTAAAATGTGTGAGAAAAAACAATCTATCATTTGTTGGGTTAACCAGAATTCTGATGAAGACTGATTTTTATATTAATTGCTGAAATAATTTCGTTTTACTGCAAACCACTGGATATAATTCAGCTAATATATAAAGTAATAATAGTCACTCAATGTCTTTACATATGGTCGTTTTTATTGCTACTTTTTGTCCCAAGTCCATTACAATTTGCTCCATGTACGAGGCTAACTGTAATAGACGAATAGTTTTGGTAAAATATTTTTCTGCTAAAATCAACAAAATTTCCAAATGTTTGTTTTCAAAATATGATGAAGTGATAGTTTATTAGTTATAATATATAAATCGTAAACAGTAAATAATGTCCCTAAATTCATGCAAAAAGTACTTTTGATAGAAGACACAGGTTTATAATTAAAAATTGTAAATCTTTTATTGATTCATAAAGTATACAGTATAGATTTACGTATGGAATAACGTACGTACGGAATACGTATGGGTTACGTATGGAATACAGTACAGATTTACATCGAGTAAATGGTCTCTATGGTTTTGCTGGCACAAACGCACTTTTTTATTGAAGTTTTCCATGACGACCGTTTTGCATAAATGTGGCTGAATATCATTCATACAGTATTGAGTTTCCTCCTTCAAGGTGTGAGTAGTTGTAGGCTTGTTGGCACATTCCTTAGACTTTAGAAAACTCCAAAGAAAAGGGACATCGGCGTTAAATCGCGTGATCTGTTTGGCTAATCCTGATCACCAAAACTGGAATTTTCGAAGAAGAAAGATCCGATGATGCGTTAACCCAAACTCCGACACAAACAGTGATAAAATGTGGATAAATTTGTTTCTCAACAATCACTCGTTGATTTTCTGAGCCCCAAATCCGATAGTTTTGTCGATTAATCAAGACCATCAAGATGAAAATCAGCCTTATAGCTGAAGATTAGTTTCTGCAAAGAATCATAATCCACTTATTCCATAATCCAGTCAACGATTCCTCTTTGCTGTCCATGGTGAGTAGGCTTCAGCTCTTGAGTGAATTGAAACTTGTAATGATGCAAAGGTTTCGTGAGAATACGCTATAGAGAACTTCTCGAAATGTCCATTTCTCGACCACGGTGCGGAACGGATGTTTCGGGGCTCTCAACAAGACACTCATGAACTGCTCCGATGTTTTGTATTGAACGGGTTGTTCAAGGACAGCCACAGTGTTTAAAATCCCTTTTGATCCAGTCTGATTAACATTTTTAATAAATCTCTTCACAGCTGATTGAAGTTAAAATCACTGTTCCGGCCACATTTGTATAAAAATTCTGACCTGTAGCTTCCAAACCTTCATTATTTTTTAAATATTGCTTAACTATTAAAATACGATGTTCTTTCATTTAGCGCTCCATTTTTAATTACCCTGAACTGTCAACTAGCACGCTATTTTCTTTTATTGTCAGCACTTTATTGCACACATGGCGTAATATTCAAATTTTGGGTCAATTTTGGAACACACTTTATATTTAAATATATAAACGTTTTCCCAAAAATTATTTATAACTAGCTCCTAGTTTCCCTACAGCTTCGTGATGAAATTACTTTTCTAATCTCTAGTGCTATGCAGAAATTCGGGATAACTTTTAAAGGCAAGCAACTCGAATAACTTAGCTTGACTGATGAATTTGTGTGACTATATGACAGGGATTTTAGCAAATATTACTTTAAGCTTATGTATTCATCTTTTTAATGAAACTGCCGCTAAATCTATAAATATGAGTTGCAAAAAAATTTATATCTTTTGAAATAATTTGTACGCAAACAGCTGCAGTATGTAAAACATATTCTTCTTAAGAATTTCTTCCAAAATGTCTATTTTTAATTCTAAGTAATGTGTTCAAGTTAAAAAAAATTAAATTTGCAAAAATCTACAATAATTCTCGAGAGAGACTTTTCAAAAAATACTCTTTGTAAAATTCGTGAAAATTAGTTTCAGTGTCTTCATTTATGAAGAGAAAAATACTGTTGCGTTCAACGGGCTCGTTGATATGGAATGCTTAATGACAACACTTGATGAAGAACCAAAATACAGTTCAGTCTTCAGTCTTACGTAGGACAGTTGCAAAGACTTTAAAGTTGTCGATAAACTACGATGAACATGCTGAAACAATCAGCAGCACAACCCTCAGCTACAATGGTGAAGACAGCTTCACAGCAAAGCACTAAAGTACAACTCCCGGCTCGGTTTGGTCGCTCTCCAGATAATCTCTGAACTCTACTACATTGTTTCTGAACTGAAGATACTCTCTTACTCCGCGTACAGGCAGGGTATATATATATATATCTACTAGCTTTTTCACCTGCATTCGAGAACATTCTCGGAAAAACCGGTAAGAAGTCGTTCTAGAATATTATCGCTCCGTCTATGGCATATCGCTAATTTTGTCGCCAAACGGGCATTTTTGCGAAAAATCTGAACTGGCAACCCTACCTTTCCTTGCCATTTTTTGGCAAGGAAAGGTCCTTTAGATACGTATAAGATGCCATTTTTTGGCAACCCTACCCCCGCTGTGCGGGGAAGCGTCCTTATGGCAGCTAGGCATTTCGTAATAATATACTTAAAACAGTTTACCACAATGCAAGTATGACTTTGAAACAATAGAAATTATATATGTCTAAGGGCAAAAACGTTTTGAGGAAATGTTTCATCTGTTCAAAAGATTGTAAAAAGATTTTAATATCGATAATTAAACAGCATGTTATTAACGGTGTAAAGTTTCAAAATAATGCAAATGCTGTGAACTAAAGGAGTTGGCATTGTTTACAATTGAAAATAAAGTTTTAATATTACGGAAACAAGAAATAAATGATATATTTTAGAATACAAATACTAGTCAGAAAACAGTAATCAATAGGAGAAAGGATCATAAAAAAAGTGTTTTTGAAACATTATTGGAGATGTGGTCTTACTGAAACTATTTTCGAAACGGTGCTAAAGTATGTTTAGATAATTTTTGAACTTTTGTATTATTTAGTTTACAAAGATTATATGTCGTTAATTTTGTAAAATAAACATGTAGTTTTTCCCTCCATTTTAGAGAAAAAATAGTGAAATGTCGTGAGAACTTCTTAAAACTCTAGAACTGAAATGAGGAAGGGATACAATATATAATTTTATAAATTGCTTCAGAATCTAGCTTTTTCTTTAAAGTTATTTACGAAGTTGCTCTCAAAGCAAAGTATGTATCACAGGGATGATATGTTAAATGGCCTTTTTAGAAGCATCCAAAATATTTCTACGTCTGACGCTGACGAAGATGGATTTTAGAAAATTTTATACGATGCAGCAGAATTGTTTCATCAAAGTCACTTAAATTTGCGTAAAACAAAAACTAAATTATTAAAAACTGGTTGTTATGATAAATATTTAACCTTACTCAAGAACTGAAACTTCCGAAACGATTAAGAAATGTATAACGAACGTTGAACAGATGAGAAATATGTTTTCTAAGATTAAAGACATTTGATAAAATGAGAGCAATTTTTCTGTTATTAATATTTTATTACAACTACTCCTCCTCCCAGAAAAAAAATAAACATTGACATGCCATCTCCACTGTAGATACCATATATTTGTTAATATGTTTTAAAACAAATAAGAGATACTAAGTTTCTTTTCTGTGTTTACTCATTTTATTAGAAAGAGTCGAATTTTTATTTATTGCGAAAGATTAGAAACCAACAAAAGTTTACAATTTGCTGAAACTTTCTTGATTATAAATTTAGAAATTATTATTCATGTGATGTGAATAATAATCAAACAAGCCATGAGTAAGAGCAGTGGACATCAGGACTTTGTCTTCAAGGATACAAGTATAGTCCTTTAGATACGTATAAGATACACGTATAGTCTAACATCGGGGGATTCTCAACCATTCCCCCCTGCAGGGGAATTTCATTCTGCAAGGGAATTTCATTGCTTAAGGGGAGGGATGCGGGCAACTTTTTATTTACTTGGTAAGTATTAATTCTATTTTATGAGTATAAAACACTACTTTTATTCAAGTTCGTGTATCAACACTTTTCATACTTTTTGTTGTTTAATTTATGAAACATATTGACAAATAATGTATATTTAAATAGATGTACATGCATTTTTCGAGATTTAGAACGCAGGATTGGAGAATGATGGTCTAGCGTTGGTGAAAGGAGTGCAGGAGGCAGAAAAGCTTGAGAATAACTAGTATAACACTACTATATCGTACGAAGATATTACGAGTTGTTAACGATAAGGGCAGACAACTGTGTAAGACTTCTAATCTATTGTACTGGTAGAAAGAATGAAATCTGAGCGTACTACTGCATTAGAGCGAGACAGTAAACACATATATCTACTATAAGTTACATTATTTGGTTTGGTTTTGCTTATTTGATTACTACAAAACGCTCGAGGGCTATCCCCTGTTCATGTTGCATTATAAGACTATAATGAAATGCATGAAATAAAAAAATGCATGCTTCAAGAAGTTCATGATATTTGCATATTCAAGGGTTCATAAGAATCTAATGGTTTCATAAGAAATGGATCGTTATATGGGACGTTATTTGCACCTGCTCTGACTTATTAGCTCAAATTTCAATAAAAAGGTTTTGCCTAAATTCCAAAGTAAACTTCCACTGCAAGAATTTCTAATCAAAACAGACACAGAAGTGAAATCACTTTAAATTTATTCTACTATGCCACTTGTAAGTTAGACTAAAATATGTAAACATAAGGGTACCAGCCAACTGCACCTTATTTAAATCGTAAAGCATCCTTTTAGGATTGCTAGAAATTTAATAACTTAATCTAGCCTGAATAGATGCTAAAAGATTCTCGTAAACCGCGAAAGGAATTCAAACATACAGCTTACCAAATTTGAACCTCACCTCAATCTAAAATATCTGCATTAAAATCAGAGCTAGAATCGCCCAGGCGCATTACTTAACTCAAAAATGAGGAAATTAGTGTCACTTTTGGATATTGAACCTCGACAACGTCAAAAACAAACGAGCTCAAAACTACATACTGGCGAGAGAGGATTCTACTTTCGTTCAAATGCAAAAGTCTTAAAAATATTTTGCAAATCGCTGAACACTGGTAGTTCGGTCCGAGGTTCGAATTCCGCGAACGGTCTGGCTGCATGGGCGTTTTCTTGATTTTCCCCATGTGTAACGTGTATACGAGCCAGTTTCCCTTAGAAAGTCCTCCACGAAGATATCCCTCCCTTTAGACTGATAGCCCTCGAGGCTTTACCATAATTACATACACACACACTTAAAAAGATTTTGTACTTGCATTGTACTTGTACTTCATTCCTTTTTCAGCATCTCACCTTCTTTTATGGAATCTACGCCTGATAATATTGCCTAATAGGTAAGCGTGGAGCTATTTAAAACTTAAAGTTGAATCTCTTATATGTATCTTTTTTTTAACACTTCGATTTAAATGTTTGTAAAGATTGTTAACTTTGATTTGCATTTTATTTATGTTTTATCTGAACTAAGCAAACTCTCTAACTTGTTAAATAAAGATTTCATAGTTATTCTAGTTATTTCATAGTTATTCTAGTTATTCTAGTTATTTCATAGTTATTTCTTTAATAAATCTGTGGTAAATAGAAGATAATGTACTCAAACGCTTTAACGCACGAAATATCAAAAACTTAAACATAAATGCCACAGTATAATAGTGCAAAGTGCATCGAGGGTTCCTGTCTCATTAGTGCAGGGTTCAGTATGCAAGTCTGGCCCATCACCGACCAAGTGAACTTAAACAGTGCTGATATCCTTTTCATATTGGCATTTTACAATGAATTGTCCACTAATATTTAGCATTAAAAAAAGTTTTGCCTCATTAGGTCCTGTTGGTGTAAGACTACTTAATACAGAGAGTTCGAACCTAGTTCAATTTCTAGCAAACAGGCTGACTGCTTGGATAGCTTTAGGGATTATACCTTATGTGTAAGTTAATTAAGAGCCAGTTTCTATTAGAAAGTTCTGTGCGAAGACATCTTCATGTAGGTAGAAAGCCTTGGGTGTTTTGCCATATCCGAATAACCTCGGAGATTATCATTGTGAATTTGAATTTAAAATAATTTCTTATCATTTAAACTCTTAGTTTTTACAAACAGAAGAGTTTCTGAATTAAACAGTATGCTCTGCTATTTTAAAACTTTGGATTGTTACTATATTGATTAATATGGATTCATGAAACATTAATAGACAATATTGAATTAAAAATAGTAAGCTGCAGTCTAGTAGTTTATTTCAGAGGATGCAAGTGAAAGCCCTAGTGTGCTTTGCCATAATCTCAATAAACCAAACCAAACCAGAGGATGCAAGCTGTTCGTTTGATTCACTTATATTTTGAATTTCCCAGCGTGGTTTCGGGCCCACCAGCGGCCGAGCGGTAAAGTCGCTGAACGTTGGTAGTTCGGTCCGAGGTTCGAATCCCGCGAACGGGCTGGCTGCATGGGCGTTTTCGTGGTTTTCCCCGTGCGTAATGTGTATACGAGCCAGTTTCTCTTAGAAAGTCCTCCACGAAGTCATCCCTCCCCTTAGGCAGATAGCCCTCGAGGCTTTACCATAATCACACACACTCACACACCCAGCGCGGTTTCTTTCAAATGCCAACAAAGATGAATTTGTATTCGAGAAATGCGTTGTGTTTGAGGGTAAAATAAAAGAGCTTGTTTTTTTTAGACTCGATGCTAAAAAAACACTTAGAGTCTGGATCGAAATATATCGTGCGAATATTAATAATGCTGTGCCTCAACAGGATATTTATTTTACCTTTTTATGGTACGCCATAAGCGCTTATTTTTGCTGATCCTCTTAGATTTGTTATTAAATTTTGATATGCCAATAAAACAAGGAATGAACATTTGCGAAATTGTAATTCTTGAACAAAAACTGCTGCAACTAAAATTTCCCACTTTTATGAAATGATTCCTTCAGTCATAACACTTTATATAATGTTTTAGGAAACTGCAACATTACATAATTTAAACCCTCTTTAAAGGCAATTTAATGTAAACTAGATGAAGTGCTCTGCGTTACCCGGGCTTTATGCAGAGTGAAGAGACATCATTTTGCGGAATGGTGATAGTTTTTTCGAAATCTCATGTAGGCAGTGATTTTTCTCTTATACTGGTTCAAGGTAAATTGTGCAAAATTTTGCGAAGCTCGAATAAAATTGCACAACAACGTAGAATTAAAATGGTACCATGTAACGGCATTAAAAATGAACTGGTACTTGCTTGGTTATAGCTTAGGTTTTTTTTCCCGCTAATCACCATCCACTTTGGTCAATTTCTACACCTTTTTCGAAATTTTTGCTAAAAAGAAATGATTGCACTAAAATTCTACTAATAGGTAACCGTGGAGCTAATACTAGTTTCTACACTCTTCTGGAATGTTCTACACAGTTTTAAAGAGTAAACGAACACGACACGATATAAAGTTGTGATAAGGTCTGATAGTGGGATGACAACATCGACGACGGGAAACTAAGGTAGTTGACGAGATTTCAAAATTAAAACTGTGTACACTGCACACACACAAAAAAAAGAGACAGTTCTATATCTCCCGTTCTACTGGGTCGATTGACAAATTTGAAATTGAAAATTACAGAAGTTTTTAAATGTTGAACACATTCACATTTTAGCAAAGTCAAGCAAATGAAATTGGACAAATAATAAGATCTAACTGTTAATGCGTTCATATATTTATATCTAAGAATGTTTTATACTCCCTATGGAAAAATTAGAAGTGTTTGATGCACGTACGGCAAAAACTGACAAGAATACTTAATTTCAAAATTTAATATTTTTAAGCAACTTGCTTTCAGAGATAGTTTAATTAAGTTGAAATACCTCGAGGAAATACGTTTAAATGAAGTGCAGCAGAAAATGTATAGATTTTATAGGCCGTATAACTCATAGTTCAAATGACTCCTTATATCCACATAAGATGTTCTTAGTGAAAATATGATCTAAGTCAAAAAATGGGAGCATATTCCGCATTAAATTTGAAAGAAGATTTTAATATCTTGTGCTTTATTCAAAAACAACAGACAACCGCGTGCAAGATAAAAATATTTAAATTCGGGCTATACCAACATATTCCTTGTAAATCGCTGAGTTTGCCTTTTAACGCCGAAAGGCAAACATATTGTGAGTGGCAATATACTTCCATTATATCACCTAGTTTCCTGATTAAAATTGAAATGTAAATATCTTACTGGTAAAACAAAGCTTTACTGATGATGCATTGTTTTTACCGAGCTAAATTATAAATATATTTATAAAATATTTTATGTAAAGGGAATGAAGAAATTGCAATATAAAATCTTAACAGTTTAAAAAAAAATTATACTACATGTACCTCTAGGTTATAGCACGTTTAAAATAATTAGGATGAATCATGTCGTGTGGTGGAATTAACTTGTAGAGACATTAAGTATTTTGGAAACAGGAAATGTGAAAAATGAGCAGTGCCCTCGCCGGGACTCGAACCACGGACCTCTTAAATACACGTCGAGCGTGCTGACCACTACACCACGAAGGCATGCAAAGAAGGCGGGAGAAATACCTTATAAACTTTAGTAAGAAAAGGGCTTAGTTGAATCTATATAATTTCTCAGATTTTCAGATGGCTTTTAATTAACTGTGTATAAACACGACTGAAATGAAACAATTAGTAAAAGAATAAAATATTGATTAACTGCTTTGAATAACACTTGCGATTTTAATTAAGATAAAGATAAAGAAAAGGAATTCGTGTATTAGAAATATTTTCTAATTAGACTCATATTTATTTAGACATGGCAACTTATATTTATTGCATATGCCCTGTATGGCTGCATTTATTTTCAAAAAATGGCAACGGAACAATGAACAGAAAAGGTATAAATGATCATCAAGCATTGCTGACTGAAATATTTAATTTTGTGTTAGGAAGTATTTCACACGTGGGACCTTGATGACAGCTTGGTTAAAACTAGGGATGAAGAGATTTAATTCCTTCATTAATCCCTTTCGAGGATTCACGGCCTTACCTTGAAACTCAATTGGTCGTTTCACAAATTTCGAAATGATAAATTTAGTAACAGCCTTTCAGTTATTCAAAATTATCTCTGGCTGCATTATTTTCCCTTAAAGAAATAAATGCTTCGAATTCTAAATTCGAAGTCCGAGAAGTGATAATCTCTTATTGAACACCTGGTATGTTTCCGTGATTTAAGCATGGAGTCTTTAGAAACAAAATGTGTTTCAATACGAGTACTTTAGTACCTAAACTCGTTTTAACATCGAGAAGCAATTACAGAATTGGTATTCAGTAAAATGTTTCCTCAGTCTGAAGAAAAAACATTGAGTTTCTATATATCTCGCTAATCAAGATATAAAGTATTCAAGATATAAAGAGTTTCTAATTTAGTTTAGTAATAGAAATTGAAAGAAATATAATCGTGTTTCAGACAATCATACAGATCATTTACACGAAAATGTATTGTTTAAATTACTTGCTAGGCTCATCTAACTCAGAGGGTTTTGGCAAAATTTAGGCTTAGGAGAACTTAGACTGCGGCAACTTAGATGCTAGGAAAATTCCGAAACAGAAGAAGAAAGAAATTAATAATAATTAAATTTTTTAAGCGGAGGTATTCTTAAGTAAAACTTTAATTAGGGATCAGCTTGTAATCTAAAAAAGTTATTTAAAGATTTTGCCAACTTGCAAACAAACACACGCTAAGCGTGTAACAACTAATTTTTCATAAGTCTGATATATAGAAGAATTATACACTGTACTTTGAAATTTTAAGAAGCACCCCTCTCGTTATAAAAAGTTTTCTGGACAATCGATGGCAAGCCCACCTAAAAAAAGATTTGTAATGTGCGATACTGGGATACGGCTGTATTTTGTCTAGGTATCTATTCCCTAGAGAATACTTCCCAGAATTCAGTGTATTCCATAAGGGACCTAAGAATGTTGATTGCCTGAGTATTTCACCAGTATTTTAAGTTTCGTCCTAAGGCCAATGCCTGTTGTAAAATATTAAGTGAAATTGGACTGACACCCGAAGAGTGAATGTCTGGTGGAAATTCAGAGGAATTTATATGAGCAAGTTTAGTACCATCTTAAATCATTACTAATTGCATATATAAACTGAATGAGCAATTAAATAGTGCTAGAATGCGTCTAATGCACTGAGTTAATAAGCGTCCATTTTTGTACACACACTGCAATTTACTTGCATGAAGTTGATAATATACAGTAAATAAATTATAGCGCTAATTGAACAGAGTGCATTACTCGTTTTATCAGTTAGACAACAAAGTCCAAAATACACTGAAAGTCGAATAAATTAAAACTGAAATATTAAACGTATGTTTGCTTTCTTGTTGGATCTGCGTAGCAATGTGACTTGTGCTGAATTTGATTTACTGTGACAATTCTTGTTGAGGCGTGTTGCAAAACGCCTATTAGAGGGCACTGTACTTTGTCTCAGAATAGGATTCTAATTTGAACTGTAACGAGATGTACATACCTGGATGTATAGAATGTTTGTATGGGAGTCGCCGACCCTAGTAATTACTAGCAAGAGAGAATTTATGCTCTAATTGCATAAATTGTAAATAAATGAATTGTTGTTGTTGTCTTTCTAAAGTGAGACTTTTATTTTGTCTTGTTTTAAACCTAAACCATCGAAAGAACTTAACTGACTTTGTTGATAGTTAAAACTTTATTGGATTATTATTTCATACAGAGAATATGCAGTAATACAACAGAGTCCAAAATGCATTGTAAGTCGAATAATTAATCACAATAATTAAAATTAAAAATTATACGTAAGTTTGCTTTCCTATTGGATCTGGGTAGCCATGTGACTTGAGTGTTGAATTTGGTTTGCTGTGACAAGTATCATTGAGGCGTTGACGATTATTAATTTTATACACTAACTTGAGAGAAATATAATAAAAATTGAATATGGATTAAAAATACAATTTTCTTGACGCTTTGTCAAACGCAAAAGTACAAAAACCTGCTTTTGCCAAGTAAACACAGTTAATACACATTAAGAGTATATACAAATACATAGTTACCACTAACTACCATTGTTCTGGGCTTATTTACGGTGGTTTCAATGGTTTGATCATAACTAAACTATTCTTTGATTGCCGGGCAAGGTGAGTTTCTTGCACTTTCAAAAACACAGTGTTCTGCGATTAAAATGTGTTCGTGAATTGGCTTGTGTTTCAGTTCTTGATAAATAATAAAAGTTCTCACAAACCAAGGTGCACTTACAATTGAACTTATAATTTTATTTCGCAGCACATCAAGTTATTGTCGTACAATCTTATTTGCTGTGGCCCACGCAAATACCGCATAGATAATAACTGGCATATTTAAAGAAAGGTAAAGTGAACCTTTAGTCCAGTTATTTGGTTTAGCTTTACGTCCAATTAGGCTATATACAGCCATGAATGCAGAATTCGCGCAATTTAAAATAACATTAATATATTCTTTGAAAGTAAGCCTCTGGTCTATTGTAACTCCTAAGTATTTATAAGAGATTGCAACAGGGAATATAACGCTATCTATTTTGATATCGATAGCAACTCTCATAGTAGCTTTATATCTTCGGCACAGCACCACACAGGATGTAGAAGTGTTTAAGTTGATTTTCCGTAACCTGCACCATTGGGCGACAAGAGTGACTCGCAATCGTAAGTTGTTTATAGCAGTCCTGTGGATTCACGGATTTAGTGACTATGGATACATCGCCAACATATTTGCAAGCATCAATGACATTTCAGATGCTTTCAAGTAGAGCATCTGAAATGTCATTGATGTAAAGATTAAAACATTTCGTTCCTAAAATTGAACGTTAGGGCACGCCATTGTATATGATCTTCTTAGCAGAGAGTGTGTCACCACATCTGACTTGAAAACTCCGTCTTTTAAGATAAGAGATGATTATGAGAATGAAACAGTTTGGAAGAAAGAAATTAGTGAGTTTATGAATAACACACCGTACGTGCCAAACACGAACAAAGTCATTTTCAAAATCAAGAAAACAGGCAGCTGCTGCAGATTTTTGGATGTAAGCATGAGAGATGTATTCGATTAAATTAAGCATCTGATGAGTAGTGCTGTGACCTTTTCTAAATCCGAACTGTGAGCTATTGATGAAGTTTAGTCTCTCTAGATGATCTGTTAGACGTTTATTTAAATGGATGCAAAATGATACTTTGATACTTCTGATATGCCTGTTTCAGCAAGAATTACATCCTGCTATTACAGGCACCTCAAATAACCCCGGTTAGGGGAGACATAACATACAGTGCTTCGCAGGAATAGGATGCAAAATGAAGGAGTAATGACCGTTTTTATATCGAAAGCAATAGGCAGAATAATGCAAAAACATACATAGCGTCATCTTTGGATGAATACAGTAACGAAACATAAAAATCTAAGATATTAGAATTCTAAAAGTATTAGCGAGGACTACAAGAAAATTAATGCCATTAAATAATGAAGATAACATTTTGTGAATGTTAAATGCTCCAAAGAAATCCAGTTCACCAACTGCAAAAGCTTTACAGATAATTATCGAAAAAAATTATGGGGGCCTCCTGAAATGGAAGACTGCATCTATTATAGCTCTGGAAATCGACAGAGATTTATTCAAAATCTACGCCCAAATAAGGCTGCTTTCTTGCTTGTTTTCCCAGTTGTTACTGGCTTGTTTTTCATTTTCATTTAAGCAATTAATCTCACTGAGATTAAGCATAGATTACAGTTAAAACTTCCCATAATTACGTTACTCTCATGTAATTGCTATCCACAAAAACTTCAGAACTGGACAAATTATATTGCCAAAATAACAGAAAATATCAAATAGAAGTGTGTAGTCTGGAAACATAACTATAAGGAAATAAATAACAATTGTATCCAAGTTAAATTTGGTAAACGTTTATTAAAATCAAAAATTTAATTTATTAAAAGCATTTGTGAAATTTCCTCAAATTAACCTAATGATTTAGTACAAGGCTTAATATCTATTTTCTGTTTTTAAACTATTTTTACCTACAAAAAATTATTTTAAACTAAAAATGTTATCGTTAATTAAAATCACCTTTGTTTAACATTTGCTTTGACATGTTTATGTGGGCCTTATAAAAATAATGATATCAGCTTAGTTATCTATATGAACTGCTGTCTGGTACACGAATTTTAATAGTTATGTGTTTTCAAAGTTAATCTGGGAGGTTATTGGGTAATAAACTAAGTGATTTAAAAGCAGTAAGCAGTTCTTAAGAATACAGTGTTCTTCTTTTAATGCGATTGCTTTAAATACAGATAAATTAAAATGATGAAAATGACTAGATAGAACAATTAAATATTTTTTTATAAAATTACACAACCTGAACTCATTAAAATCATTATTTACTTTCTCCTTTTTATGATAATTGTTTAAGACAGTTGGCCACTCAAGCGGCTAGTTTTTTAAAGAAAAAATATAGCGAATATAAAAATATGTATGACAACACATTATAAATAAAATAAACATAAAATCTGAAACTTTCGTATTCTATATTATGCCCCAACTGGCGTGTATGTTTCATTTATAGACACATACACGTTTCAGAGCATTTGGGTCAACACCACTTTGGGCTAAAAATATTTAAAAAAAGCACATCTTTAAATTTTCCGATCGACAGTCTCGTGCGACGAAGATAAAAATATTTCATGCCGTGCAATGTAGCCACAGCTCGCTTTGAAATTGCTGAGTTTTTTTAATAAGAAAATTCGTTAAAGATTTACAAAATATGAAATAGACAATAAAACAAATTACAAATTCGGATCTTCAGGTGCCCATGTTCGGGTGGAGGATTATGCTATTCAAAATTTGATGACTCTAGGTACCGTTGGTTTTTCAGAGTGCGAGAAACATATACATACATACATGCAGATTCTTCATTATTTTGTTTCTTTAAATATAATACAGGGTGGTAATATTTGGTGGCAAAAATTTGAAAAGTGATACATCGTATTTAAATAATTCAAAGCAAAATGCAGTTTTTAGACTAATAGATTTTCTGGGCTAACCAGAAACCAAGATTTACAACTTAAAAAAAGTTTATAACATAATGTTCACCAGCTTTTGCCGAATCATGTAGCTCAACAGAGAACAATTTGTTGAATCCTGTGTGAAAATCATTTAGTAGGAGATAAATGGAAATACTTTGTGACCATTAATGAAGCATGGGTTACTTAAATGACTGCAACGATGAAAGATCTATTTATAATCCAAGACGAAGAAGAAAAGTTATATAAACCCTGGTTCCATCAATGTAAAGAAAGTTTCGGTAAGGTGTTTATGATTATCGCGAGATTCTCTTAGAATGGAAAATTAAAAATAACAAGAATGGGAAAAAATTAAATCAATTCAACGTACTATAAAGAGAAAGTTTTACGTACGATATTTAACCTCTTCGTCGTCCGTAACTCGTCTAGCGCGTTCAAGTGAAACTTTCGCAGGGCGGCCGTAACGCATTCGTCTACATTTTAAAAGGATTTTTAAATGTTTGTTTCAGTTTTTATTTTTGTTTGTTTTAATACCTCCTATAGGTATTAAAACAAACAAAAATAAATTATAGTAAGGTCTTGGGTAGACTTCTCACCAATAGATTGTATCATTTTTTCTGCAGAGAAAATTTTATTTCGGATAGTCAGTTTGGCTTTGTCGCAGGCAGATCAACCAATGATGCTTTGTATAAATTAATCAATATTATTTCTGAGAAAAAAAGAGATTATCATGTAACTGTTGTCTCATTTGATATTTCAAAGGCCTTTGATTCCATTATATGGTCATCGCTGCTCTCCACCCTCGTGAATTTTAAGATTCCTTGCAATATATTAAAAATTTTTTGTAGCTACTTTCACAAAAGGAAGGTTGTTTATTCATATGGTGGGGATTCTGAAGTGGTTAAATCAGTTTATAAAGGTTGCCCACAGGGATCCTCGAGTGCTCCGCTGCTCTGAGGTGCAGTAATTTATAACTTGCTGAATACGAGTCTTCCCAAGGGTGCTGAAATCATCTGTTATGCAGATGACATACTTTGTGTGGTATACGATGTGTCTCTTGAAAAATTAGAAAAAAGATTTACATTGGCTTGTGATGTCCTTGAGAGATGGGCTAAAACAGAAAGACTCATCTTACAAAAGACATCTTTTTTGTTTTTCCCAAATGGGGGAAAAAGTCTAGACCTTCCAGATTACGATTCCAGGGAACATTATTAAAAAGAGTCGAACAACTCAAATACTTGGGAGTCATAATAGATGATAACTGAATTTCGAGTCACACTTCAAGGAAATTCAAAGGAGAACAGATTCAATACTCTTATTTTATAAGAGAAATTTTCCAGCGGGTGTTATCGACCTTAAGAGAGATATTATTAGAACTATTTACAGAGTAGTTGTTCCTATTGTGTTATACGGAATTGGTTGTTGGGGCTCCAGAGCTGCGGAGTTGTTGAGAATCAGGAATAAGTTATTGACGATTCAGCGGCCCTGGCTGTTGTCACTGGCTAGGTGTTTTAGGACAACTCCAACTGAAACTGCCTGTGTATTGGACGGCACGCCGCCACTCTCGATTTTTTATAAGTTCTTTTATGATAAATTTTTGTTATCTACATGTAAGTTAGATTTTATGTATTATGGTGATTATTTAGCTTGTTGTACTGCATTTTATAATGTTAATCCTTACTGCATACACCCAGCCAAGAGAATGAGCATTAATTATGAAATGAATTTTTTTAGTGAACTTCATATTTTCACTGATGGTTCTAGGTTTGGGGAAAGTGTTGGCCTATCTTTTGTTGTTTACTACTATGGTATAGAAACTGATTATTCAAAGATAAAGTTAGAAAAATTTAATTCTGTGTTTCAGGCTGAACTTGCTGCTATTTATTTTGCTATGAAATGGATTAAGAAAAACCTATCTAAAAGCTATAGTATTGTAGTTTACAGTGATTGTTTATCTGGATTACAGGCTTTGAAAAGCTCCGATTGTAATAACTCTTTAGTTATGGATATTAAGTGTTTATATAAAGAAATTGAAGGTTTGCATGATATTAAATTTAGATGGGTTAAGTCCCATGTGGGTATTGAAGGTAACGAGAGGGCCGACGTGTTGGCCAAAGAGGCGACTTTGGATGTTTCCGGGGAGTGTTCCGTTGTCCAGCCTTCAAGAAAAATGGTTATTACTAGAATCGGACAGTATTATATTGATTTGTGGTATGGTAATTGGAATAATTCGAATAGAAGAAAAGAATATGCCTATTATTTAAAACCTATATTTAATAAAAGTATTTCTTGTCATTTGGATTTTAATCAAATTGTTGCTGGACATGGACGCTTCCCGGTGTATCTTAAAAGATTTGGCATACAACAGAATGAATACTGTCATAATTGTAAAGATGTCGGATCGGTAAGGCACTATGTGGAAGAATGTACACTTACTTATGACATACGAAAAAAATATAATTTTATTAAGATTTTTACAGGTGCCGAAAAAGAATTTAAATTTGCAAGGGAACTTATGTGTTTTCTAAATAATAATCGCTCTGATGTTGGTATTTTTATTTGATAAAAGTTTGTTTTTAAATTTTGTGTTACAATAATTTTAGATTGAGATATTGGTGTTTATATGGAATTTTAACATAATTTTATTCAGTGCGTTATGTGGTGTATTTTATGCTTTTATATAATTATGTATTTTATATGTATTTCATTGTTTTTGATATATTTAATATATCTTGTGTAATCAATGTTTTTAATGTATAGTTTATAAGCTTAAGGATTTTCAGAGTGTTGCAGCTCTGGTTTTGTAGAACAAATTGATTTGTCTTCTGGTGTTTTTTATTGTATAATTACATTTCCAACCACACATTTATTTTGAGGATATAACATGTTCAGTTTAAATCTATTATAGTTTTGTATGGTTATCACATGGAGTAATTACCAATGTTAATTGTTGTTTTGTATTATTAATTTATTTGTTACTGAAAGAGAAAACGCTTAGAAAACGCTTACCTTAATGTACACATTGAAACATTACTTACTGCCATTCAGTTTTATGTAATTATTATACATTAATTTATTATGCCGCTGAGAACTAGTGTCTCAGCGGCTTGTTGGTATGATCCTTCCGCTGGTCATATTTAGGCGGATTATTGGTAGTGGCGGTTTCTGGAGTTCTGTGATTTTATTTTTCCGGTTTTGCTGATGGTTTTGTTGGTTGGAGGTTTTTACACTCTACATCGATCGATTTGAAGTGTGCTGATTGGTCTTTTGCTTGTTCTGAGAATGAGTGGTTTGTAATTGTTTTGTCCTTTCGTTATATTTTGTTTTTACTAACCACCATTTTGATTGGTTTTCATTTTCCTTTCTTCTTGCTTTCCTGTTGTGATGTTTTCCAGTTTATTTTCTTGGTTTTCTTTACATGTTTTTTGTTAGCCAGGGCCCCTTAACAACCTTTGGTTTCTTGATTATAGTGTTTTTAAATTGAAGTTTTTGGGTTTGTTTTTAATTTTACTGCCTGTTGCCGGGACATGGCCGGGTTGCTGGATGCCCTCGTTTGTGGTTTTTGCTTGGCGCAGCCCTTGTTTGTCATAAAATCTTGTCGATTAGGTGGATGGGGCTGCGCCCTATTTGTACCTCCTATAGGGCAGTACTAATCAGGCATTCTATTTCTAATTGAATTTGTCCCGGATTTTATGAATATTCGCGCCATTTTACATAAGATACAAGACAGTGAGAAATGGCTTCAACGTCTGCTCAGCAGAAAAAGAGAAAAAATGAAGTTGTGAATTGGAAAGACAAGAAGGATATATGTTTGATGAGTACAGTCCATAATAACTCGATGATTGATCTTGGAACACGGAAAAGAACTGGAGAAAAACCAATAATTGTAAAAGATTACAACAACAAAATGGGAGGAGTGGACCGCCTGTATCAGATGTTATCAAATTATCCTGCTATTAGAAATAAGCAGAGATGTTATTATTTTTCCATCATGATTTATTTCCTTATAATTTTACTTAATATTCATTGACATTCATCCACTACAAAAGCTATGTATGGAAAGTTATGATGTACAGAGAAAACAACATCACACGCTACGAAAAACAGATGGCCGCTGGGGAGAAAATTTTCGCGGACAGGAGAGACTGCAAAAGGGTTAAAGAAAAAAATTCCATTTTTTTTTTTTTTTTTTTTTTTTTTTTTTTGCTTCAATAACTTTCAAAGAGTAAAACTTTATCAAGACAAAACAACAAATCATAATCTTAAACATACATCTGCATTTCCTGAAAAAATAAAGTCTGATACAGGTATCACATATATATTTTTAGTGTGTTTCTGCGAAGCCCCCTGATACTTCATCAAAGGATTATTATGTCTCTGATCCCTTGAAAAGAGCTCTTTCTAAGCCCAAACCCACCACTACTAAAGGAGTTTGGAAAGTAGTGGAAGGGGACTGGAGATCACTACTCTGAAAACTTTACAAAAAGTCCTTCTTTTAAGGAATCGCAGTTTAGATTTATAGTACAAAAAATTGGCTATCAGATCCAAAATTAAAAGAAAAATACACTTTACGTTTCAAATATTAAATAAATAGCTCCTTAATCGTTCTTTAATGTGTAAATAGCCTTTGTAATCTAATTTCAATTAAAACTTTTCAATGGATTTGTATACTATTGCGTCCTGTAAAGTTGTCCAATAATGAATTGCTTGACAAAAATTGTGAATCGACAAGTGTAGAGTTGAATAAATTAAAATAAAATTAAAAATAGAAAGATATTACATTTATACGTATGTAAAGCAATTTAATACGCATAAGCAACGGAATTAAATAAACATCTTTCTGTTAATTTTTTTTCAAAGTATTTCCTGAAATATAAAATTTGATATGTGGTTTTCATTCTGCAGTCGATGTAAAATAGCATTCTCGCTTCATTTAAAATAAAAATCTGTACTAAATATATACTGCTTCAAGCACAGTTAAATACGTTACACATCTTATATTTAAGCGATGAACTTAACAGAAACCCAAACCATAACGGGGAAATCCTTTGTACAAAATGATGTTTTGAAACTGTTCGAAATGATTTCTTAACGTTATAAATGTTCTTCAAAGGCAAGTAAGCACGTTACACATTTTATGGCCGTACTTTAGATCTGAAGCCATCGAATTCACAACGAATCACGTACAATGGAGCAATTTGAACGAAAATGTCCAAACAAGCTGATGGAATCGAGGAATCGAAATCTTATCGCCTAGAATGGCTGGCATGTGTGAGACATACGTGTTCCTTCTTTATTGCTTTCAATAGTGTTAGAAGATAATTTTGTTCAGCAATTGGAGCGCAATGTCCGATTTCGATGTCTGGTTAGTCTGGTTAAAAATTTAAGACTACCGAAACTTAACAGAGGAAAATATCTCTCACAGCGATTTATATAACGACAAATTGTTCCCGTGCAGAGTTGCTGCGAAAAGGAAGTTTATAGATTTTATGATTTATTTAACAATTTATAAGAAAATGGCTAGTAAATTTCCTATTAATTCGTATACAAAATGCGTCAGAAAGTAGTCTGAAAGGATTTAAATATAAACAGCGAACCAGACGAAATGTTGAAGTATTTTGTGCTCTGGTTAAGCATCGCAGGGTACCAATCAGCTTTTGTAATCATTTGCCGTAATTTGTTTTGTCATTTTCAGCTTTATTTATTTATTAAGCATTGCTTTCTTCTTCGTTATACCACATGAAATTCAAGCGCAAAATCATCAAATATTCAAAAAGAAAATCTTTAGATTTCCCGATAGGGTGCTAGTGGTTTCCATGAATTTTTTTATTCGCTACATAGCTTCTTTGAAATCTATGCACTCGAGCGGCCTGCCACGTAAATGAGTTATCGAGAAAAGTGCATAATAATTTTAATGTGTCCAGCTAATGTTATTTGACAAAAATATTTAATATTACTAATTAGACAAGTCATGATTTAAATGCATTTTTGTTAAATCAATCAGATTAAAGAATATAAAAATATTTTTATAACTGCGTAATAGTTTGGTTTGCTTCTCAGTGCAGAAATATTAAATTTGAAAGTTAAATTTCTTACCCTTTACTGAGTAGTAAAGCGCTGAAGGGTGGAAATAATAAGCATTCTATTGGAGGCAATACCAACACTTTGCTTTCAAATGACCGAAGTTTTGGATTAGAATTTAGAAGATAAACATGTTATATTTTGTCCAATGGCAACAGTCTGGCTTGTTGGAAATTCGAAGCCTATGAGTTTGTTAAATAAAATTTTTAATCTGTACGAAATGCGAATTAAATCAAAAACACGTTCTAAATACAAAATTAAGCCTAAAAGTGCCCATGTTAGGTTGGTGGACTCCATATATTAAAACTTCGGTAACTTTAGGTTCCACCATTTTTTCACAATGCGGGGAACATACTTACCGATTCTTCATTATTTATTTTAATAACACATTGCGATAACATTTGTTGGCAACAGTTTGAAAAGTTATTCAGACAAAGATTGAGTTTCGAGAATAATAACCCCTCTGGCGCTAAAGACATTGCTACATTTAGATCAGAAATTTTGAAATGTCAAATTCAATATCATTCAAGCACAAAATATGCTTTGGGATATTTCGGGTATTTCCATCATTTTCTATAAGATTTTTTGTGGTTTTATTGTAAGATTAAAGCCGTCTAAGCCTTCTCATCGTAAATTTTAAAAGGAAATTCCATCACATAACGGAAGAACATTCCGACGTATACCATGTCAGAACCTGCATTTTTGATATAAGTGGTGAACAGACCTCAAAGGGATCCTCCACAGGAAATCCATCCTCGCAGAGCTGGGTTTAGTAAAGTTTCTCATTTATTTCTCTTCCATCTGGCTCCAGTACTGAATTTTTCATTTCATGGTTTCTGGATTGCTTAAATTTTTGAAGATATATCACTGAGGTGTTAGCATTAACACTCTACGAAGTTACACCAGCACATCTGCTGAAAAGCAAACTCAGTCGCAGGTGTGAAATTTTAGAAATTCCACTGTATGTCTCCCTTGCTGGCTTCTCGTATTCGGTCGGCAAAGAGGGAAGCTGATTGTTTGACTCTAGAAATAAGGCACAATAAACACATCTATGAAGGTGAAAATTCAGAACGTAGCTTTTTACTGTAGATTAAAAGGAATTATATCCAAATGATTAAACTGATATTATATCCAACAGATATTATATCCGGAAACAGATATTATATCCAAATGACTGAAGATAACTCCGATTTCCTCAATAACGAGCATCTCAGTTTTCATCAAGCAAGTGTCCACTCTAAAGAACTAATGATCTCTCTAAAAGTAATAAGGAATTGCATTGGTGAAAGTATACGCAATTACCTCCAAAGGATTGTTCATAGTTTAGAGACGTGAGATTAAAAAGAAATATATTTTTTAACAAATAATAAATTTAACTTTTATTTCGGTCTGACCTATTACTTAAGATGTCATGCCTTATATTTACGAAAGTTTTATATTCATTGTAACAAAAAATAAAGACCGAATAATTTCACTTCAAAATTTGCACAATTTTCGGCGTCATTTTCAACCTGCTTTGAGGAATCACTTAATTAAGTTAGAATAATTCGAGGAAATAAGTTCAAGTAAAAATTATGTATAAGTAGTGCCGTGTCTAGAAGTCATGTGGTAACCAATTAAAGTTTTCAAGTAACGTCATTTATTTACTTTGTTTTTGTTACTGATCTAAGAAAATGTCGCGGTATAAGCAAAATACATTTAAAAAGAAAACTATACTTTGTGAGGTAAAGACATACTGTGATATTAAATCCCTTTTCTCATCATTAGCAAATGGTCATTATCACCATATACCATATATATGCCTTTTTAGACCACGTGCCATTGTGTCTGATTATCTTCGTGGGCAGGAGAGAGTTAATGTTACTCTTTTTGCGAAAGGTAATGTTAAGTACTAGGAGAAAAATGCTGGGTGTAGTTTGAGGTGAAACTTATGCTTTTTCGAAGGAGAATACAATTAGATCCATAATGTTGTTACTTATTATTCCGATAGGGTCTGGTAATAATGAAACCGATAAGATCTGATGGTAGAGGAAACGTGATAGAGTAAAACTAACGACTTCGATTAGGAACGTATGTGAACAGTTAAGAAGCATTATGAACATTTATCATATTAGAATCGACACGTAATCTAAGTAATGATCTATCGCTCTCTTTTTATCACTAAAATAATGACTAATTATATTTTCCAGACATCAAGAATATCTATACAGTTCGCGTAATTTCCCCTCCCATATTATTTTCCTCTGGTTTCTTAGAGCAATGTTCTGTAGTTTTTTTAAATAGTCACATAATTTTACCCGTTTCTAAAGGCGTACAGAAAGTGTAACAACAAGAAAGGTAAGAAAAACGCAAGTTATTTTACGAAAATCGCAAGTTAAATTTTATCAATTAGCTCAGTAGAAGGGGAGATATGGAACTGTCTCTTTTTTTTCTTTTGTTTGTTCGTTTTTGTGCAAAGTGTGCGTATGTATGGACGGATATCACGAAAAATACCGTTTTACTATTTTACTATGCGTTTTGGAAAAGAATATGCTTTATTCTATACGTACATGCAAACATTACGCAAAAAATAGTGTGAATGGATATTTGTATTGAAATATGATACCCGAAATTTTTCGCAATTAAAAAGAAAGTGAAAATGTTTTATTTAGATTGCATGCGATACTATTTATTATGCGAATATGCTGTCAAATATTTGATAATTCGTCATCATGTAATGATTACTATATTAATATTTCATTATATGCTATTATTACACATTATACGTATATTAATATACAAGAATAGAAAATTATTATTGTGATTATAGTTTAATTATTATATTTAATACATTGATTGCTGTTTTTATACATTATATATTAATGTACACTAATAGAACAGTAATCTTCCATTATATGGTTCAATTTCAGGCAAACAGGCAGGCGGCATGGTAATTTTTGTCGTTTTCTCCACAGTGCATACGAGCCAGTTTCTCGTCGAAACTCTTCTACGAGGGCCTATCTCCCATTAGGCAGATATCCCTATCAAAATAAATCAAACCTACATGGAACTACGTAATATTACTTGGTTCCTTCTATAGGTAAAGTAAATATCAAGGCTAGGTTTCGTCTATTCCCTTTTCTCCTAAGAATATTCCATCTTCAATATCTCATGCAAATGCAGTTAATTACGTTTATTAGATTTTTTACGTGTGTTAATTACAACAAAATAAATATACAAATGCAACCAACACAGTTACCTTTAAAAATTCGTTTACACACCAAAATTTTAAATACACATAAACACTGAAATAAATTTTAAATAAATTCTACGAGTTTTCTGCACATTTACAGAGGTTAAAAAAACAGAATCATTTGTTGGCCATGTATTATACTTCCCTTAACGAATCTTAGTCCTTCAACACAGAGATCATAAGCTCATAAGTTTCTTGAGAAACTAATTTTGAATAACTGTGAATTGCATTTTAAAGAGTATTGCATGTTATAAGTCATTTCTCTTAGTCCTTCTCTAACATAGAATTAAACACTTTAAAGACATGCTATGAAAAGTTCTTTTTTTAACTTTTTCCTTCACCGAGGCTATGAGCATTACAATGTGCACTGCAGTTTTTGTTTTTCGCTATAGATGTTGGTGTGTGATGATTGTTTTTCAGTTCCTGTGAATATGCATGAGAGAAAGTACACATTTTTGTTTTCATTTTTAGGAAATCATTATACCGTTGGTGCCCGCAATGATTTACTTAATTAATCGGCAACCAAAAATTATTGGAGCCTTTAGATTACTACAAACCTCACCAGGGCTATTTATCTAAAAAAAGGGATACTTTCGTGGAATGCTTTGCGAGTGAGACCAGGGTAATAGAAAAGGAATCACATTCTTATGTCTAGACAGAAGAGAATCACGGCAAAATTAAACAAAAAATTAAGCAAACCAAGAAACTTGTCTTTGTAGTAGATTTTAATTAAAACTCTATTGATTTCGATGGAAAATAGGTATAGATCCCGCTGAGTCAGAAGCAAAGATAGGCGGCCAAATGAACGAACTTTTTAAACTTTCTCATAAATCCCATTTGTTAGCAAAATTTCTATTTTCCTGATGAAGAGTGGCCTCTACAAGTTTGCCCTCGAAATCATCAGAATTTTAATTCAAATGTACGTCAGATAAAATACTGTTGTTTAGCCTAATTTTAAGTATGGTTAAGTCTATGAAAGGAATAATTAATGTCATTAATTAACTGAAAGAATTCCAGAAGGAAGCTATACAAGGAAAAGAATAACCTAATAATCTGAAGTTTTTGATTAATTGCAAAGGACTATATTAATATATATAAATAGGTGCCAGGTGTGAACAAAGGACGCAGTCAGATATATTGAAATCTTTTCCTCGTCATAATTCTGCAGTTATTAATTTTATAATTCAGTATTGTCTCAAATAACAATGCTTCATAAAAACCTAAAAATAAGGTTCTTATCCTTGAAATTTGCAATCTCAACAATGTTTAACTTTAGATTTGGTTTCCAATTTGTTTTAAATAATTTTAATTTTCAGTGATGAAATTTATTATACTAGGTAGTGTCTATATTTGAGATTTATGACTTGCTTGATAAGCCTAGGTTTTAGAAGCTCAAAAATCTTTGTTATGGTATTCTTTCGTGTGTATTTTAGTACTGTAACGTTCTGTTTGATAGACCACTTAGGTGTTTAATTATTTTTCCTTTAGGTATTGATCTGAACTTGCTTATGAGATAACAAAGAGCTATCCACGAATCTACCGCATATTCCCTCCTTTTTCTTACTAATTTTATAATCCAAAAATCGAGAGGAGTAAATTATGATAATAATTATGATAATAATTTACTATCTGAAAGATGCGATTACAGTAAGAACATAACAAATGAAAAGTAGTTATGAATAAACTATAGGTAACTATTACAGTATTATTTCTTTAAAAGAAACCTACATTCTAATAAGAACACATACTAATATCAGCATTACAATATCTATTAAGATATCTTTATTTCCAATTACCTGTAACCTGAATCTCTCCGTTTTATTGTTGTAGCTTCTACTCCTTAGGCCTTAAATAATGTTCAAATAACTACAGAATATAAATGTATAGCTAACTTCGGCGATCGTAGACTGAATGTCGATTTTTATTTGTTTCACTTCGCTTGGGTTAGTTCTTGTATTAGGCTGGAAGGTAGTTTTCGGAGGTTTATCTTTGTTAGTACGACAAAAACGATCACTATACGTAGACGAATGCATTTTAAAATTTAGCGGAGCTCATACTTTTAACGCATTGAGTAAAGGAAAATTATACGAATATTTTTTTAATTTTATGAATCTGAAACTAAAATTCTAGGGGAGGAATACACGAGGCAAAACAGTGTTAGCTTAAAACAATCCGTCATCAAGAACTTAAACTATCTTCTGCGCTATTTAGACAAGCACTTCTTGAGAACTAAATCGTTTCACAGGAAAAACAAAATCGAATTGTCAGTGAAGCTAAATCCGATCTTCCAAAAAGCCATGAAAGAGCAGTAAATGCCTTTGGCTATTTATTCCCTTTGAATCTTTTTAGCTTTTAAAAGAAAAGAAGTGCCTATCGAATGGAAAGACTTCTGCCAGAGCAGCTATTACGTTAGCTTCTAAAATATCGCAATGCATTTATCCTAGAACCTTACGAGATTTTAACAAAATGCATTCACATAATTTTTAAAAACAAATTAAGTAAATTTTACATAAAAGAAATTTAGTACTAAAGCAGGTATGATATATGGCGTATTCTCTTCCATATTTATTCAAGAGCCTTCTAGTTCCATATTCTGACAATTTGATATTGAGAGAATCATCCTACATTTTGTGCCTAAGATTTTTTTATAAAATTCTCTAATGCATTTTGAAAAATTTTCAAGCAGAAAGTACTAGATTTCTAGAAACGAAATGGTTGATTTTTAAGAGCGACTGAAAAAGGAGAAAATGATAAGAAAAAAACAATTGTTTAATAAATGTAATCCTTGTAGCATCAATGCATTTCGCCCAACATGAAGTGGGGTTACTTATACCACGTTTATGAAAATTTGTGTGTCTGGAAGTGTTCTACTGCAAAGTTTCTTACTATTCGATAAAATGATCCGTTACTGAGAAAGCAGCTCCCGGACAAAAATATGTTAAGTGCCATATGATTTTCGACGGCGTTTTGATGTAACCTATGCCACGTAATTATAGTTCAACCGTGGTAAATGCAACATTGGCTGGCATTCTGCCAAAACATTTCAAACCGTACAGAAGGGATATTAATTACGTACCGCAGGGTGAGATCGATTCACATGAGATTTCTCTGTTCGCCAGAATTTACTACCAAAGGAAGAGAAATCCTCCTGTGATCGGGTGACATGTGATCGGGTGTTAGATTTCTTTCGCACTTTTGGTTCATATTCGCAGAAATGAAAGGAAAAATCGTATTGATTTGCAGCATTGGAAACCAAAATTGTTTAAATTTTTTTTCAAAATACACGAGTTTTACGTGACCAATGCATATTTTTTGCTTCTCTTTTGAAAATAAGATTCCTAAGTAATGGAACTGTATTTTTTAGCTGAAGCATTCCTTTTGTATTTAAAAAGAACTGTCAAAGGGCTTTGGGTGGTATCTTCGAAAAGTAGTTGATTTAACGTGACATTTGAAAATATTGTGATCTTCTTTTTAAATATGTATAATTACGAAAGTAAATTTTAGCTCGAAAATGTAAAAAGAAATAAAACAATTATTTGTTATAATACAGTAATTAACAAACATTTATTATTGTATAAATAGCATAACTATTATTAAGAAATTTCTTTATTTAAATGTGTATCAATGAACATACGTTTCAGTTCAAAGATAAATAAGTAATAATTAGTAATTATAATTATTTATAATAATTATTATATCACAAATATTTATAATGACAATATTATAACGAAATTTTTATATTGAAATATAATAATTAAGTGATTATGGTGACAATTATTATGCATTAATAGTTATTACTACAATATGTCATAAAACATACATATATAACGAAATTAAGATTTCATCACTCATATTTTTATCAATATATAAATAAATGTATAAATAACTAAATTAAACACAATGTAATCAAACAGTTAATCACAAATGATGATCAGCATATTATCTTACATTATTTAAAAGTAATTTTCTCTTCGAATGCAGTGAAAATGAACAGGGAAAAAATATGAATTGAAGAAATCCCTACTAGATGACTCCTGTCTGTCCGTCCTAATCTTTGCAAAATCGTTTCGAAAGAAGCACGCGCTTTCATGCTCATGGTCGCTGTTACACGATAATGCTCAGTGACTTTTCGAAACACCATTTTAATATTTCTCATTGCTTAACTCTTATTAGAAATGTCTGACAGCTAGTGGCTTAGAGGATCACGAAATCGGCCTGGAGCAAATTATGCCCAGACCGGGCAGCAGAGAGAGACTTAGAGCGCTTTAATATTTAAGAAGTTTTGCACGTGTGATAGTATATCTGTATGCAAAACTATGGGCTAAGAAATCAATAATGAAAACGGGGAGGAGTTACCAGAGGATGATAAAAATTAATTCAATAAGAAAGAACTACAAAAATTTTAGAAACAGCAACTAAAGACGATTGGAAGAGATGTCTTCAGAAGAAGAAAAAATAACTTTAATTCGTGATATTTGTTAAAATAGTATAAGGCACCAAGCTTTCATACAACGGCAAAGCAATAGCAAGCCATAAAATAAACATTTTTAATAACATTACCTTATCTAACTTTGAGAAAACTCAAGAGAATCAGATGGTGCTTCTATAGTTTACATAAGACCTCCTCTTTTCTTATTGTACTCACTTTTTTGTTTAATATTTAGTGATTTACATTATGTTTGAGGTTTAAAACCAGGTCCAAAATACTGTTATTAATAGTTACATCAGGACCGTATGGGCCTATCGAAATTAGGGAAATTTTACGAGATGCCTTGTTTGATCCTACTTTATTGATTCATATCCAAGTTTTAAAAAGATGAAACTTTAATTATAATTGTAGAAATCGTGCAGCAAATAACGATAAACGCATAAGATACAGATTTAATAATACTCTAAAAAATCGAAAGTTAAACTAATAGTTATTGTCTTAAATCCGTCGTCATGAGTTGTCCGCAACGTTCAAACTTGTTGGATATAATTCTTTATTCCACCTCATAAAAGCAAATAATTTTCATTTAAACTCACTCGGATGATTTCATAAAATGTTATAAAGACGTTGGTTTCTTTATGAAAGTAGGCAACTGCTCGCCAAGATTGAGATCTTTACATGAGTGTCACGGCAGTCCTGATGAAGTTAGCTCTCCTCATGATACTGAAATTTACTAGGGGACCGACACACTTGTACATTTACTCTCGTGTCTTGAGTGAAAGACAGGCTACTTGAAAAGGGTGTCGTCACTTTTGTACAAGTTGGCAGAAGTTCAACAGGATTATGTTCTTCGCATCTTCGCAATGGTGTTCCGGCAGCTTTAATGATATTGCGTATCTCATGATACTGAACTTCAGAAAGGTGCCAGCACACTTGTATCTTGATAAGCGATGGTGTACTTAAAAAGGGTGTCTAACCCTTGTGAATATGTTGAAGACTTCTATCTGAGATTAGAAACTTAACATGGGTTTTCCGGTAGCCTTGGTAATGATTGCTTCCTTCACGATATCGAGTTTCGTAACATACATTGTTAATACAATAATTAACAAACATTTATTATTGTATAAATAGCATAACTATTATTAAGAAATTTCTTTATTTAAATGTGTATCAATGAACATACGTTTCAGTTCAAAGATAAATAAGTAATTATAATTATTTATAATAATTATTATATCACAAATATTTATAATGAAATATTTATAATAATTCTATAAAGTTCGATATCGCTGTTGCTGACAACCTTGTCTGTACTGCGCCCTTGTGCCTTACCAAAAGACGCGGAGAAAGGTGCTACCATCATTTTTCAATTAGATCAAACCAGTACGCCCCTTTTGTACATAAACAGCCACTTATTGTCTAAGAACATATTAATCCAATCTGCATTAATTACTCTAATGAAAATTACTTCCCCCTTTACGACTTTAGTTTGATAAACGGCCTCCAAGAAATAATCAGTTTCGCAACCGAGGTTTCACAGTACTAACAGAAAAGATAAATGAAAACTTCACAGCCGTTTAAAAATAATGAAAGTAGGAAAATGTTCGTCAAGCTCTGAATATAGGTGTTTTCCGGTAGCTTCGAAGAGAGTTGTTTCGTCGTTACCTCATTATACCGAGCTCAACAAGAGTGCTGTCACACTTGTATCAGCCTAATAGAAAAGATTCTAGTGTCCTCACTAGATTTAAAATTAAATTTGAAAAATTAATGCTTAGTTGAACATTTAGTAAGTAACTATTTATTACAGGTTTTAGAAAATTTAAATAAGTTTTGTAACTATATAGGGTGTTTTCCTCTTCTTGCCGCGTACTTTCGTTGTGTAATTGGAATCACTATCTGTTGGTAATCGAAAGAACCAGAGTTCAAATCCTGGGTATGGCATTACGCATTTATCATGCTTCTTGCTTCAACAGACGTAATGGCTCTACAGTAGTGCCCAAATTAAAATGCGATTGACGATAATTCGTCAGCACCAGGATTTGGCGAATGATTCTCCGTTTCGCCAGTCGTTCTTTAAGTGAGGTAAGATGTAAACAGTTTTTTTCCTTCTTGCTGTCTGTCTTGGTGGCGTAACTAGCAGCACGTGCGGCTTTCTTGATTCTGAGAGATCCGCTGTTTGAATCCCAGAGAGATATTGTAAATTTTTCCTGTTCTCTGCTTCGGAACACCTAATAAGTTTACAATTAGGCAGTGTTTAGCGTTTAATTAAAATAAACACTGTATAGTTGTAAAGTCAGAGAAGCAGACTAAATATTTAATGGTTGTAGAGTTAAATTAGTTTTTTTTTTTTTTTTTTTTCTTTTTTTTTTTTCCTCTTTTGTTCTTCATTGTACTTCAGCTATATTTGCAGATGTTTGGAACTTTTAAAGAGATCCAAGTTATTGTAACAATAAAGAAAGGGTGTAAAATAATAACATAATTATCGAGCATTGCATCAGTGTAAAATAGTAACATAATTATTATTTTAACGTAATTATGCATCTGTCGCTTAAAATTTCTTCTGTTTCTTTATTTTCAGACTAAAGCTTTTCACAGTAAAAAAAATAAAGTCGAATTGAAGCGAAATCCGATTTTACAGAAAGCCATAAAAGGGAAATAAATGTCTTTTATTATTTATTCCCCCTGAATTATTTAACGTTTAAAAGACAATAGACTGTTTAAGAAAAAGAAAGAAGCTCTTTAAGGAAAGCCAGACAAAGCTCGATATACCATTACAGTAAATTCCAAAATATCTGAACAGTCTAGAGATGATTTCCTATAATCTTATGAATTTAATAATAAAATGCTTTCATATAATATGTTTACAGTCATTTCAAGAAATGAATCTAATAGAAAACAGATATAATCCAAATTCAATAACAGTAAGTTAGGTTTGTAATGCTATTGCAAAGGTTTAAGGCAAACATAGCAAAGTACGTCCAAGATAGGCAATCACATGCTGGGGAGAATTTCGTTTGATTGAATTTAGACTTTCTGAAAAAAAAACCTGAATTTTATTCTAATAATTTACGAAGCATGTTCTCGTCACAAGAGTAAATGATAAAAATTTTTACGCTATTTATTATTTGTTATATTATAGTTTAAAATTCAGATTATATTTTATTGCAGCGATTTTGAGACAATGCAACAAACTATAATGCAATTTGCGCATGAATTTTAGCTAATCTCAGACAAACGAAATGTATGTTAAAATATATAACGCGTGCATTACATTTTTACGTAAGTTAAAATAAAGTACTAGTTGAGGGACGAAAAAATAATAAATGAAATATATCCATGTACAAGAAAATCCTTTGTAACCAGTTCCCAATTAATTGGCAGTATCAAAATAACGTACGTTTGAAGGTCTAAATTTAAGTCAGAAATTTATACCTATGAGATTAAAAAAATGCACATAGTGGCTTAACAATTTGAAACCTTAAATGTTGAATATAACCATTCTTCTACAAACACAAATGCCGGCTAGCACAGAAATAGTACCAAAGAAAATATACATAAAAATGGAACATACAACAAAACGGAATACCTAACATTTAGAATTAACGTTCCAGTCACGTAGACATAATATTGGAGAACCTATACTCATCGCAAATGGAGGTCGACTGACTGTAATTTGGTTTCGTCGCCACTAGATGGCGTTCGATAAAATAGTTCGGTTACATTCAAATAGTTCTAATACAAGAAAACATGTGTGTTACTTTTTTTTTTTTTTCTGTAGGCTAAAACAACAAGCTTTGTAAAAACCTTAGGTATTTTTTGGGAAGCAGGAGACATGAAAAATGAGCAACGCCTTCGCCGGGAATCGAACCACGGACCTCCGGAATATGGACCCAGAGTGCAGACCACCACACAAGAAAGGTATACCAAGAAGGCGGGAGAAATACCTTATATGCCCCCTTTTAAAGGGCGACTGGAGTTTTTCGGGACCCAATCGCCAAATCCTGGTGGTGGAGAATCATCATCCACCACCCTTTTAGTTCAGGCAACACTGTAGGGACATTAAGTATTTTTTAGGAAGCAGAAGACATGAAAAATGAGCAATGCCTTTGCCGGGAATCGAATCACGAACCTCTGAAATACGCGCCCAGCGTGCAGACCAGCACACTACGAAGGACTGCCAAGAACCCTTGGCCAAGGATTGCCTTTTTCCACCAATAAATTATAATAGAGTATAAATATCAATGATCAGTTCTTCTTTATGCTTCGATATGTGGATTTTTAAGGTATGTCCATGAATTTTGGAAACAATTGACGTTTAAAGATGACATATTTACTTTGCTAGATGCCTGAAAATATGTGAAGAACATTACGTGACTGCTGGTGTAGATTGTGGCTACTATCGTGTTCATAAATAACGAGTAGAATGACAAAGATTCTCTTGATTTTAAACCACGGTCGGCACCCATGTCCAACATCTTAGCTTTAGTTGTTTGTTCAGAAAGACTGGTATCAATGAAGGGGAAGTGCAGTCTTGGATAAATGTAGCCAATTCTGTTTCTGTCACACTCTCTCCAGATGATGACGAAATAGTCAGACATCTGCTGGGAGAGAAGAAAGATGATGAGGAGAGAGAAGGAGGAAGGAGAGGAGACGAGATGAGGAGAGAGAAGATGAAGAGACGAGACGTAGATTAAGAGACCTACGTGAAAGGAAGTTCACAAAGGATTGCAGACTTTTGTATGATTTGCTGAGCAATGCTCACTTTGGTTAATACACGGTGCTGTCAAACTTGATTGTTCCCATAGAGACTTTTTAAAACTTCGACAATCTCATAAGCAGGTAGACACTGGATATTATGTCATCACAATGATATGTGATAATTTAAAAATGTTTCTTGATTTTATTTTTCTGAAATATAAAATAATAGTTCATAAATAGTTCGTACAATTTTTTATGTTATTTTGAACGATCAAAATTTAGCTGAAACTAAATTTAAGTCCTAAACCCAACTAGATAAGTTAGCAAGTTATAGCTACGTCTCAAATAGTATAACAAAGATTTGAGAAAGTTTTTAGCTAATCGTTTTACTTAATCTGAACTTTTTACATAAAAGGCACGACCTGTGCTACAGACAAACCACCTCTCGTGACGATGTAAATTGAGAAATAACAGTAAAACAAATTTAATCGTTGATAATATAATATAGTCTACACACTCAATCTGGCTCAATTAATTTTACTGGCGAATTAGTTTAAGGAATTGTCTCCAAGATAATGTTAAAGCCAGGAAAATCACTTTCAGGTAGAGCTGGCGTAAATTCTAACAACGTGGAGCGAGTGCAATAAATTATTTGTCTCTGTGACTTTACATACTCTAAAAGCTAATCTATTTTCTGGTGAAGAATACGGAAGAAGGAAGTTATAGTATAGATCAAAATAATAATAATTGATTTATTAACGTAAGAAAATGACAGTGTATTAAGTAATTGCCAATCGATCGAAAAATACCACCGGCAGACATTATATGCTGCCATTTCTACTAAATCCATGACAAAATATGGTAGAGTAAATTATTAGAAATATAAATTCAACTATTCTCAGTCACTGAGGCCCTTTTGCCGCGAGTTAAAACAGATTCTGCTATACTGTTGAAGTTGCCTATCCGCTGTTTACTGGCACACTCAGTGATTTTTATTTGAAAAGAACTTTGCACTTTGCAAATTTCCACTATACGATTTTTTAATGGAGCTAAATTTTACAGGATCTGAAGCATACAGGAAACGAAGCAAAGTCTCAAAATCATGTGATATCTACAGATACTTTTACAGATATGTGCTGTTAATAAAACGTTAAGAGAATGATCTGCACCTTTCGTGATCTAAGGTTCAGCAACAAATCTCTGCAACTGGCGTCTAGACTATATTCTTACATTTTAATTTTCAAAGAAAATTATATGATACCTGTATTTAAGTTGAAGTTCTTGAGTATCACCAAAGTTAATTTACAGTATCCTAACAGGTATCAAAGAGATCCCTTGTCTCGAATTTTCGTAAAGGATGTGCATTCAAAACATAATCAGTTCATTCAAAACATAATCAGTGAATAAAACAAATTTGCTTCAACAGCCCTCTTTTTGAGGTCTTAATTAATAAATCTTGCAAGGCAACTGACAACAAGCTGAAAAGTATTTTATTTCCTGCCGTTGCAGAAAAACATTTTTTATTTCGGACGGTGTTTCAACTGCTCGCCTTCAGATCGTTGAGTCTAATCACTGAATTTAAAATTCATTAAAGATGTACAAAACTTGAAATAAATGATAAAACAAATTCGAAATTTAAAATTCAGGTTTCTAATTGTACATGTACGTTTGTAGAACTATGTTATTTGAAATTTGATGGTTCTAAGTACCTTCTTTTTTTCACAGTGCGAGGAACACACATGCATACTTTCATGAAGATTCTTCATTATTTAATTTCTTTGCAAATAATATAGGGAGATAATATTTGGGGGCAACAACTTGAAAAGCGTTAAACCCTTTATAGAGAACCAATGCAAAATCTCTTTTTCAGACTAATAGCCCCTTTTGGACGAAAAAAATTTAAATATCTTGTTACTTAAATTAAATCTAAATTCTCATAACTCTTTTTTTTTTCCAGCGCTGTAGGTAAAAAACTCAAATTATTGTCTCTATGTGACAGTTTTAAGAATCTCGATTAAAGGAAAAACTAATGTAGAAACCACTGCTGTCAGATTAAGCTGATCGATTAGTTTTGGGATTTGTATTTAAATTAAAGAAACATCCAAGATTCCTTTTTCGAAATAATCGTTTACTTAATTTGATAGTTTAATAATTCAATGATACTTTCTTCACATAAATAGAAGAATACATTCGTTTCATCCTTTATCAAGTGTTTTTATCTGCTTCTTGAAAGACAACTTAATTAAGCTTTCGAGGATGAAGAGAGACGGATATGCCCGTAAGCTACTTTTACTCTAAAGGATAACAGAAATTTATCCCGAAGCCTAATTTATAGAAATTTGCTAAAAAAAAAGATTCTTAAATGTTAAAAAAATATTCTTCATTCTTTAGAGTTCAATTATTGCAATTATTAAAGTAAGCCTAAAAATTTCTCACGAAAGCTCAGAGTATGTGCAGATAGCGTTCATAAGTATATATTTCATCTGCTGAATTCACGAACCTTTAGAATCTATTGAACTTTCCTTACTTTTCAATTGATGCAAAAAATAAATAAATAAATAAATAAAATAAAATAAAATAAAATAAAATAAAATAAACTTACAGATAACAATGCAGATTTTATTTTGCTTCTTATTTGTCCAGACGTACCTATTCTTAGTAACTGACCACCAAATTTGCACAAATAGTAAACAGGTATCGTCTTTCCTTACTATTCCTCCAAGACCAAACATTGATTTATAAGGTATTTCTCCCGCCTTCTTAACATGCCTTCGTGATGTAGTAGTTATTACACTCGACACGTATTCTAGAAGTCCGTGTTTCGATTCCCAGCGAGAGAAATGCACATTTTTCATGTTTCCTTCAAAAAACCTTAATAACTCTATAAGTATAATAAATCAGTTTCAGGATAGACCATGTTAGTCTATATTTTGAAAAATGCATGTATTATTGTGGTCAGAAAATTTTTTCTGCACGTCTCACAATAGTAATAATCAATGAATAATGAAATATGATGCAAACATACATAATAACAGATCTCACTAATAAGAGTAATATCATAATAACATACCTAATATGAGTTGCATGCATAATAATGAACATAATAACATGCTTAAAAACGTTTAATTAGATGGCAAAATTTGGATAATATATATGTATTTAGCAAAACTTGCAAAATCTTACATAATAGTACATACATACATAACGACATATACTTAATAAAAATATATGCTAAACAAACATTATAATTTCTCGTATACTTAGATAGCAGAAACTAACTAGGCATTAGACGGCTGTGTAGGGAATTATCCGAAAGTAATGCATATTCCAGAGATGGGTGTAAAGGAACCCTTAATTAACTCAAATTAAATTTCACAGATGGCACCGACTTGAGCTTATTAAAGCGAACACTTTTGGCTTAACTCAAAAAGTGACGATTAACATAAAATTAAATGGATTACACCTAACGGCTCACAGGCTGTCTCTGACTCGAAATGGGCGTAAGCAAGCCTATTGACAAGAAACCTTCGATGCCACAGAAACCTAATCGCTAATATATCAAAGACAGCAACGACACCTTAACGCAGGCAGAACACGCTCTCTCTAAATTCACCTTCCAAAACCTTCCCTTAACGGCTAACGTCTTTCTACCACATTTGAATACACGTGCGCTAACTCATTTACATACTGGCAAGAAAGCGTAAGTCGAAAACAACTGCAACAGGAAAGGTTGCTAAAATTAACTATTAGGTAAGTTAAATTAATCCACACAGCATGCTTAATAAAAGAACTGATAACTGGAATTTTGTTCCCGGTAAACGTGAATTTAATCTGTATTGTACGTTACATTACATTGAATATAACTAGCTTAGATTATAGTAAACGTAATTTCGATGCCACAATCAATGCAAATAACACTACACATGATAAATAATATGCACTTTTATAAAAGAAATGTAAATTTAAAATAAAGTAATAAATAAAATATGCCTTGACCTTGAAATAAGTAAAAGAAATAAATATTTAAAAATAAAAATTACGCTAAGTACATAAATAAGTATAATAAAATACAATTAAATGGTAATAAATAAAAAAAAATTAATAAAATGAATTAAAATTCTTAGGATATACAATGAATATACAATTAAGTAAATGGAAGATTATAATCTGTAAAACAAGAAAAATATAATACATACATTCCATATATTAACCAATATTATGTATCAGAAAAGTTTACCAAAATTTATAGATACTGGTAATAATAACTAAAATAACTGTAATAACAATAATCTTCAGAATACACTCACAATAATCCATGTAATATTATGTAACTGAGTACTATCCAAACATTGCAATACATAAAATAAATATAGAATGCATATTACTAAAATACCTTTGTTCTTTTAATACATATTTCTGTTATAACGTTTATGACCATTAGCATTGAAATAATTATTATGAATATAGTATATTAACATATTACTTTTGCAATACATAGTACTGTAATACTACTACATATGCTATTATTGTATAATTATTATTAGTTTAAACACCGTTACTGTATATATTTGTGTTCAACTGTCACTACCACTGTATATACTATTCATACACATAATGAGTATACCTGTTCTATTAACAAAAAAATATTACTATACATACCAATATTATACATACATGACACAAAAAATTTTATTTTTATAGCATTTACTGTCAATATTCTGATGATTGTAACCAAAATTTAATAAACCTTTTCATTTTTTATAAATAAATTGGTAAAAAACACTCGCCTATCTGACCCTTCCTCCTTGGAACTTATATTGATTACAATTCGGTAGTCAGTAGATATTAAGTGAAATCGCTCATTTATCCTACACCTAATGAAGTGTATGAAGTATAAGACGGTAAACTGCATATTTTTAAGGCACCGCACTAGATGATAGTTTAACAAGCATTATATTGATCGGGAGAATATGAAATATTGACCGCAAGGCTTTTTTCTTCAGTTGGGTTTTTATTTTCCACTGGCAAAGAAAATCATTATGTATATCTTTGACCGTACCTATGCACGGATCTTGTTACATTTAAGGCTTGTTGATAGACTGGGAAATGATCAAAATTCAAAATCTGATGTATAATTGCTACTAAATGCGCATTACCTGTGCACAATTCTTAGTGGAGTAGCCATAAAGGTAAATCACTATAAGTAGACAACGACATGTCTTGAATCTTTTTTTTTATCTACAAAGTGGCTTTACTGAGAAGTTAGAAGATAGCTAAAAATTTCAATTACTTTAGAAGATTTTTTATACTAAATTAAATACGATTGATGATTTTATGAATTCAATTTCCATAAACTATTTTGATTATTTTTACTTCAGTAATAGATATAACAATTATGAACAACTCCCTAGCTAATGCAAGGGGGTAGTAACGCAGAAACGCTTTGCGTCATATTTCAACAACTGTTCAAAGTTTATATTAAGGTTTGCTTTAAATCTAGTCGGAAATGAGAAATGTCCCATTTTTTGTCCTTTTTTGATGTAAAATCTAAAATCAATATAATCTAAATCTTTTTTCACTAAAATCATCTAAATCTTTTCCCACTAAAATCAATAGAATGGCTTAATGTTCATAGCTGGAGATTTTAGAAACTTGTCCGGTTGAAAGATAATTCATCAAACTCTATTGTCCACCGCACGAAAGGAACTCATTTATCGTAAATAAAGATTGATTTATGGCCCCAAAAATAAATGATTTATTTAAGTCTATACCTCAGGCCGCAAAATTAACATTTGTAATGATCTGTGACTGCGTGTATAGGAATTCAGCTGCTTGTCAATCCAAACCGTTTTGTAAGATGAAAGAATTTATGATTATTTTGTATTTTAGTCACATTTTAGGTAATACACTAAACTCCCCTTAACACGAACTTGCTTAAGGCGAACACTTAGTGAACATGAACAAACTTCGATCCCGGAAAAGATGTTCATGATCTTGTAGGAAGTTTTATCGCTTAAAGCGAATTTCGGTTATCATGATTTAGGAATTGTTGTTAGTTGGCTGCTTTAATTTAAAACTGTGTTTCAAAGTCCTGTAGACAGCATTCTTGTAACTTTCAGGACGTGACAATTAACATTAAGTTGCAAGCGGAAGGAGAATGAGTCAATGTCAAGGGAAAGCATGCAGGCATAGATCTATCTGCGAACAAAACTTAAAATCCTAGAGGAAGTAGACTGCTATTTACCAAAGAAAAATACAGTTGCCAAAAATGTAAGGAATTGTCAAATCTACCTTAAACACTATACTTTAAGATCATTAAAAAACTTCGTATTTCTGCTACACCGGGTTCGGAAATAAATCCAAGTGACTTTGCAGTGCTAAATATGAAAAATATCGAAACTTTACTTCTAGCATATTTCAGCTATGTTCGCGCTTCCAGTGATCTTTTAATGGACTTATAATGCAATCAAAAGAAAAAGATATTACGAAAATTTAGACGTTGAAAATTTCAGTTGTTCCGATGATTGGCTGTAACAGTTCCGGTAAAGACATTCAGTTTCATCATTATTTATTTGTGATAAAGCCAATAAAGTTGATGAAGAAATAGAAACTAATTGGTGACATGAATATGATTTACTGAGAGATTATTAGGCAGGGTAAGATGTCTACAATATTGACGACACTATACCTTTTTTTTGCAATTATTTCGCAAGTCGTACCCTCGGAATAAAAGGTAAAAAGTGTTATGGTGGAGTACGCAGCAAACAACGTTGAACTGGTGTCCCCATTTAATGCAGAGGCCAGTGATAAACACCGTTTTGGGGTGATCGGCAAGTCCGAGTAATCCAGTTGCTTTAAGAACACAGACAGTACTTTACTTCACGCATAAGAAAGCTTGGATCCACAGCTTATGATTTTGTGCGGGGCTTCTTTGTTTCAAAAGTGGAATGGAAACTCAGAATATATTCTTATGTCAATGAATAGGTATGTAGCCCTTAACATACATGACATGAACTTAATCAATGTAAAGGTTCATCCCCCCACTCCAAATTAAATAAATCGTCTCCAGTTTTTGGAGTACTGCATTATTGCTTCAATGAAGAATTCTTAATTCAAGTTACTTGTGACAGCTGCAATACGCGAAGTTGAAAATGACGCTGCTGTTGACGAGTTTTAGCAGAAGCTGGAGACATGAAAACGCTAATCTTGTTCACGAGCTAGTTGGTGCAATACACGCTGCTGAAAAGGAGACAGAAACGCCGACTTGGAGTATGCTTAATGCAAAATACGCTATCGCTGCATCCTGAAATTTCGTGTCTTTTCAATATATACGGAAATGTTTTATCAGAGATTGAAAACATAAAAACGCTAATCTTGTTGGCGAATTAAATAGTGTTAACTTGACGAATGGAATAAGACGCTGCGACCACGGTGTTTAGTTTTGAGGAGTTTCTTAGTGCAGACAATAATATTGGCATGTGTGCTTCAGTTGAATCTGATGTAAAGGCAGCTTTGTCTGAGGTGCAATAAATACATCAGAAGAAAGGGAAGAGGAAAATATCATTCTGCCATACGCCACATCCGAATAGACTGTTAGTTTTATGTATAATATGAGTATAATTAACCGTCAGAACAGAAGCTAAAAGGCATTTTAGATCCCGTCTGCGATAGAGCAATATACAGGATATTTTCACTATAAAATTATCTTTGAATGAAATTTTTCAAGTTACAGTGCAGTAATTAATGCAGTGCTGTAGCGTTTTCTATGCTGACATAAAAATATGCTGGGGTACAGTAAAGTTTATAAAGCAAAACTGCAATCCTTTGTCTGTGTTGTTAGTTCTAAACTCTAAGTTTTTGTTGAATTAGTTTATTAGTAAAAGCGTTCTGATTTTGAATAATATTTCTTTCGAATCTTTGTGGATGAGGTTCTAAATTTCTTATTTCTTATATCTACTGCAGTACATATATAGCTATATACTGCAAATGTGTAGGAAAAAAACTGTTTCAAAAATAAAATTTGAGTCCCCGTTCAATACGAATTTTTTCAACACGAACTCTTCATTTTTCAGTCCCTTGGGATTATCGTTAAGGATGGTTTACTGTATTTGCATTTTTTTATTCCAGCAATAAATACTTAGTTATGTGATTAAATCATAAAGAGAAAGGCTTCTCCTCTAAATCTTTTGAATTTTGATAGCTAAATGTTGGGCTATGGTTTTGTACAAACAGTGAAGTAGCTAAAGAAAATTACCTCCTCATAGCGACTACGTCTGAAACTGACTTGTATTTTTGAGAACATAAAGGAACGGCAGAATGTAATGTTATGACTCTAGTATGAGCTTCTCAACGGAAGAACAGTATTACCTGCAGATAGTCCCAGGTGTTCGTCTTAGAGATATAGATTCACTATATTTCCTATATATGTGATATACTTACATTAAATGTAGGTTCAATATCTTTTCTTTGATCTGTTATATTATATTTGTGGATAAAGAACGTATTAAAATTTATTGATACGTCAGAATTAAACAGAACTTTCAATAAGCAAATAAGAAATGAAATAAATAATAACATCGTGCATACATGCTTTTCAATCCAGCTAGTTTACTCCAAAACATAACTTTAATGCAAGTTGGTTTCCATTAGAATGTCCTTCAGTAAGGCGTCGTTTAATTAAGGCAGATATGTTTAGAGTGTTTTGTCATCATCAGATAAATAAAAATACCCTTAAGATTGAAATAAGAAATTCATTATTTCATTTCTCTGTAAATTAATTTTATAAATAATATTCAAAGTAATTTTCGATAACAGTCTTAGCAAGTTAAACATAAACAATTATATAATATTTAAATACGATATTGTCTACTTGAAAACTGTCTATTTAGTCTCCGCCTTCAAGTCCCTCAACTTGTATTGCTTGTGAAATAGTTTGTTGGTTAATTGGAATGTCAATGATACTTTTACATACTTCTTTAACTTGCTTCATCGAAAGAACATCCGTTCACATTACTGATAATTTATTGTAATTAAATTAAAGATTTTTTGACGTAAAACGTCGCAATAAAATGATTTTTATTTCTACACATACTTAGCCAGCAGCTTAAAGACCATCTTATTGTTACCTATAGCAAACGGAAACTACGAAGATCTCTGTTTTAGACTCATCCAGGTTTTCAGATCACTCTGTGCAAAGAGGAATTGCTATTCAAATATACATAATCTTATAAACAACGTATGGGTGAGTAACACTCTACACTCATCTTATCTATTCAAATGAAAAAGCTATAGTACATATATATTGACAAGAGACACTTTGAACAACCACAGATGTGCAAGATTATTAGTAAATGAAAAGATAATTCAGTGTGGAATTCCGTCATGAAATAAATCTATTTTATTACGTTATATTATTCTATTTTTACTAAGCATTCACTTTTCTGTTTATGTAAATTAGATTGATTAACGTCCGGAAAGAAGCAGTTTTAAGATTTAATGAATTAAATTGAAGTAATAAAATAAATTCATACTGAGGAGTTAAAAATGTTCTAGAAATTTTCGAGATAAATAAAATACTGTCTTTCTGAAAATTTTGAGATTGTAAGGTAAACTACGATAATTGAGAATAAAATTAATTAGTGTGCATGAAATTCAGTAGAAGCTTAAAAATACATAAATGAGATATGCTAAAAACTGAGAAAAATATAAATTAGGATAATTAAGGATAAAGTAAATTATTATTCAAGATGTATAGAATATACAAATAGGATTTGCCAAGGAGTAGTAAATTAGGTTTTACGTACGGCTGGCCATGCCATATCCCATTATGAGTTATGCTATAAATAGTTTCATATCTGACGTTTATGTTTTTGTATATTGTAAAATTTCAAAATATTCTGCCATGTGCATTTTTTAATCGTTACTTTCCTTGTATCGAGTCTTCCTTTATTATGCGTCATGTACCTTACTTAAACATGGCTTGGAACTTTCTTGTTACTTTAAGTACTTTCAAGGATATTAAATAAGTTTTCTTAAAATAATGCATCGAAGTACAACAACAGCACTAAAATCTTGTTTACGTCCTTGCTTAAGTTTCTTAATTAAGCCTTATTATCCGTACATGTATGTCCCATAAATTGATTGCAAAAAAAACGAGTTTAGCAAATTATGTCAGCAGTTTCTGCGAATATATGTGAGTACGCTTTTCATAAAAGAGTGTGGAAGTCTTTCCTATGCAAGATGTTTTTATTTATGCTTCATGAAGTCTAATTATTGCTCTCATTTTCTCCCCAGATGGTTTTAATTAGACGTTGTTAATAGCTAGTGAAAGTGTAATTCATTAACTTTAATTAAAATGAGAATTCGAACATATTTCTTATGAACATCAGTACTTTTGTTTTCCATTTTTTCTTTTAATTCGAAGTGAATATTTTCTTGCAATATTGGAGTTATTAGAAGGAAAATGATTTACATTAAACTGCAAGGAAAACATTTCTTGAAATGGCACAGATTTTATTTCAAATTTTTTATTGCTAGATGATTGCGGAAATACGTACGGTCGCTATTATTTTAGTTGTTTGGGTATAAAACATTATTCAGTTCCTTCCATTAAGGTGCCATTAAATGAAGCAAATGGCATCTAGACTCCCTAGACTCCTTCAAACTATTGTATTTGTCAGACGGTGAAGACTAAGTATGTATGCGAAAATATCGACCTGGTTGTTGGGACCTGAACCACTTGTAAATAAATACTCTCATTTTTTCGGCTTCCCGGAAAGATTGTTTCTGAAAGTAATCGAGTAACGTAAAAGAAGCAATATGATTTTCTTTATATTTTATGCAAATTTATAAGCTGAGGAGCTGTCAAACTAGAGGATGTGACATAATGGTGTGAGAAGTATATTCATCGACGACCGGCGTTGAGTCATCGAACACGTCATTCGCCACTAGCACAGCGCAGCTCGCAGAACAGTTTAGACTTTGATGGGAACAGACGCGTTTCCCGTAAGCAAAACTGACGATCTATGAGACGAGCAGGGCTCGTACTCCAGGATTTTGCAGGAATGGTGGTCTTCCAGACAAATTGACAATCCCTTTGTGGATATCTGAATTTTCTGCCAAAGATGTTGAACTGAAAGGATTGCATAAAACTATCCAATGAATTGTACCCGGACTAAGCTAAATTTGTGGGGATAAAATTCTTTATTTTTCAGTTTCATCATTTATCATCCTTTCAAAACATATTAGTAAATTCATAAATAAAGTAGATTAGTACTTATCTCGTGCTCCATGTGCTCTTCAAGCGTGTATAACTCTACATATATTATTGCCCATTTTCAAACTAGGATAATATATTATTGCACATACTAATATACACTCTTTTGCAAAAAATTCGAAACACCATGGAGGAAGTGGTTGTTTTTGATGAAATTGAATATGTGTATAGCTTATACACAGATAATAAATTAATGATTAAAAAATCAAAGTCGTAGTAATTGTTCACGGCTAACAATCACCCACTGAGTGTTCAAATTAATAAATGGTCGAACCGCCCCTGGCGGCAATGCATGCTTGAATTCGTCGAAGCAAGGAGTGTTAGAGGTTCCTAATGTCATCCTGCGACACATTCTGCTAGGCATTCATCAGATTTCGCTACAGATGTGCGATGTGTGGTCCCTGGATCTGTCAGACTACCATATATCAGACATGCTCGATTGGTTAAAGGTCTGGTGACCTTGCTGGCCAAGGAAGATTATCAACCGTACGGAGACAGTCCAGAGATATGCGACCGGTATGTGGCCTGGCATTACCTTGTTGAAAAATGGCCGCAGGATGACATGCGAAATGTTAAAGATGTACGGAGGATGACTATAGATGACCTGCTGTCATAAGAAATAGCGCCTCACACCATCACACCACGGGTTATGGCTGTATACCTTTGTAAAACAAAGGCATACAGCCATAATCTGAAGATCAATGTGTGTATCTGTATTACAAAGGCATACAGCCATAACCCGTGGTGTTAATATCTATCACAAAATATCGCAGATCTGTAGCGACAACTGATGAATGCCTAGCAGAATGTGTCGCAGGATGACATTAGGAACGCGATTGCTGAAGATGTTAATTTCGCTACCTGGGAGATTGCAGCATTTGACTGTGGTTGCAAATGTGGCACGATTTATTATTATAAAGTTGATGTAGTTTTGATCGAAATGATTCCTCTCTTCATCCATCGCCAAGTCTTGAATGAAGACACTGGCCTGCTATATGCAGATGGTAAGATCTGATCAGCCTCTGCTATTACGTGCGAAATATGTTGCTATTCCTATGGTGTTATGTTATCAAGTTATACGCAATCCTCGAGGTTTTGACCTTTCAGATAGGTAAATATGCATCCTAAGCTTGTACTGTTGCATTAAAACTGTCCATAAAATTAACAGCACCTATCTGTTCTAAAGAAGGTGAGTAAATAGAGGTAATGGCTATTGTAAGATCTTTAATTTCAGAATTACGGTTACATGATCGCTTTCTTTAATTGATGGTGAGCAGAGACCAATTCGGGTTGCAACAGATAATGGGTATCTTTGATTCATGGTCCGGGATTCGTTGATGCACTCATAGATCATCCACTGCAGAGGAACTGCCTGCTATCTAGCTACTTTCCGAACAGTTGATTCAGCTTGGCTGTATTTTGTGCTGGGCCAGAGAAGAATGCTCTATTATTGCTCATCTCTTGGGTATGCCTGATGGAGTTACGGCATCAGGGTGCTAAATGCTGCATGATGCACTTATATATCGTGACTGACAGAATTCCACGATTCGCTTCACATTGCTGTTTTTTGTTGTCAATCTGTAAGGTGTCCTGACATTAGTTTTGGTTATTTTAAGTTAAGAGAAAAAGAGATTTTCTACGTCAGGTTTTTAGTAATGTGCGGTTGACGTCGTAAATTGTGCACCTGGGTAGTCATTTTGCAGAGAAATGGTTTTCACGTGTGGTTGAAGAGTGTTATAATTACTCTATTTTCTTTGAGCTTTGTATCTAGCTTTCTTATGTCTTCTGTCTTACATTCCACCATAAAATCTCGTTTCTAAATAGGTCTCGCTGTCGTGACATTGATCTTCAGATTATACTTGGCGCTCTGTTTGTGAGTTTAGGTAGCAGTTACTCACGTGTTTGTTCATCTTTTGGGTAAATCATGTCGATCATTTGAGGGCATGTGAGTAGTGTAGTGATGGTTGGATGGTTCAGTTTGCTGTATGGGGTTACATGTTGTTGGGTTTCTAATTCTTTTTGTGGGTCAAGTAGAAATTGTGGCAGCTCTGCTGGGATTTGATTTCGCAGCTTCCTACTGCTTTTCCTGTGCAGATTTAATTTCATCTAAAGCGTAACGTGGAAGAAGTTTTTTTCCTGATCCCTTGGAGGAAATGATCTCAGTGCAAGTTTTGTACAGTTTGTCTACATATGCACTGTATTACTCCGACTAAATGGGGAAGTGCCCTTGTGGTGAGATTCTTTCTTTCAGTTACTTCATTTCTCACTATATTAGGTAATGAATTGTTGGAGGCTGATAATTGTGCAGAATAAGCTGATGTATTATAAGGAGTTAGATTCTGAGGCACTTATATATCGTGACTGGCAGAATTAAAAAACAACCTTTGGGTGGGATAAAATCGTTATAAAAAAGAGAGAAAGCGAAAACGCAGTGGTATGGAACTGAAAAGATATACATTTCGAAATCAATAAATATCCGCATACAAATAATAAAATATGATAAAGTAAAGTATCTTATCGCAGACTTCACAGTATTATAATTGATAGTTAGGTTTATAAAATAGGCTATCATTCTGTAAATAGCGTATTGTTAGGAAACCGCTGGTAATCCTCAAGAATAGTTTGTAATGACAATAATGCAGCAAAATGTATAGAAAATTTAAAAATATTAATAAATGTCCTTTACAATGGCTTCGCTGCGGTACAGATGGGAAGCTACATTGAAGTAACATTCTGATCAGTATACGCTATACGAATATCATTTAAATATCTGAGTGAAGATGGGGAATGCAAACGAATTGGATTGAATTTCGTTGAGTGATTACTTGCAAGACTATGTGCCTTCTTCAGTGCTGATAAAATTATGTACTGCTTAGTTTCAGGTGCATAGATACAAGAATTATGTAATTCAAAAATATATGGTCAATAATATGGTATAATTACTGAATTATAAAATAATGAATGAATAGTTAATCTAATTATTGCTAATTATACTGACACAGAACAAAGCAAGACAATGAGCAAGCTTAAGTGCCTTAATTAAGACCAATAATCTCATACTGTTGGACGCCGCTGCGTACAAATAATATTTAAATAAGACTCTAACAAAAAATTACAATTGAAACATAAAAATGTAGGCACAAAATGGTCGGTTTTTAACAAATATAATTAACACAAACGATCAAATATCAAAATAAATATAAAACACTACATAGTAAGGTAATATAACTACAAACTGTCCGGGTACTTGAAATGAATAAATTAAATAATTTAATTAACTAAATAACAATGTTGGGACTAGAAGAAATCGTGCTACTATTTACTGTAATCCAAAGAGATTTTTACGTGCATGGGTAAAATAGCTAATATAAAAACTTTAATTTGTGGCGTTCCAACCTTTTATCTAACAGCTGTGTAGGAACATCGTTAACAGGTAAGAGAATATTCGCTTTAGTTCAGAAACAGGTACGTAAAACTCAAAAAGAGTTAATTACCTTTTATTTCTCAAAATAAGAATTTAACAAACGATCCCTTTCTCAGGCGTACAGCAAAAGCTTCCACTTGGACATGAACTCAAAGTAATAAAAAATGGAACTTAACTAAAGCTTAACTAAAAGCTATAGCAGAAGCTATCAAGACTTCTACTTAGTTGGCCCCTAAATATCAGTTAAGCTGACGAAGCTATCAAAGGCCTGATATACGGCCGAGGGTAGTAATAGCTTAGAGAGAGTATAGCCAAAAGGCAAACGCGTGCTAGTTAGAATCTCTGGCTCTCTCACTTCCAAATAACTTAACATAACAAAGTCAGTGGAACTTAAATACCGCTCTTACACATTTGCATTAACCGTGATTATAAAAACACATTCTGGCAGGAAATTCTAAGCTGAAATTAGGAAGGAAAGGAAATTAGCTTTAACTAAACTATTAAAAACTTAGGATAAACCTTACATTTTCCCCCACCAGAATTTAAATACTCGAAGAATAAGGTCTCAAAATGACCTTGTTTGAGAGATTAAATTCTAAAAACGGTTAAACTTCTAACACTGTGCATCTTTTCAATCAGTTTCATCATTAAACTTTTCGTTTAGAGCCAACTTTGCAAAGAGATCTACAGCTAGCTTAAAACTAAGAAAAATAATTTTAGAAAATTTACAATTGAATGGAACGATCATCTGCTTCTTCTTGAATTTGAACATAACATTCCATCTTAGTCCTTCCAAATTATCTGGAAGGAAAGAGTATTAGTTCGGTCCTTTTCAAATTATTTCCAATTCCTTTACACTTATTCTTTATTGACATTCTTTTCGCCCTCAAACAGTCTTCATTCATACGTATTTTAAACTCTTTTCCCCCCACGCTCTCCCAGGAATTTGTACTGAATGAACTGAGAGTGTCGTTGTTGTGTTACCGTGAATGCACGCTACCACTAAACATCATCTATCATTTGTTAAAACGTGACATTCCAGATCTTAGGAAACTTCCTAAACACAAAACCACACCTAATACCTAAGGAAAACAACCCAAGTTGCAATAATATCAGCAACTGGCAAAGTATAACATTCCGGAAAATGATGATATCAGGAAATCCAGATCTGAAAGAAACGGTAATACATACTTTGATGATTTTTGTTCATTTTCGTGAAAATTCCATTCACACAAATATTATTTTTCTATTTACGTGTCGCAAACGCAGTTATGAATTTGTGATGATTCGGCGATAGTCAGCTTTTGCACTGAAAAACTAGTCCTAGTGTAAATTTCGAAGACATAAGTGCACTTTCATCTGGCAGGCACAGGTAGAAACCCAGAATTTCACCATTGGTCGTACAATTACAGTCCCTTCGCATTAACTTTGAAGTTCTGTCCCCATTATGAAGAAAAATATACAAATATACCAGGGCCTCAAATGTCTCCCACTTCTCAAGACTTTTGGCTCGCCATGTGTTTTGGGCACACACTTGCCAAACAAACATAATACGCTTACAAAAGCCCATGCCTTCTCCGGCAATTGAGTTTAAGCTAAACGTAGACAAGTCAACGTCACTAATCACTGTACCGTTTAAGTGGCATTTTTACTTAGCAGTACAATGTACAATTTCTATGTCGCACATCTTGGTTCTATCCCCAAGGTAACTTCCCGTCTTCATAACTAACTAGGCATCTATGATGCATTCGTCATCCTAACCGCGAGATGGCGCCAATAGACAGCGCGCCATAACAAGTGAAATTCTGCTTTCCCCTTAAGCTTTCAATATTTTATCAAACTACGAATATATTGGCACCATATCATTTATAAGCTGAAATATTTAATATAAGTTCATACAATGCAAATTCAAGTAGGAAAATCAACATAAAAAATTGCTGTTAAATTTAACCGAGGTATGCAACGCTCACGGGTTATAACGTTGTAAAATGATTGTTATACGTCCAAAACAGCCATTAGGTCCAACTAACTGTCGGCTCAAGAGTATGATTTAAGAGAAAATTTAGTGTCGGTTCACTTCTTCACTAAGAGGAATCTATTCTGGCTGAGTACTGCAGTTCAGACTCAAAATTACCAGCAAATTTACTTTTCCAACGAAAACACTCTCTAGAGTAATAATAGTAATTTCCTGAGTTGGTGAAAATAGGAAGTACTTATGACACCATCAGCATCGCAGAAATATATCTTTAATACCCTATTCGCATTACAAGATCGAATGGCTATTCGCATCGACTGCCATACATTTCAGCAGCTATTACCTGTCACGGAAAAAAACCAGTCATTTTTATTGAGAAGAGAATTCGAAGAATGAACTCAGAGGAAAACACGGCTGTTTTAAAAAGTACTGATATTTTTCTAATAATTTTATCAGCTTCTTTTAGAATTTTAGTGAAATCATGCTTAAATTTTGCAATGTCATTATACTGATTTAATTAGTATCTCAAAAGGGCTATTAGGTTCGAAATGGGATTTTGAATCATATCACATTGAGTCTTTCTGTTGTGCAGTAACAAGCTAAGCTATTTGAAAGCAATAGATGCAGTTCTTTAAATGTTAATTTCTTGCATTTGCATCGGATTAAATAAAAAATTGCATTTATGTAATAAACTATCTAATTAAAAATACTTAGTGTTTTTATAGAATGCTAAATAATTTTATATAGAATATAAATTTTTATAGAATATTATTACTATAAAAATATTCAGTATTACATTTTTTATTATTTTTCCTACTTTGTAAACCTTTAACGAATTGAATTGCTGAATTGTATTTTATGTGGAGTAAAGGCTGAAAACATGAAATTAAATAATGAAAGTTAATATATAAAAAGTGAATAATGAAAAAGGACAAAGATTTTGTAAGCCATCTTACTAAAAAAAGTGAACATTGGTATGATAAACTGAAAAAATACTCAGAAAAGGAGAAAAATATATGCCGACGCTTTAACACTGCATCGGGAATCCTAAAAATATGCTGCTATGCTGTCTTTAAAAGAATTGGGATTTTATTATTGAATTGTATATGACGTAAGTGCGAAGAAAACGATGCTTAAACATAAAGGTAAAATGACAAAAATGGTTTAGCAGAAGTGTGTGCAACAGCAGACTGGGAGCTCAGTGAGAGTGTAGAAAACCATAAGCGAAAGCGTAAAACGCTTTTTGGCTGGCCGTTAATATGAAGGCCTTCTGACAGTTTTTTTTTGTTTTTTTTTTTTTTGTATTTTGATTGTGTTTTGAATTCCATGTTCTTAAATCGAACTCTTCACTTTGCACAATATATTAATGTTATAATGCATTACTGTTATATTTTAATTCTTGAATTTCATTACCTAATTATAACCTGTCATACTATTTTGTAAATTTGTTTGATTTTATAATTATTTTATGTTCGATTTAGTATTAGCATTATCTCATCTATTTAAATAATTAATCTCTTATTTAAACAGTGTAAATAAATTAGCTAAACTCTTATTGTTCAGCGTCTAATATAAGAATATATATTTTTGTGCTTTTAATATTCTGCATTATTTTTCATTATAATTCTCAAATATTATGCTTATCGTACATTATAAATTTAATGTCTGCATTATTTAAACATTCTTAGTTTATGTTTTACCAGACTAATTTGAGCATCAAAGTAATTACAAACATTGTTCTATTGACTGATTTCACTACAACTTCCTAAGTAAAATTGCAGATTTTTGACCATAAAATTTGAACGCAGACCATAAATGACTGTGCTTAAAATCTAGCGTTATGCTATGGATTACTTATGTCTCACCCCAACATTTACTTAGTCAGCCAACTTATACGCAGAAATCCTATTTGTCATAGTTTCCTTCGTCACTCGTGTTTTCCTCTGTGACTCAATCAGTAGCATTCAACCATATTTAGATCTCCTTTTATTCAAGTTATAGTGTCAGCCTAACCAAATATCAGAATTCCTGCAACAGATTACAGTTAATATATTAAAGATCTCTTCCCATGTAATTCTTCGGCATGGATTTTAGGCTATTTACTTTAAGTTAAATCTATATGATTGTGTCTGATTTTTATAGTACAACGATAAGCTATTTAATTCATCACTGCAGACGATCGCACATCAAAAACAGTCCCTCAACGTATCGAATTGAAGTATCAAGTTGTGTAATCAGCGTACTTAATGTGCACCAGATTTCGGTGCTAATATAATTGTTGTGACCAGATTTCAGTGCAAATTGCCACTTTCAATCTCAAAATAGCACTTTTGATTATGATATTGTGTTCATTTCTTAAGAACATACAACTTTGATCAAATATGAGTTGTACCAGAGCAAAATCTGTATACTCAGTTGACGTCCTAGAAACATCCCCAGAAGATATACCTTACAGTCAATCTGAATCAACATCGCCAAATAATTTGCACTCCACCCATCCAAGCCATTACACCGATAGCAACGTTGACTACTCCTCAAAAGAAGACAAAAAGAGTTTTTCAATTCCATATTTGAAAAGTGCGTAGGTCTTCTAAACACAAGGAAGAAAAACAAGCATCTTTTTCCAAAAGATCTTTTTGAAGAACTTTATGCGCAGAGAGTAGTAATGAAGAACTTGGAAATAGGAGTTCCAATGAACTACCAGCCAAGGCCCAGTAATTCCCCAAAACACTATTATCACAAATTTCACTGCTGTGGACATAGTAACTCAAATAACACAAAAGATGCTGGCTGTAACCCCACTGATACCCAGCAAGAAATGCACACCAACGTTGCCCACACAGACCAATCACCAACGTATGTCTAAATTGCCATGAGGAACATTGGATACAAACGTAATAGAGGACATTCAAGAAGAGTTAGAGAAGATATTCCCAATTTCGAAGCTTGGTATTAAGATTAAAGCAATCACCAAAATTCAACGGGGAGGTATAGCAGTTTCCTGTGAAAACGAGGAAGAAGTAAAGAAACTTCATGAGTCTCGAGACAAAATTCAAGACATCCCCGAAATATTTAATACGAAAATTCCCCAGAGAGGAACAACAAAGTGCTCATTTAGTAACTCACGGGACAACCGCAGAGAAAATGCACAATAATATAATAGCAAACTTTCCCATAAGAACAATGACTTGAAAGTTATATTTAAATTAAGCGATAGACGAAACAGTGAGATAAAATGGATCATTGAATGCTTCCCATTAACATTCAAGTTAATGATAGAAAGAAAATAAATCTTCAGTGGTTGGAGAGAGCACCGAATCACTGAATGTTTTGGCGTTAGAAGGTGCTTGACATGTCAAGACTTCAACCACTCTGCACGAGACTGTTCACACAGAAAGTACTGTGCCTTCTGTGGGGGCAGCGGGATATTAAGTATTGCAGAGTAGAGATGCCAACTTGCATTAACTGAAAACTTTTCAATAATGTGAATGACAGCGATTTCAATATAAATCATGCTGCATTCGCCTCGACCTGCCCGATGTACCATTGTGAAATATAAAACATCAAGGAAAGAATGGACTAAGGTACATCTAACTAAAGAAGCAAAAAGTAGCGAGTCAGCAAAACAATGACTCCTCTCCCTTCAACCACCTTAATAAAGAAAAAAAAAATGCACCTCAAATCAAGATTCTCCAAATTAATTTGCAAAGAGCTCAAGCATCATCTGCAAAACTCGAACGTTTCTTGGCAGAAAACTATTATGATATAGTGCTGGTTCAAGAGCCTTATTTTGTAAGAGGAAAAGTTGACGCTATTCCGTCAAGCTGGAATTTAATCCAATACCTAGACGAAAAGGAAACTCAAATAAAACCAGCTATCATATGTTACAACAAGAAGTGGTCCCCATGAACAATATTTATCTCTAAAGATTTAGTAACAATAGCCTTAAACACTTCAAAGGAAGAACTGTTCATTATTTCCTTCTAGAATACTCCAGCAGAGGAACTATCTACAAACCTCAATCAAACTAGGTAACATCATCAATAGATTTCCCAGGTCCCTTCACATCATTGGAGGAGATTTTAATGCCCATAACCAAATATGGGGATACTCTCATACTGACCAAAGGGGAATATAAGTTGAAGATTTTATTAATAGTTACAATTTAGCATTAATAAATGAACATTCTGGCCCACCGACATTCGAAACTAGTTCTGGAAAAGGGTGGCCAGACCTAACGCTTGCAAATAATGCTCTGGCCCAGCGGATCATGAACTGGACGGTCATGCAGGATGAAGTAATTTCAGACCACAAATTAATATCATTTGCATTTGTGGCATAGACTGTAGCAATAACAACGAAGAGCTTCAAAACCATATATAACAGGATCAAAAGATTTGCAAATTCAGTCTCCACGGAAGTTCCTTTAACCCTTTCCGGCACGCTACCTTTTAAATTTGGAATTTCGATAAAAAAAAAAAAAAAGTAGGCGGTCTAATTAGGGCCTAGAGGAGTACACAAGTAAAATTTTGTGAAGATAGCACTTATCATTTTAATTCTCTGGGCATGCCCGAAGAGGGCCCACTGATTGAATAGAGCTTGAAAAAGATGTTGAAACGAGCATTGCTGGGAAGCGCGTAAAAGAGTAAGAGAATTTGTCTACTATTAAAAAACACTAGATTCTGAATACCGTAGTGGATTTAGCATTACATAGGGATTAACGAAAGCCACGGGGAGACCTGCTACTCTACACCTTCCCTAAAAAGCTCTTTTTTGGTTTTTTGATGATTACATGGGTATGAATGAAATAACGTAACTTAGGTATATGATATTTACATTATTTACATTTCATATTGTTACGAATTTGGTATTTAAAAGCTAATGTTAGTTCAATTATAAATTAAATGGTTTATTTCCCGGCAGCGCGTGACGAATATTAAAAGAAAACTAAGCCGGAAAATTGAAAATACAAGAGCGCGTGCATTAAACATTTAATAAATATCTCTTTTTGATTTCGAGAAAGTACTAGAAAATTCTCGCACGCGATTTTAAAATCTTATAAAAGGAGGAAAACCTCTCAGTTCGTGGTAGTTACGTAGTTTGTTGTTGTTTAGAAAACTGCTCTTGTTGACTGTAGCGAATTCGCGGATTGGCTATCTTTAGCTGTTTTGAATTAAGTTCTATTGAACGTTTGAGTAGTTAAAAGATAACTACTGTGAGATATTGTAATACTGCACGAATATTTTAGGAAATTTAAGCATATTTGTTGTGATAATAATAAATTTTTGTTCATTTTTCTTCGGACTTGTGCATTCATTTCGTAACGAACCCGTACGCACGCAACAATATTTACACTTTAGTCTATTTTTTCATGGTGGTACTTTTCGAAGAAAGTGACACCACTTTTGAAAAAGCACAACCCGATATTGTGCGTTTTGCACATGTACCAGGATACGTATCAGATTCACTATCTGAAGCAATTCGTGTAGCACTTTCAGAGCAGAATAAATGTGCACTTCAGAAATGGTCTGCCCTCTCCGATCCGTTTGGAAAATAATTAAAGATCCAAAAAATAAACTAATATTATATCTACAATTAGAAACTAGAAATTATAAAATAAAATTATATAAACATCTAGAACTCAAAACTACTAAACGTAGCGCTAACGAAACTTTGAACGAAGGCAAAATAGAAAACAAGAGCTGCTCTAGTGAAAAACCAAACAGCTTAACGGATGAAATTACTCTTGACCTTCAGAAAATCTCCCTAACAATTTGTTAGTTAATAACTAAACGTCCCCTTCTCCCCCCCCCAAATAAAAGAGATAGAGAGAAACAGGAAATGAAACACAGATGTGGAGCTATTGTCAATGAACTGATCGATGAGATGAGGAGAAACAAATAATACAGTCTCTCAGTTGTCCTAGAGTCTTGGTGTGCCCCATCTGAGCACACCTGGGGTTCGCCGTCCCATTTTATGCAAGATTACAAGGTAAACATTTAACACTAATATAGAATAACGAGATTAGCATACAGCCAAAAAAATAAAATAGAAATTTCTTTTCAAACAATTCCTTTGATAGCCTAAAAAAGTCTGGAAGATTTCTTTGAAAAATGAGGGTCTTGAAAACTAAACTTGGCTAAAATATATGGACTGGTTTGTGTTGAGCTGCCATCTACTACAAATAAAGAAGGTTCAGAGTAACCTATGGTAAACTCTAAATACTTTTTCATTCAATTTTTCTGAGTGTACAGAAGGCAATATTTAGGTGTGCCCAGATCAAGCACACAGTGCCGCAAGGGATTAATAATAAATAAACTCAAAAATTCGACTAATGAAGTTCAGTTATATGCCTTAACTACGAAACTGACCAAATCAATTCAAGCTCACTGTGAAAAATCCTTTGACATTAAAAATTTTAGTGATATCCAAGAAAGTTAACTGGTGGACAACCTCGCTTCGACCTGAAAGCAATAAAACCAGAATTTTAAAGAGAAGAATGAAACAAGCAAAACCAGAAGCAGATAGAAGAGCAGCGTACATAATTTTTGTCAAACAGAGAGCTTTCTATAAAAGAGAGAATCGATCAGCAAAAATAATCTGCTGGAAAAATTACATATCAAACAGCAAACACCCCCTATGGTCCGATTTACAAAATCTGCTCAAACAAAGTTTTCAAATCTTCACAAATAATAATTCCTTATTCAGTTTCAAATACCTCAGGTCAGATCAGAGGATGCTGCTACAACTGCAATCGAAAACATTATGGACACCGTATTCCTAAAGGACGATACAGAAGGTGATACAACAGCCCAAAGATAGAAAAAAAACAGAAAATACCCAGCCTCCTTGCACACAAGATGACGCTCCCTTCACAGAATTCGAAATTAATAATATTATTAAAAACTTCCCAAAGAAAAAGGCTCCAGGCCCAGACAGGATTGATAACGTAATAATAAAAAATACGTAATAAACAAACGCTTCCCTACTCTTATCCCGGTACTAATAAACAAATGCCTGCAATACGGTATTTTTCTCTCCTGCTTCAAGATAGGACAGATAATTCTGTTCAACAAGAAAGGTCAAAATGCGTCTAATCCGAGCTCATATAGGCCAATAAGCCTTATCCCAGCGCTGGGAAAAGTTTTTGAAAGAGCCCATGCGAATCGCCTCAGGTACCATATGCGAAAATCAAATAGCATCAGTAACTTGCAATTTGTATTCACACCCAACAGAAGCACAATACATGACATCAACGAAGCAATAATCCAAATTTCTAACAACAAAGTCAGAAATCTGCATTCCGCTCTACTATGCCTAGACCTTAGAAAGGCCTCCGATTCACTCTAGTGTCCTGAGGTATTAGGCACACTTAAAGAAATAAAATGCCCTAAGAACCTATTTAAAGTATTTCAGAACTATTTTTCCAACAGAAAGCATAATAATAACCAACAGCAGAACCATCTAGAGAAACCAAAAAAGAGGCTGTCCGCAAGGCTCTTGTCTTAGCGCTGATTTCTGGAATTTAGCATTTAACAAAATAGCACGACATCAATAGCCAGACCACACACATTTGCTGGTGATGCAACCTTTGTAATCAGTGGACGTGCTAGGCAAGTATTGGAGGCCAACGTTAATACTACTCTGGAAAAATTCAACGAACTTTGCAAACACCAATAGCGTTTTTCAGTCGGAAATGTTCGCGATTTTACAGGCAAACAACGTAACCACACATCATCATTTTCCAAGGACTTACATCTATACAGACTATCTCTCGGCAATGCATGCACTCACGAACACAAATAATAGATCATCATCAACTCAGGAAATTCTTAGAATGTCCTCCAATGCCCAAGGCCAACACTTCTTTATAATCTGGATCAAGGCCCATGTTGGTTACAAGGGAAACGAAGAGGCTGACATATTAACCAAGGAGGCAGCACAAGGGATCAATGCCAAGAAAATAAGCACCCTCTGACCTGCTTCCACCTGAAACTAAAACTTCAGATCACAACTAAAGACATATGGCAACAATGGTGGGACGCTGTGAATACAAGCAGAAGAGTTTACAATCTCTCCCCAAAAGTTGACTCTCCTCCCAACCATCTCTCCTGACATATCGCGTGGTTTATCACGGGTCACGGCCCCTTTTCCACGTACCTCTATGTAAGAAATCTCTCTTCATCAGACTTCTGTGCATGTGGTGAAAAGGCTCACCCCGAACATTATCTACTTTACTGCCCGTTTACAGATTTCCTTCATCTAAATAAGCCAAATTCAGAAGAGGATTTATTCCCATTTTTAAGATATGCAGTTAAGAATAAGCACTTGAGGAATAAAATTACGAAGATTATTGACTTTTTGGCTGCTAGACGTCATGACCAATGTAGTATAATTTAACCTCCAAAGAAATACTCCAGCTGTAGCAAAATAAAGCAATTAAATGCAGATATACTAATGTACGCAGGCGTACCTTTATAGGAAAGAAATAAGCGTCGCAAAGCATATAAAGCACACAATAGATCACTCACAAGCAGGGTAAGGGACTCCTATATATTTACTTCTGGTAAATAATAGATGACCCCCTACATTTTTATGTAACCTAAGGTCACATTACTTGATAAGTGAATACATATAATAAATATCCAGCATTGATTTGGTAAAGTATCAACAATGTAATGTATCATGAAATGTAATTCTTGTAAACTAATTATTGTAAAAACATATGAAATTGCATACAATGAACTGCTGTATAAGTTAAAAATAAGCTGGCATTGCATCAGCATATGTATGCAGATATATCTAAATGTACGTAGCACACATAAGTATGCAGATGAAGCTGCTTTTTTCTTTCGTTTTCAGACTTATTTATTTATGTCTTTTTTATTATTTTATATTCTTTGCTAATTTTGACTGCTGATTGTAAAAAATGATGCAAACAAAGTCATGATTGTAGGCATGACCTATATACTAGAAATACGTTGCTTCTAGCCACCACAATTTATAATGTCATGATCAATTTTTTTACATGCAAATAACAATGTATTGCTGGATAATAATGTAAATTCTGAAAATCAGTTAACACAAAAGCATACGTTACAGCACATAAGGAATTGTCAAAATTGAGCTGCTAAAGTTTCAGCACAGCTTAGTACTTAAATGTAAGCTTTGTAAACAATTTCTTAGTTATTATTTAATTCTGACTGTAAACACTGACGTAAACAGATCTTGTGTACAAAAATTAAATGTAACGTGGGAACATCACGCCTGTTTCTAATGCAATATATAATGTCCTGAAACATGTTGCCGGTACCCACTACAATAGATAATATCTGCAACAACTATGTATATCGCCAATTTATATCATGTAATTTAATCCCTTTTACTTGAGCTAATTTAACGCTGAAAGGTAGGAGTACAGTTGATGCTGCCGGCGGTGGCAGTACTTGTAGTGCTCGCTGGAGTCACAATTTCCATCACGACTCGAGAAATGATGTTAATTATGTTGTTAGTTTTCTAGTTGGTGTGTGGGCTAATACCTACTTACTTAGGGTAAATATTAGGTAGCGCCCTCACTTCTACATAACATAACATAACAAATGCGTAAATCCCGCAGATTAGGCAAAACTAACTCGAAATGCACTAGGACATATTCACGCAAGCTTCTCGTAACTCTTCCGCTTTGTTATTAGCATTCAAAGCTAGGAAAATGCGTTTAAAATTTGCCTTTTAATGTGACATTATTTAAATGAGCACGACTGAGAGAATTCAATCAAGAATCATAGAATGTGAGATGGTGAAAGAGTGCTGATAGAAGGCTGATTCAATGAATACTACGGATTAACATAAATTTACATACTTCGTATGTTCAGAAAATTTTGGAGATTTATTGACTTTATTTTGTACGCATTTCAGCAACAACTCGTTCCTTCCTACGCTGGATCCTAAGAGTTCCCTGCAAGTTCTCATCTTCCTGTCGCTAACTGCTGTTTAAAGAAAATTGATATTTAGAATTTTATCATAACATAAAATGCTTATTTAACATTTAAATTTGTAGATACGTTAAGAAAGCTTTACAAAACTTGGTCTGTGTTACTTGCGAGTGGTTTATTCTGTTCAAAGGAACCATTAAGGCTTGAAATTTCGAAATAATGCTCATAATCTAAAATATCTAAAATAAAAGTGAGCTTCGAACTATCAAGTTATCCAGACACATAGACTTAAATACTAAACACTAATTACTAAAGTCTTACTGACACTCTACGTCTAGCTGTGAAAATGCGATTAAGAACTGAAAATTCTAAAAACAGTAATTATGTAACTTAGCCTATATTACAGTTATTTAATATTAGTAAGCCCCGATTCTCTACAGTCTGTATGATTCTGTATGAATTCACTAAACAAACGCTGGAAGTTCATTGTGGCAAAATCTGTATAGGAATGAGAATGGAAGAATTAAAAAGTAGGGAATAAATTCAACTTTAAAGTTATATATACATTGCAGACTTGCCAATATAAGACTAAACGAAGATTAAAGAAAAGTAAATAATAAATAAGTTAAATTAAATAAAGCTTATATGAACGTGGGATAATTACTTTAATAATAATTATATATATTAATGAATAATTATATGAATGCGGGATAAGTCCTAACTCAAATTTTGCGCAACACAAAATCAATCAACTCATGAAATCAATCAAAATCTTCACTGCACTCAGCGCTTCGAGTAAAAACATTATTAATCATTGTAAAATATTAATATCAGTGGCTAAAATGTAAAAATAAATTATTCCAAATTTAATGCAGAATAGTGTATTTCCACCTGATGTGATAACTGCCCGGCATGTTAATAGAGAAAATTTTGCACGTGAGAACCAGGAGGAAACATGATTTTACCTTTACTCTTATAAGATCAACTAAGTGCGTCCAAGCCACCTGCAACATTTTCTAAGCACTTTTTTATGATATATACTGGTTAGTGTATTCCGTCTTTTTATTTTATAGCCTCTTATAAGAAAGCTGTGTGATAAACCTTCTCCCCTGGAATTGAGCAGATGAACGATTTTATTCTTTGGCTGGACTCAACGTTGCTTACCACTGGTACTATAGCTCCAATGGTACCATTGATAGTATAACTTACCATTTGTAGTATAGTGGTAGTATAACTATTGTTAGTATAGTACAGACACACAAGAAACAGCTGTAACTACAAGAAAATCATTAAAAATAATTCTACACATCATGAAATATAATCTCTTGTATTCACAGGTTTTAAATTGAAAGAAGAAAATATATAGGGATACTTGGGTCAAGCTATTAAAGCATATCAGTGCTTGGTAATTCCTGAACTACACTGCATTTTGTACTAGTGTTTAGTTTAACTTTAGTTTAACTGTTTTTGTAAAAGCGTTAACCAAAACATGAAAGAAAAATAGATATTTGACAGAAAATGACAGTGTATCCAGAAATAAAATATTTCTTGCACATTTAAATATTGCAGAAATTTATTTTAGTAACTTAGAAATTAAAAGGTTTATAAATTGTCCTATATTACTTTAAGAGATAATATGAGGTTCATACCGTCTATGCAGTTGAAGTTGGCCAGCATTTACGAGTGGACCAGCTGACATGTAACTTTTGTTGCAACAGGCAATGTCAATCGGATTGCATTCCAACCCCTATTGACAATGCTTGAGGTATACTAACTTACTGCACTTACTAATAACTAATACTTACTTTACCAGGACTGCTATTTATTCTTATTGACTTTGCGAACTAGTTAGAGTCCTCAGTCGAACAGGGAGTTTACTTAAAACTATGTTCGTTGCAATTGTAGAAGATGCGACACAAATGGGAAGGGTTTAATTACCCTTTATTCTTCACAGTTTATAGCTGTTCCCGCACTTCGCGACACAATTACTAGTACTTATGATCTGAAACGTAAAATATAATAACTACAAACTACCTAAGAAAAAAACTAAAATGCTAAACTATACAAATGCTAGTAAGAACTAAACTCAAATGCTAAACTATGCAAATGCTAGTAAGAACTAAACTCAAATGCTTTACAAAAACGAGTAACGCGAAGTATCAAGAGGACTAAATTCTGGCCTTAAAGGCACAGAGCAACTGACTGAAAAGCACGCGTGAGGTAAGGTAGCTAGAAGTCTTTATCTAACTCCTGACTAAAAGCCATAACTTAAATACTTAACAGTTTGCAAGCTTAATTTTCATAACTAAAGCTAACCGCGTTTATTCTAGCTGGAAGTGGAAAATAAGAGAGGAAAATAAAGTTTTAAAATAAAATAAATGTTAGTAAAACTTAAAATCCTTACAATTAACTAACTGCACTTACCTGGAGCATTTTGTAAGCCTAAAAACTTATCTCAATGTCCTGAAGATCTTACTAGTTTGAAAAGCGAGTTATCAAGTTACTCTGAAGTAAATGTCAAAGTCGTAAGAAGGCTAAATTAATATTTTTTATTAATTTCATAAATGAACAGAAGGCATTTCGTTAGCTACAGACGCACCTCCGCTACGTGAGGGCATTTACGATAAGAAAAGAGGAAGTTAACTTCAATGAACGTAACGCAGTAGGTTCAACGGTGCGTATTTTAAATGTGTCGAAAATATTTGACAGCTTCTTAAATTCCTAATAATTCGCGATCGTAAGTGCTGTATCTGGTTTGTGCTGGTAACTGTGTTTTAGAAAAATATGAAAGTGGTCTCCATAATTCTTGATCTTTCTGTTGTAAAACTGCTCCAGTATCTGTTGTTGCTGCGTCAATGTAGAGTGATAATGGATTAGATGCTGAAGGATACTGCAAATTTGTTGCCGAAATTAAATCAATTTTACATTTTTGGAATACTTCGCGAGATTCTGTGGTCCAGGTTTATCATTTTTCTTGCTTCCAACCGAAGCAAATTTAGAGGTGCTTCTATGGTCGCTGCATGAAATAAGAAACGTCGATATGAATTGAACATAGCAAGAAATCTTCTTAAGTTCTTTCACTGTAGATGGTTCGGGCGTATCGCGGATAGCGGTGACTCTATCTGGAAGGGGTCGAATGCTATCAGCGGAAATATCATGACTAAGAACGGATACTCTTGGTTGGCCGAAAACGCATTTGGAAGGATTAAGACTGACACCGTACCTTTGAAACGTTCAAAAACTGTTCTCAAATGTGATAGGTGTTCTTGCTCCGAAGAGGAGGCGATTAAGACGTCATTAAAATAAGGTACACAAAAGTCGAGGCCGATTAACACCTGATTGATGAAGTGTTGGAACGTTTGAGCAGCATTGCATAAGACGAAAGTCATGACCGGAATCTCAAATAGTCCAAAAGGCCGCAGTGTTTGGAATATCAGCTGGGTTAACGGGCACTTGGTGATACGCCCGCTCAAGATCAAGGGTTGTAAATATAGCTTTAATCCTCTAAAACTTGCATACAGTCTTGAATTTGCGGGACTGGGTAACGATCAGGAATTGTAGCTGCATTTAACCGGCGATAATCGTCACACAGGCGCCAGTTACCATTTCATTTCCGAACTAGATAGAGCGGACTGGCCCATAAACATTTTGAAGGACGGCAAAATACCTGTTCCATCATGTATCGAAATTCCTCTTTGACAGCTTTAAGCTTGTCCGGAGGTAAGCGTCTTGGTTTAAAGAGTCCGATAGTTTCAATATAATGTAGTATATCTGCTTGGGTTCAGAAATACCCATAACTAGGCGCGTGATTGTAGCGAATTCTCTGAGAAGTTGATGCCATGGGGAGCTACTCGAAATCAGTTTAATGCTCAAACCTTGACTATTGCGAATTACTCCAGGATAAGTTTAGTTGGTTGTGGAATCTACCAAACGGCGATTCTTAAGATCGACATGCAAAGAAAATTTTTGTAAAATGTCAGCGCCAATAATAGGACATGAAACAGTAGCAATAATGAATGGCCATTGGAAGTTGCGGCGCAATCCTAAATCAACCGATATCAGGCGTTCACCAAAAATTTGAATAGGAGTTCCATTTGCTGCATAAAGTTGTAACTTGGTAAGGCGCTTTTTTTTCGTGAAAATGCGGTGGAACGACAGAAACATCAGCCCCGGTGTCTACAAGAAACTTTAAGCCCGAAGTCTTATACCAATGACGAAAAGGCATGCAAAATTCTGGCCGCTGGTCGTTTACGACTTCGAGCGACGGCCCTTCTCGTTTCCCGGGTCATTATAACGACACGGTGGGCGGCATTTGTTTGTCTCGTTTCCAAATTTGTGGTGGTAAAAACAAATACCCGGAGGAGGGTTTTTCATAATGTTTTCTCAGTGGGCTACGCCGTGTATTTCGACCACGTGATGTTCAGCTTGGTTGACTACTAACTGAGCAACCTGTTTGGACAAATCATCAATTTGAGCCTTGAAAGCCACAATACCTGGACCAGGAGCCTGCATTGCGTGTATTTGCGCTGAAATGGCCAGCTCGTGAATTTTATCAGAGATTTCGGGAAGATTTTTAAGTGGCTCGCTACTGGCCACTAAAATGGCTTGCATGTTAAATGGGATTCTATTTATCCATAATGTTTTAAGAATGTTATCCGTTAGGTTACCGGCTTTTAAATCTGACATTTTAGACAGCAATTGAGAAGGCCTCATATCACCCACCTGTAAATCATGCAACAGCTGCTTGATTTTAACTGTCTCGCATTCGTCATAAACATAAATTATTTTTTTAAAGATTTGCATTTGTCCGTCGTCGGTGGATTCAAAATTATTTCACTAGCTGATTGCAGTACTTCTGATTGTAATGCGGAGATCGCTGTATAAAATTGAGTTTCGTCGGCAGTAATGTGACTCAATTTAAACTGCGCATCTAATTGAATGAACCATAACGATGGGTCTCGGCGACAAAAAGGCGGTGGCTTAACTGCCACTCGCGCCAACTGTGAAGCAGCATCGTTGTCAACGATTTTAGATCAATCAAATATGCACAATAGTACTACGTATAGAATATGCACAATAATAATATGTATATAATATGCAACATAATAATATGTATAGAATATGTGCAATAATAATATGTATAAAATATGCACAATAATAATATGTATATAATATGTGCAATAATAATATGTATAGAAAAATAATCAATATGCATATAGTGACACAGTTTCTTGGTACTTGAAATCAGAGAAACTGCCGGCTCAAATTCAGCAGACGATACATATATCCGCTAAAGTTATGACAGAAATATGTTGACTCACCGGAATGTGGCACATCGCTTGAAATTACAGGTGAAATGTCTTGCTTGCATCTCATCACACTGCATAACTTATTGTTGCCTAGAAGTTTAACATATAAACTTCATATTCGTGCAACATTGAAGGTTGCTATTCGTAATAAATACGGGTCACCAATTATGGTAGTACGATTTTTATTATGGTAGTACAATAATTGAGACAGATCGTTAATAATAATAACAATAGAATAGAATAAACATTATTTTGTTTTTGGTTGTTATGGGTTACCATACTGGCAGCGTTGAGTTGTAGTAGGCAAGTCGCCACAGGCAGCTTTCCGGGCTCGCAACGCAAGCTAACTGTGAGATTATAATCTCTTAATCCCTTTGAACACTTATAGAAAGAAAACAATTCTTCATTGTCACTAAAACACTTTCTAATCGGTGAAAAGATTGATATTCCTTAGATATACCTCTATGAAATCGGTTCATTCTTTTCGAAAGAAAAAAAAAGAGAAAAACGTAAGAAGCGTAACAAATGTAATATATGAGGCTATTTAGATGACTAGAATTTTAGCTAAATTTAATTTTTTTTTCTCTGAACTCGCTGCCTGGTAACCGCTTCTTTGTGCTAATGAGCTCTGTTCTCCACATGATGCTCGTCCAGATGGGATACTGGTACGTGACGCTATTTGCCTTACCGAAGGAGCTAGCGTTCGGATGCTGGTGATGGCATGTATGTTTGTAAGTGCATAACCTCTGTGCAACAAGGTGGCCTTAAATGACATGAGCAAGGTGGCCTGAAATGCCGAAATCCTTTCCAGAGGTTGGTGGCAAAGGAAAGAGCGGTAAGAGACCCTCGGATGTTGGTGTAGACTCACGGTGTGTTTGCTTTTTTAATTCCAATGATTCGGCATGAGCCGGAAGCTTAGGCCCGGCGATATCTAATATGTCAACATGGCTGCGCAAGAGCCTGCATTGTTTCAACCTGAAACTGTCATTTAAGGTAGAAATAATACGTTTTATACATCACTTGTTGTAATTATAATGTGCGACGAATCAGTATGGTATTTTTAATATTTGTGAGTGTCCAGTAGAGATCACGTTATAGATTATTTTAAATTATTTTTCATTCGTAAACATTTAAGGACTACTGGAGAATTCACAACTGTATACAATATTTAAAATAAATTTAGAATGTTAAAAAGAGTTTGTATTTCCATTGAATTTCATATCGAATTTTCATAATATAATAATTCTTTTCTTGAAAACAAGTTTCGATCATGTTTTGTCTTTTGTTACATACTAGTAAGCTCCCTATTCTGTAGCGAATCGAATAACGGAATAAACTCACTATGAAATGAATTGTATGGGAAGGAGAATTAAAAAGCAGAGAAGCAAACTACTTTAAGGTCTTATATACATTTTGAGCATTCACTTTATAAATTGTTTTCACAAAATAATGGAACCCTGTATTATATTTAAAGAAATTAAATAATGAAGAATCTGCATGAATATAGATATTTTTCATGCATTGTGATAAAACAACGGCACCTAGAGTCATCAAATTTTCAATAAGGTACGTCTCCACCCGAATATGGGAATCTGGAAGCCCAAATTTGGATATTGTTTCATATTTTGTAAAGCATTTATGAGTTTTTATTTAAGAAAAGCAACGCTTTCGAAGCGAGCAATGGCAACACTGTACCCCCCCCCCCCAAAAAAAGCATTTTTATCTCCAGCGCGCGAGTCTGTGTATCGAAAATTCTAAAGATATGCTCTTTTAAATGTTTTGTGATATTGCTGTTGAATTAAACTTTGTGGTTTAAGTGCAAAAAGCATAATATTTTACAAAACGCCTCTTTGCGCGTAATGAAAAATCTGAAAGCATTCAGATTTCTTTGTTTTGTTTTATTTTACAACAAAGCCCAAACTTTTCGTCACAATAAACATTAAAAATAACAAAAAAATCAAAAACTTTACTGCACAGAATATTTCAGTTAGAAGCGTTGTTAAACATTGTTAAAATTTAATAAACATTAATCCGCTGAGTGAGTCCACACCAGACATATTTTTTTTTCTCTTCTCCTTTCTCCTTTTTCTACTCAAAATTAAATTATGTTATGCGTTATAATGTAACTTAACTTTTATTCAGCACACACACACATTTTGCCTTATGAATGATTTTGTTTAAAGCCGCAGTGAAAATATCTTCATTAATTTTCAAGACGTGATTAATCTAATAAATATAAAAAATTTCACAATTTCTTACGTACTTAAATGATAGCATTTCAGTTTATAATATCTACTGGAAATACATTTGCGCACTATAACATTCAGAAATAAATAATAATAATTATTATTCAATTGTGATTGAACTGCCACTTGCACTTCATTTATGTCTATACTTTCATAAATTAAGATCGGCGGAAGATCTTGAATACGATCAATAAACTTGAGTCAGATTCATAAACTTAATGCATATTCAAAAGGCCTTTCATGCACTCTATTTAAGAGCATTAAAGGATATATTTACATAAGAGCAACGTTACAGTGAATTAAATAGCTTAATTCATAAACGCACTTAAGGTACTAACATTCTGACTGGATAAAACCATATTTAATGCAGTCGTGAATTTATTTAGAGTTCAGATACTACGTTATGTCAAAGGTATAAAAATATAACTGATTATTTTATGTTTAGAAATCGTTTATATTTAAAGAAGTAGAGAGTACATTTTTTTGGTAAACACTTCTAATTAAATTGTTGGGCACTTTTTTAAAGCATTCGTGGGGAATGGCAGAACTCTCAGTAATATAGCCATCTCATCAGCGGGATCCAGGGGGCCTATATTATCCAGGGGACCTATATTGGGTGATCATAATTACACTCTCGAACAGCAGAAAAAGACAACACAGCAGTCGGACCTTACGAGAAAGTGAGCACACAATTCTTCTTATGGTTTCAGCAAACACGCAGCACACAGCCTTGGTATGTACTTAGTAAATATTTTCTAAGGTTTTTCGTCTTACAAAACATAAATATATATTACCAGTTTTCCTCCAAAGATAAAGTTTCGGCCTCTGAAACTGACTCAGATTACCACAGATATGTTTTTTCCGCTTTCACCAGCTATCAGCAAAAGAGAAAGATTTATTTTGTGTTCCCTAGTCTCTTATCTAAAAATTAAATCAAATGATCTCTTATCTAAAAATTAACACGAACGGCACAGTTTCAAATGAGCAATGCAATGCAGCTGAAAGGTACTTGAAGTGCATACCTATTTTCTGCTTAAAGGGGATTGAAGTGCATACCTATTTTCTGTTCTTTTTAAGTTAACCTTGCTTTGTGTGATCCCGATGCAAACCCCCCCCCCACTAGAGAGAGTGTTCAGTTTCTGCTACGATATCGTAATAAAATACAGACACAGAACTGACAGATGAAACCCTAACTAATATTATTTGGTAAATCCGAGAACTAAATTACTACTATTATTACTTCAAATTTAACTAACCAGTAAACCAAGAAAATTATAAAAATACATAAGAAATAGGAATTTAGACATAATTTGTGATCATATTCAAAAGGTAGTCTTTGAGTTGTGAGTAAGACGTTTTACGGGAACTCGCTCATAGGAGGAATCGGATAAAGATGTAAAAACAATGTACAAAAGAAAACATAATAAGATTTCCAGATTAAATGCAAGTTTAATCAGACTCTTCATATTATCATTAATTCCACACTATGGTTATCATTGCTTACCAATTACTTATTTCATTTTCACATTTAATTTAAATATTTGGTACCATATTTCAATTATGACTTGATTGATTGACTTTTAGGAGGAGTTACTACGATAAATTTAGAAGGGTCAAAGTCTATCATCCTCTTTCTGGAATGCACCAAAAATTCTTTCATATGGGCAAAACAATTTCACAAGAATTTAACTTATTAGGGTATTATAATTAACGTAATAAGATATTTTATTATCTGTTAAGAGGAGTTTCAGATAAACCATTAGTGTCTGTACGTAAAACGGAAAATAGGCAAATTTTCATTAAGTTCTGTTTTCACTGAAGGAGTAAATAAAAATAATATAGCAGCAGGAACTTATCTGTGGGTCGATGGTGAAGCACTAATTCGCCCTGTAGGTACATGAAAACTGTACTGCAGTTGAGACACCTGGAAGAAACCACGAGAAAGAAAAATCCGCATAGACACAGTCACAAAGTTCGACCAGAGAGGGAAGTCCTCTCTGGTCCCGTTCAGCAAGAAGATTCGAAGTGGCTAAGAGGCTGCCGTGGCTCGTTCATAAAGGAGAATCCGGGTAACAAGGACATTTTCTCTGGGTGAAATACGGAGTTCAGTTCACAGCACTGGGACTCTTTCAATAATAGGAAAAACGATAATGCAGAGTTGAACTGTTCCAATTTAGTGTTTTTCGTTGAAGGCAAAACGAGAACATCATGGCAGTTCCCTGAAAAGCAGCAACCGAGCAAAACGTTCGCCCAAACTAAGAAACAACGTCTCACCTGACGATGAAGACCAAAGTGCCTATTCTCGAAAACCTCCTTCACTTCTTTCAGCCAACACGTCTACCATAATGGCTTCATTTATTGCCCACCGTTTCATAACCTGAAGGACTAGAATACGTTCATCACCCATGCGCACCATTCTCTCACTTATCCAAACCGGACACTCCGATCGTCAAACAAAATTGACTCCCAGAGAAGGTGAGATGGCAACCACTGGCCTTTCTGTCATGTAGATCCTATCCTAAAGGTAAACTGCGCAAAAAAATTGTTCTCGAACTTTCCATGGAACAAAACAACCCCGCAAAAGAATGACTTAGCAAAATTCGTCTCTTTTCCCGAATCCTTTTCACAATGAACAGAAATCTTGGAAAAATTTTAAATACAGGAAAATAAAAAATATTCATAGAAGCATCTGTCCCCCCCCCGAAATTAAAGCCTTTTCAAACCGAATATTGACTTAATAAACGATTAAATTAACAATTCAAAGAATTAAATAAAAAATTAAGATTTTCCTAAATAAGAAAAAAATAATTAACTTGATTTCAAATACAATCAACACAACAAGAGCGTAACCAATTAGGCTACAAAACTGCTTTTTTGATTTTCACCGCATTCTGAGATTTGAAAACATGAAACGACTTATCTCTCGAGAGCAACGATCTAGGCCTCATTTAACTCCGAGAAGTGTTGACGCGTGCCTGAAAACAGGTTTCAAATCGACTCTGCTGAGTAAATCGTGAAGTGGTTAAAGCATCTGTCCACATATTGTTATCGATCAGTGGTTAGCATGTGAAACTATAGCAGTTGGAAAGTTTTTAAGCGTCCTCTGCGTGTTCAGTGTAAGTGAAGCTAATAATGAGAACAAATTTTATACCTCGTATGCGGTCTTACGGTGTAGTGATTAGTATATCTTGTTAGCAGGTATAATGTCTAAAGTTCCGTTCTTAACATTGTGCTACTTATTTTTAGTCCAAAGAGGCAATTTGCTCTGGAGAACTATTAATTTAGTTTTGGCATTTTTTGTTGAAAACTATAAATGGTGAATCATTTTACACATTGTTGCCACCAAATATTAGAGCCTTGTGTTTAAAGAAAATAATTAATGAAGAATCGGCACGAATGTATGTTTGTTTCCCGCATTGTGATAAAACAACAGTACTTAGAGCCATTAAAATTTTAATAACTTAATCTTCCATAGAATATGAGCATGCGGATGCCCTAATTTGAATCTAAAATTTGTTTTATTATCTCTTTCACATTTTGTAACACTTCAAGGAATTTTTGATTAACAAACTAAACGATTTCAAAGTGAGCAAAGCAAGACTGTACGAAAAAAAAAACATTCTTATTTATAACGCACGAGATTCTGTATCGAAAGTTCTAAAGATGTTCCCAAGTCTCCTAACACTGTCAGTTCGACCTGAGCTAGGCTCCAAGCGGACACCTGCCTGCATGGATGTTTTTGTAGATTTCCTCATGCGTAACGTGGATACGAGTCAGTATGCCTTAGGAAGTCCTTGGTGAAGGCATTCCCTGAGTTGCGGAGATACCCTAGCTTGCTTTGCCATAATCAAATAAATCACACTCTTTACAAAAAAGGGAATATTATGGCATTTGATGAAGTTGAATGCTTCCAAATAATATGTTTCAGACTAATAGTAGTTAAATTATTAAAAAATTCGTGAATTTTGGAGGAAAGTATGAAACATAGACTGGCTTTATGCAAGTCCTCCTTAAAATCCAGGCGTCACCATAGATAAAGTATTTGGTTTTGAACTTAGGGTATTCATTTATTTTTGACGAAATTCGAAAACATCTTGGAGCAAAACCGCATAGCCATTTTCGTTGTTATCATAATATAAAAGCTGTGTGAATACCATTAACCCACAGACATGTCTAAATGGTGGTCCAGTTTATTATTTACTCCCTAAAAGCACACATCTATTATGCAAATTGAAAACTTGTATGATGTTAATAATTAAATATTTGCAAACCAAACATCACGCTATTCTGAGCAGTATTAAATATCTCACGTAAATTTAATATTATGGCATATATCACGCTACAGTCATAGCTATAGAATGTGCCATTAATTGCGAGTACTACAGCGAGCCTCATGAGTACAAAATGCTCTTTTCAGCAGCTTTAGGACACATTTACACGAAGCTGTATTTTGCTGAACCGTCAATCATCAACATACATGAGGTTTGTATATTATAATACGGAGAAAATATTTAATAAAAAATTAAATTTTCGAAATATTGAAAAAAATGGCATATTATTTCATAAAATGTCGGATTTTGTGTCAAAATACTTTGCAAATTTACTGTCATATAAACTGGGGACTATAATGTTACGTACTCAGAAGTAGAATATTTATTGCTAAACTAAGAAAACGAGAAATTACAAAAACTTTAAATTTAGTACTTTTGCTTTCGTTGTTACAGATTTATCGCAATCGATAAAAAAGCTTCAGGATCTATAGATCCCAAGAATTTTCATTTACGTTCAGACAAAAACGAAAACTTCTGTTATCATCTAAGCCAGGCGTCGGCAAGCCTTTTTGGCTTCGGGTCAAAATCAACCGAAACACGTGTAAGAAGACTTTTCGGATCAATGGTTATTTTCATTTTAGAACAATTTTGTATTACTTGGTGAATAATGAGAGATAAATTTTATTGAGAAAATAATTAAAACGCGCCTTAAAATTTAAATATAAAACTTGAAATTCTATTTCTAATTAATATAAAAACAAATGTTAGTGAATAAATTATATTTTTCTTTTCGATATCAATGTTTCTCCTAATGCTGAACTTGTGGCGTCAATTTAGTTAAGTTTCGCTTACAGTTAGCCATCTTAAGACGAATTCAAGCATCTGAATATTCAGTAGTTAATCTGCTCTTGTTAAAATGCATAAATAATACATTTCCTGTATGAAAATATTTGCTCGCATTTATAAGTTGAACCGAATACGGACAAAATTGCAAAGCCGACTTTTGGAATAAGGGATTATAGATCGGTGCTGCCAAACTTATCGATTTCTCTTTGAAATTATGCTACAGTTTTTATTTTTAAAAACTAAAATTACATGTTCATTACTGCAACTTTGTATTCAAACAAAATGTTATTGTTATTATTTATTTTATGTTTATTCTTCATGTATTCTTCAAGTTCTTAGTTGAAGTTATTTCAAGTTTTATAGTTTAAATTTACTTTTATATATTATTTTTGGAATTTAAGTGGGTCACTTGAAATTACTAAATGAGTCACTCGGTAACCTGGGACTTATAGGTTGTCGTAGCCTGATCTAAGCCATTAGCAACGTTATTTGGGATATTTTCTGTTTTGTAACCACTTGGACTCGTTTATTCTTCCTAAATGGAGAGTTAGAGCAGACAGATTTTAGAATGAGCACACATGGCTTACGTCAAGGTTACAGTAATATCTGGTCAAGCTGGGCAGTAAACGGATAATCATCTATTTAGAAGCTGCATAATAAAAGTAGTACAAACATATACAACAGGCATTTGGAGACAAAAGAAATGAAAACTCTTTGAACAGTGGGTGGTTTTCCACCTTTTAAGGAATTAATCATATGCTAGAGTAAAGATATCATTGAAACTCACTCCAAATTTAAGGAGGGGAAGAATTCGACTCCTAAAAACATCTAAACTACTTACATTCTGATTCCTGAAAGTAATTCGTGTGAGAAGTTATTTTATATAAAATATTATATATACTACAAATAAAACTATGAAAGGTATTGAATGCAAAGAAAACCATACCAAATCGTACGTTAAATCACTTTAGTTGATACAAATGGAATTGAAAAGATAAATAAAGAAGGTATATTAAAAAGAGTAATAACACATGTAAAATAAAACTTCACCTACCGAAATAAAGAAGAAAACGTGTAAACAGGAATAAAAAAATAAGAAAATATAAATGATATTTTCTTAATCTGTTAAGCCGGTAATCATCCTTTAAACACATTCTTTAACTCCATTTATGATTGTCAGGCAGATGTAGAAGACAATCTAACCCTCAATGATTAGAAGAACTTAGATTATTAACGTTTGCAACTTATGTTTCTGTTTGCAGAGACGTGCTGACAAATTTTTACAAGGCGCAGCTCTAGGAATTTAGCTGCACTTATATCAATTTATATTGCTATTTCCTTAGCATCTCAAGAATAGGTTTTTTTTTATTTCGCATAGAAATTATGTCCTAGAAAAATAGAGTTATCAAAAATCAAGTATATTAAATTTGATTGTACAGATGTAGCTGACGCAGCCTTGTGGATAGCTGAAATCAATATCTATGTTTACAGTTTACAGAAAAATGTTTACAGTTTAGCCGTTCGGTGTCGGGTCTTCCTTGGGGCTGTGTCATACTTCAGTTTCATTTAATTTATGATCGTTAAATTTATTACATATGACGAACCGCCTTTGTTGAATGTCTAATTCTTTTACAGAGTAAAATTTATCTACAGCTACCACATATAATAATCTTGGAATATCAAAGTCTTAAACGACCAGCCTCTAAGCGAATTCTTTCAGTTCGCATAATAATTTTAATTTTGGACTCATCAGCTTGGTTCCTTTCCAGCAATTACTCCTATTACGATAGATGCCAATTAATATGATAACGATTAATGTTATCATTCGGATATTGTTATCGAATTACCAAAGTTTCGCCCGTTTGTATACGAAAACAGGGAAAAAATGCATCCCTTATTGTGATAAAATGTTTGACTAATATTATCAGGACTAGTGTTTCTTTTGACTTGCTTTGGAAACATGACTGGTCCTGAATAGGAATAGGGAGCTTACTCAAGCTATGTTCAAGAATGTGTGAAGCAGACAATACAAGCAGGAAGGGTATACGAAACCTTTTATTTTCTATACTTTACAGGAATTTCCGAAACTTCGTAATACAGAGACCAACCGCTTGTGGTCTGAACGTAAGAATATAAAAACTACTAACTAAAACTAACTTTGAATTAGTCTAAAAATGCCTAGCACTAAGATTGGCCTTTATTTAAAGAAAGGTACGTATGTAGTACGCCGAGCTGCTAAAACTACGATTCGTCTGCAATTATCAAGAGGGCTAAACCTCTGGTCTTGAAGGCAACCAGCAACAAAGTGAAAACTCATAAAACTACAGTGGCAAGCGGCTTGCTTCCAATAACTTCTTCCTCTCTCTTGCTTGGCAAAAAGCCACAATTTAAGTACTTGGCGTTAGCAAAACAATTTGCATAAATAAGTTAAAGCGTTTAATTCTGGCCGGAAGTAGAAAATAAGAAGTGTTTTAAAATAAAATAAACCTTAGTAAAACTTAGGATCCTTACAATATGACCAAAATCTTGTAGAATAAAGTGTTTAATTGAACTAAAGTCGCCAAATAAGATCAAAATGGATTACAAAATTCGCCAAATGACAGTGAAATGTCGCCAAGTAGCAGATTAAGTAGCCAAATCATGGTTTTCAACTTAAGTCACTCACTTCTAATTTAGCCACAAAGAAAATAAATAAATAATTAAAGCTTTCACATTTTACGTTACGCCCAAAGGGACTTTTTTTAATGTTTTATGAGTTACCTTTATTTATTAAATATCATGTTCTTCGCACTTGAACCATAAAATTCAGTTCAACAGCAACATTGAAAATAAATTTAAAATGAGCATATCTTTAGAATTTACGATACACAATCTCGCGCTCTAGAGATAAAAATGTTTCCATTCCTTAAACCAATTCCAAATTTGGGCTTCCGGATGCCCAAATTCGTGTGGCAACGTACGTTATTCAAATTTTGATGACTCTAGGTACCGTTGTTTTATCACAATGCGAGAAACATACATACATTTATGCATATTCTTCATTATTTAATTTATTTAACTATAATACAGGGCTGTAATATTTGGTGCCGGCAATTTGAAAAGTGAACCGACACTTATAATGAATCAACGCAAATTGCTAAAACAAAATTAATAGTCCTTCTGGGCAAATTTCCCATTGTACTAAAAAGAAAATAGAAAAAAAGTTAACGAAAAATTTAGTTTCACTTAAATTTTTAATAGCTCTATCGATTCTGACAGCGATATGCAGATCGAACCAACTGCGAAACGAAAAGATTTTTGCAGAAATTTTCCCCTGAAGGAAATATTCTCTGGAAATATCTACTCCTAATAAAGTAGCATTTTTTGCTTAATTTTAAAATTTACATTGCTAGATTCTCTTGACATATGATCTCTGAGTATTAAGATTAGGAGCACAGATATCATTCGTCCAGTAACTTCCAGAAACTTTATGAATGTTTCAAAACTGAATTTTGCATTAAGGACATTTTGAACATTCATAACAAAACGCTCTTACTTAAAATGCTGTGAAAGTATTTATTTATATGTCTCTAGTTATATTTATATTAAATTAGTGAAATTCCATTGCTATTTTGAAGGGCACTATTTTCTCATCGTTTAGTGTTATTTTTCGATTAAAGTTATCAAAATAGCGATGGAGAAACGTTTCACAGTAAGCGGCGCGTATTATAGTGCCTGTATATCTAACTTCTTCGCAATCATTCTATTGAGGCAGAAAAGCCTCTTACTGCGTCCTATCAATACTCAATAAGGGTCTTACGTGAGTAAGCTTCGAGGTTGGCTCGGTTTTCCTGCATTACTATTGATTCAGTAACAATTCTGCTTACGCTGGAAGCTTCCATAGGCTAGCTTAGCCTGTATGTCTGCTTATTCCTGTAATATTCTATTTACACAGAAATGTTTTAGCATACTTCTGAATTGCGAACAATTTACGCACTCTCTCAGAGTTTAGATAGATTGCTTTCAGGTCTCATCTGCATTTTTCAGTAGAATTAAAGATGGAATTATTTTTTGAGGTGTTAAAGCAGGGCTTCCCAAAGGGTTGGTATTGATCCCTTAGGGATCGATGAAATTTTCAGAGGGGTCAATAATAATCAAATGTTCGATGTGGATCGATAGCCGAATATACACCCGTAGTTAATCTTGTAAACTGAATTTTCCAGCAAATCAGAATCTCTTGGAACAGGAATTAATAGTTATCGTTTATAATTCAAAGCTTCAACTCGCAGACAAATTAGGGAAACAAAGTGTATAAAGTCGTTCGACTTAACCCATTAGCCGCTGGTGTTGCGTGACACAATGGTCAAAATAAATTCAATAAATTCGTATAAAAATATAACTACCAAATATAATTTATACTAGCATATTATTTATGTAGGTACTATGAAGATTATTTCTGTAAAAGTATTTATGTTCAACAATAATTTTGTTTATAATAATTAATCTCGTACTTGATGCAAAATGTAAGCAAAATATTCGACCAGGTATTTTTGCCGAGAAGACTGAACGAAAGAATCGCCGTCTTTAGTGGTGATCTACATTTAGCCAAGGTGACCTCTTATCAAAACATTTTATCAATAAACTGTTTGTATTTGTGTAGGATGTAAGGGAAAAGAGGTGTTATGCTGATGCTACGTCAGCGGGAAAAAGGGTATTCCACCTTTTTACTTATGTCTAAAATTCCTAAAATGAGGTACCTTACATTAGAAAAAGCCCTTTAAAGACTTTTTGATGATGAAATAAATCATAATGAGCAGAATGAATCTGATATTGTAGTTGTTTCACCAGACATTGCAAAGCAAGCTATGAAGAAGAAGGGGATGATAATGTTTTGCATAATGATATTTTACCAAATGATATTGCCGGGGATGTTGAAGCTCACGTAGGAATAAAGTTTCAGCCTTCTAAAATACTGCTAGGTATACAAAAAACTTTAAAAAGCAGAAAACAGGAAACTTTTTTCTTTCCCTAATGGCAGATTGTGAACAATTACAATCGTAACCCAGTCAATTAATCTATACAAGGTGGCACCTAATAGGTGGGCTACTATCGCCTTTCCTACGAAGGGACGGACAGTTACAACCATGCCTTCTCCGGGATTCGAACCCAGGCGCTTCGGCATCGTAGTCAGCTTCCCTGACCACTTTACCGACTGGGCGGCAAAAACTGGAAACTGGAAATGGATAAAAAAGGAAACGCCAGTGATGATTTCTTCTTCTCCGTCATCTAAAAATTAAAGACCGTTTTAGTGTAACAGGATTAATTCAAGAAGACTGCATACTAACGTGCCCATTAAAAACAGTGAAATATGTCCGTAAGAAAGACTGGGTTATTATGATGTCTAATATGAAGAGGAAAAAAATTATCCGATGGCAAGACAATTCGGTTTTAACTGTTTGATCAACATTTCAAAAAATTCAGCCCGTAAAAAGTGTTTCCCGTTATTCAAGAAACGCCAAGTAATACGGTTTTTTCATCTTATCGAACAATACAATGTCAAAATGGAGTGTCGATTTATGCGAGAATTTAGTATTTGTTGTTGAGAGTGAAGAATTTGCCAGAAATAGATAAGCTGTTGCATCATTGTCTTTGTTCCTAATTTGTATTTACTTCTTCTTACCTTCAACATTTAACAATATGTGATAAGAAAATTTTTCTGCTTACATGTCCTTGATTAAATCCACAGGACGCCTGGATTTTTTGCCATTTTTTCACACGGAAACTTTATTTACATCTATTTACAAGTTGTTTGCTTACAGAAGAACATTCATCGTTTTCTATCGTTAACACTACATATCAATCACAAAATCCGTTCATAAAATCCGCATTCATATTGGCAGTACTTTCGCACATTAATTTCAGATAACGAATGCCTTAAGGGACTCTGCTTGATGGCAGTTGTCAGATACAAGCAATGTACAGTGTATAGTACACTCGTTCACATGTTCCGCCGTCATTGGTCGTCCACTATTACATAAAACATACAACGGCGAATCAACTAGCCCAATGCGAAATAAATGATTCTGTAGACAGTAATGCCCCGTCAATAGTCTAAAAGATGCAACCGAAACTATTCGCGGGGTTCAGGAACAAATACTGGGTTTCTTGAGAGAACACTCCAAGGCCTGCCATCACAAGCCCGAGTGCCAAAATCTCTAAATTTCTTTTGATATGTTAGCGATGTCAGAAGCTTAATAGAATGGAGGCTTGCACTTGTTTTAACTTTTGGAGAACCGTAGCCCCCTTTTTCGCAAGCATATCATCCATTTCATTCCTATAAATACCGCAGTGTGAAACGTTATTAACCATTAATCCCCCAAACGATTAACACTTGTAATTGAACGAGTAACACAGCAATGTAAAATTTGCAGTGAGGCAAAAAAGCGGTCTCAATATTGAACTAGACCTTGAATTAAATTCTGGCAGATTCGAGTGCGCTTAGATACTGGATACCTTCTTCCAAACTCCAATCGTTTACAAAGAGAAAATTGTACATCATTGCCCTCGAAATCAAAAAGATTTTATTCAAACTTTACGGCAACCTTTAGTTAGCTCTTTTCTCCTCTTTGAAACAGCCAGCATTTTTTTATAGTTTCTATTTAAATCTGATATGAATCTTATTAAAATCCATAAGATTATAAGGTATTTTCTCCCCCCTTTCCTCCTACCTTCGTGGTGTAACTGGAAGCATACTCCACGCGTATTCCAGAGGTCCAGGGTTCGAGACACGGCTTGGGCACTGCGGACTTGTTGAATTTCCACACATCGAAAAATCCTCAATTTCTCTACAGTGGCGGTCTTCGTGGTGTAATTGGAAGCGTAATCGACGCCTATTCGAGAGTTCCAGGGTTCGAGTCTCGGGGAGGACACTGTATATTTTTCACACCTCCTTCTTCAATATAATCTAATGACTCTATAAATGGTGCTTTGGAAAAATGGTGGCCGACGATAATTCCTCTCCACCAGGATTTGACGATTGGTCTCCTAATCATCAGCCGCCCTCTAAAAGGAGGTTTATATAAAATATTTTCTCCTTTCCGTGAGCCTTCGCGGTATAATTGGAAGCCTACTCTACGAGGATATTAGAGGTAACATTTTACTGTTACAGCTTCATATCCAGCCGAATATAATATGATATTTGTATAATCTAGTTTGGTATAATAAAATATTAAATTTTAAATTTGTAAAACTCTGTTATTCCTAATGTTTAAGCTACTTTCATAACACGCTGTACTTATTTTCAGAAGCACCACATTTACTCGCGTATTTTTCGCACTAAGCTTTTTAACGTAAGGTTCTGGAAAATTTTTTTACATATTCTCGTGATTTTCTTCTTTTCCCGTGCATTAAGAGAACGATCTAACCTAAATAAAATGTTTTTGTCCACGTGGTAATTGTTTTCGTCTTACTAACAAACACAAACCTTTGCAAATTACCTGCGAAGGTTACGCTGTACCTTTCCTTTCTATCTGTTTTCCTTTATGCCAGTAACACAAGAACGAGCTGATCATAACAAAGTAAATATGAATTGACATTCAGTTTACGATTTCGCTGAATCTGCTAGGCATTTACCTTCTCAAATCACTTATGGGAGATTTGAGACCTAAGCAGTAGAAGAGACGACAAGTACAAGCGAGTTAAAAGGAAGTAGAAATGAAGATAATTTATTAGATATTGTACTATTAATATTACTGCATATTCGTATCAGAATACAGGTTAAATAAATAATATTGATAAGAAATAATAGAATAAAATATTGATAAATAAATTATCCATGAGTACTTTTCAGTTGTTATTTTCTTACCGTAACCGCATCTTTCGGAAATCAAATTATTCGCATAATATTCTCTTCTCGATTTTGTGAAGATAAAATTAATAAATATAAGAGGGAAAGATAAGTACTTTAATTAGAAATTCAGGTCTTTAATCACTATTCAAATTACAAAATTCTGTTACTTTTTTCTTCTAGCATCATTTATATTATAGGTGTTCCTTAGCAACCCAGCCGGATATTATGACACAAAAGAGTTAATAAAGCTGGAGGTTTTGACATAGTTTAGAATATTTAACCATTTCACATCTATGTTGCCATAAAAGTAGCTTATTTTTCTTACTGACTTCCATCACCTTGATCAAGGAATCATGCGCTTGTACTAGCATCGGAAAGAGTGCGGCTTCGGCAGACTGTTGGTTCATAAATAACTCAAAGGATTTTGACAGATTGACTGCATTTTGATGAAGGCAATCGAAAAGATATGACATCATCTTACCGGGATTTAGAAACCAGAGGAGATGAACTGCCACTCAGGAAGCTGGAAATACGATCTATTTGTAAATATGGCGACCTGGCAAAGAACAGCCAACTTCTTAAGTTTTGAGAAAACTTAAAGTAGATGACTTCGATGTCAATTTATGGATTTGGTGCACTGTCTATGGTCTTTAACACATCTTGGAGAATATATTAGAGCTTAAGATAAAAGTAAGAAAAATAAATTTAAAATAATAGGTATTTGGAAAATATAAATTAAAAAATAAGAAAGATATGTGAAATGCCGTTTTCGACTACAGTGGCACAAAAACGAGATTAAAGAAATGCACTCAGATGTAAAATTCAAGAACTTCTAGAATTAAAAGTTTTCTAGGAATAAAACATGAAGCAATAAAATTAATAATTAGTAGGCAATAGAAGCAGTAAAATATCAAAACATGATTCTGATCCCGATTTTGCATAAAATTACTTAATTAAACAAATTTTGACGTAATAATTTTGAAGAGACTAGCATGATGTTTAAAGTAATAATGAAACAAATCGTTAATAATAATTAAACCTCATCAAGAATTGTAACTGTTCCAGTGTGGTAGAAGCCAAAAAAAAAAAAAAATGCTTGAGAAGCCAACAAGAAAATGGAAATGTTAAAAGCAAAACTTTCAAAATGCGATGGTATTACGCTAATAAAAACTGACAAAATCACTAAAATAATTAGAAGAAATTATAATCACTAGCAAGCGTTAAATTACGAAACAAATTTAGCGAATACACGAAACCACTTCATTATCACGAATCCTACTAGGAAGCTTACGAAATTTAACAGAAATGTGACAATTAATAAGAAAGTGTTTCAAACTATTTGTCTTTCGCGTTTTTTTTTTTTTAATTGACACTTATTTAAAAAATTATTTTAAAAGATATATATATATATATATATATATATATAAAAAAAAAATCTGAAATATTTCAGATTTTAAATGACGTCCAAAGGGGCGTTTTTTTAACGTTTTGAGTGTTACCTTTATTTATTAAATATCACGTTCTTTGCACTTAAACCATAAAATTCAGTTCAAGAGCAATATCGCAAAATAATGTTAAATTAAGCATATCTTTAGAATTTCCGATATACACAGTCTCGCGAGCTGGAGATAAAAGTATTTTTTTTTCTATATAACGTTGCCATTTCTCGCTTTTAAAGCATTGAGTTTGTAAATCAAAAATTCGTTAAAGTTTTACAAAATATAAAATCTATAATAAAACAAATTCCAAATTTGGGATTTCAGATGCCCATATTCGCAGTAGGATTTCGTCATTCAAAATTCGATGGCTCTATGTACCATTGTTTTATCACAATGCGAGAAACAGACAATCATTTATGCAGATTTTTCATTATTTAATTTCTTCAAATATAATGCAGGACTCTAACATTTTGTGGCAACAGTTTGAAAAGTGAACCGACGTTTATGAGTCCGACGCAAAATGCCAAAACGAAAGCAATAGTCCTTCGGGACTGAAATCCCTTTGGACTAAAAATTGACTAATACTTTGACTTTTGACTTTTTTAATTGCTAAAATGTACTTTTACACAAGATTTTAAACTTCCAACATAGCAGGATTTCTTAAACTGTGGATCGCTAACAATTTTAGAACTTTTGATATTTCTTTAACTTATTATAATAATTTTACAATTACCGAATATTTTAACACAATGTATCTAAAAATAGATAAAGATAAGACAATACAGACAAAGAAAAAAACTAAAATGTTTCGACGCATTCTTTTTTTATGACATAAACTTTCATTTTCCTTGCTTTGCACGAGATGCTGTCATTTCCTCTGTTACTTGTTTAAAATTTTCACTTTGTTCTATGTCTTAAAACTAGAAATTAAATTTAATGACCTAAAACTGCAATAGTATAATACAGTACAAGTGAAAAATTGACAGTTTCAATCACGCGTATGTCTGATTTGTGCAATACTTTTGGGGTTTCATAACATTTTTGTAAATATTATAGGGTCCTGGGGGTCGCAAAAAAAATCTCAGCGATAAAAAGGGGTTGCGACTGAAAACGGTTTAAGGAACCCTGCAGCATAGTATAATCTTTTACAGTACAAAATGTTTTTAATGTTTTTATTTTGTGAATATATGCATATGTAATGTATAAAAATGTGAAGGAAAATTATTAAAAAAATTAATTTAATTGGAAAAAATTTCTAACACATTGACAATAGCCCTTTCAGTTCTTAAGGACGCTCTCCAAAGAAGTGAATGTTAGCACATTCAGAGAAATCTGAAGTGATATGAAGAGAAGAAATTCCGAGAAGGTACCATTCTAGTAAATATGGGGTACGAGACATGTATCTCAGCCATATTCAGCAAGTTTTTGTCTGACCTTATTCGAAATGTGGACCCATGCATTGTCATAACGGAAGACAACACTTCAAAGACCGGTCGCTTCTGCGGGCTATGGTTCCATTTCTGCTTTTAAATATTCCATTTGGGAACAATGTTACTTTGGATTTATTTCGTGATTCAGTTGCAACATTTGATAATATACAGTTCTATTGTAGTCCTATCATACACAAAGCGTTACGTTTTAGTATGCATCCTACCTTCCATTGATACATACAGTGGTTCTTTTAGCTTACTCAATCATCCTTTTCTTGTGCATTATGGTATAATATCAAGTTTTTTCATCTGCAGCGTTGGACCGTTTCAAAAAGGCAGCTTCTTTACAGCAAAGAATCACATACCGAATCACTAGCAAGCCTATTACGCTGTATTAAAGTACACCCATACATCGTAGCGGCTTGCATAACCATTTTTTTTAAATGATCAGGTACTGTAATGTGTCGAATATTTACTGTCTGATAGTTCCTGTATAACATGGACATTCAACCAGAGCTTCTCTTAATAAGTGCTTGTTTAACAAGGATCATAGTCCAGAGCGGCCATCATGTTCGAGGCTGAAATTTTCTTGCTTCAACCTCTCATATCACTTCCAAACTGAGCCATTAGAAACATCACGTTATCCATATATAGCACAAATTTTACGAGCAGTCGGACTAACATTTTTTTTTCTTTTTTAAAATCAAAACTCTGATGTGAACACTACATGGGTTTCTTTTACTGCTTAATAAATTATGCAACATTTTGGCTGTAATCCATTTAAACACATTTTTGGAATTATTCTAACTTAATTAAACGATTCCTCAAGGTAATTTGAAATTGAGAAAAAAATTGCAAAATTTTAAATTAAATATATGGGTCAATTTGCTTTGTAAGAAAGTCAAGCTTCTGGTACTTATATTTTTGTATAATGGGTATAAAATATTCCTGAATAGGAGCTAAAACATACTGGATACTGCGCATGTTTCCTTCTATCTCTGTTCTCGATAAGATGCTGCTCTCTTCTTATTGCAACAGTATAACATGATATTTAATAAACAAAGGTAACACACAAAAAGTTAAAAAAGCGCCCCTTTGGACGTAATTTAAAATCTGAAATGTTTCAATATTTTTTGTTTTGTTTTTGTCTTTAGTTTTAGATTCATGTGACTACTTTTTATTATTTGTAGCCCTCTTTTCCCTGGACACCGAACAATTTTTAAATTGGTCTTGAATACTGAAACCTACTTTGTAAGCATCTTTCATTGTTGAAGAAACATTTTATTCATAAATTTTCATAAATTCACAAAAGTATTCTGGTTTTTAATAATGGCGGTCATTGTAAGTTTTGCGAAATATACCACGTTAACAATTGTTTTGTATTAAAGAATAAGCTTATAGTATACTATTTTTAAATTAAATATTTTCAGTACGCATGAGGCACGATTGTAAAAGTGTTCCGCGTAGTGTTAAATATCGAATAAAAGGGATTCCGCAAGAGGATTCAAACACAGGAAATTTCATTTTAAATATTCCCTCATTATTTCTTTTCTTAATTCAAAATATCATTCTGACTATTTCTTGATATCAGAAGAAATTTCCGCGATAATATACGCATGCAGTAGTTATCATGCATATAACGATATGAATAGAAAGCTGAGATATCAAGTATATGCTCAACATTATAATAACAAACCCCATTTACTTCTAGTCTCCACTTGCGTTTGGTCCCGGGAGACCGTTATAAAGAAAAGCCAGCGAGGAATTTTATATTTTATCCAGAGGTCTGTTTGTTTAGGACAGTTATTTTTTTCCCTAGCGTCAAAGTGGAAGTTTCGTATATTCATGAGTTTCGTCAGCCGAGATATTCGTTATTTCGAGTGCTGAACAGATATGTAGCTCCATATACAGCAAAGATACTGAAGAGATTTCTATGAATATATGCAAAGTTCCGCACAAAAGAATGTTTCTATCTCTTTTCATTATTTCATTTTTCATATTCTTGCACGCTGCTGTTGAATTTCGGAAAAAAAAGTCTTTCATTTCAGTTCAAATATCCATTCTTTCAGCTGCATTTATTTCAAATACTGACTTTGATAAAATTTTATATTTTAGCTTAATGCATTATGAAACTGAATCATATATTGAATATTATAAATTGATGTAAGTATTCATTTGTATATAGATATTTTAACGTGTTTTCAGTTCCTTGTACGAAGTAATTAAAATTTTGTAATCACAAAACATTTCGGATATCATATTTCAACGGAAATATCCATTTTGACCATTACTGAATTTCCGAATTCATTTGAAAGATTTCTTTGCGTTACATTTGAAAGTAGAGACAGAATAAGGGACTCCTTTTTCCAAAAACGAATTGTAAAATGGGTTCAACATGTATTTTTTGTGACGTCTATACGTATGTATGTATTTCGCATAAATCAAGACCGATTAGACACAGAATGTTGAAATTTTATATATGGGACCCGCCATAACATCTAATTGTGCAGCTCAGGCTTCACTACAATGAGCAGTACCAGACATATGACGTATGTGTGTGTGTGTGTGTAGGGTGTGTGTATATATATATATATATATATATACTATATATATATATACACACACACCTATTGTCTTACCCGGCCTATAATTTCGCAATATTCGCAATAGTTGGTCGTAGTCATATACTTTAGCTACAGATCTACTTTAAATAACGGAAGTATTGATGCTTTGGCAATGCCAAATTATAAAACAAAATGGAAGACAATGAAACATAACTACATAACAATAATAGTTTATATGTGTAGTTAATTAGTATAAAAATGAATTTCTAATAATAGTTTATATGTTGTAGTTAGTGTAATAATAAATGTCTAACAATATTTAATATCAGCTTATTGTTGTAAATATCTGCCAATATCAGTTTATTGTTGTTTAAAAAAGAATATTTAACAGGCCATACAAGTCATCTGGTGTCCACATCAGATCTTTTACATCTGTATATATATATATATATATATATATATATATATATACATATATGTTTTGTATATTCATTTACTCTTAAAGCGATGAATATATATCAGTATTTAGTTTATTCTTATTTTGCGTTTAATTATATATTTATTTTTATATTTATTTTTATACGAATTGTTACTGACAATTTTAACGTATCAGAAAGAAGATTCGGAAAGCCTATGGAAAATTTTGAAGAGTTTTAAACAACTTAAAATAAAAATAAATAAAAATATTAATAATCTTCTTTATTTTCGCTTTGTGGGATAACTGTAAAATATCTCAAAAATCATGAAATATTCCAAGTTTGAGTCGATCAGGTAGGACCAATGGTAGGGATAAAGAATCAGCGCCAAAACGTTGGCTTACATGTCAGTAACTGAGATTACAATTATGTTACATTCATCGCTTTGAATTTACAGTGCGAGGGAAACCTGCATTTTTAGTTATTCAATTTGTGATATTCATTGTTTCATTAAGGAAAATTTTAGTGTTCTCTCGATACTACTACAATCATATTTTGCTGTTTAAATATACGTTAACTGTGATAGCCTTGAGTCTCAAGAAAAAATTAATTTTTCTTTCTACCCTACGTATGTATTCCGATGATCTAAAAGCTATCTCTCAAAAATGCAGTATGAAAGCATAAATTTATTTCGCCCGTTGCATATCATGGATTGTTATTTACTTAAGTCTCGGTTGTTATACAAATCAGGTATTTTAAGCAAATTTGAGCTGAAACATTATACTGTTAACTGCTCTGGGTGCAATTGATTCTCTGAATAAACAGACGTACATTAAAGAAACGGTGATCTTTAATATAACTCCAAAACTAACAGTTTCAGTACAATGAAAGAAGGTTAAATCTTAACATTGGTTAAAAGGTGAGTGGCACATTGTGCTACAAACTGAAAACAATTCCTGCAAGAATAAATTGTACTCCGCGTCTGCCCAATCTACTGTCAACAGCTAAGAACCCATCAGCAACGGAAACTTGACATACTTTAACGGAAAACATCTGCAATTACGAGGGACACTAAGGTATGGAACTAAAGTACGGATTGCTTCCAAGCTGAACGTGATTATTCGAGTTTTGAAAATGTCTTCCCGGATAAAGCAGGTCTCACCTCTGAATAATACTAGAGAACAAAAAAAAGTGGATTGTCATTTGTAATCTGGATCATCCATCTCACCAGTTGTATACCCAAAATAGGATAAAGCCTGAACATTTGTCTTACGAAAAAGTGACGCAAAGAAAAAAGACATTCCTCCATGGCAGAGAAAGTCGGATATCACCGCTCTTGTCCTTGAGAAATGAACTGCTGCCAAACTCCCATTAACAAAAGTCCCCTTAACATGATAGGTAATATTGTCGCTCTTATTTTGTTGGACACGTTAGACACATTCTGAATACACTATTGTAGCAGTGTACACACCAGGGTACCTAGGTGACAAGACCTTACTCCTAATCGAAAAGGTTAACTTTCCTAACACATACAGATCAATAAATTAAATAGAATCTCTAACTACAAATATTTTAACATATTTTTAAATGAAAATATAAGTAAAGAGTAATCTGAAAAAGATGGCGTGAACAGAGGTCACACATTCGATTCTATCCGTCATAGGAAAGCTGTCAAGCTGTTGATTAAATGCTTGGAAACATGGTATAATAAGGAAGAATCTAGTAGGAACTTCTGGTGTTTTTAAGAAGAAGCATATAAAACGAAACACTAATACGAAAAAAAAAAACAATACAACAGGTACAAAACGTAACACTAATACATACTTAAGAAACATAATGTCACATAGTGCTTACATTATTCACATACTATATTCATACAATTACCAGAACTAAAAATCTCTTTAAATATAGCAAAAACAATGAAAAGCTTCTCTTTAGTCAGTAGCTTGTAATTCTGGCCTACTAGAAGAAATTTCATTTAAAGCATTACTCAAAGTAATAATTTAAATATTTTACAAATTTAATTACACACAAGAATGCACCAAGGTCTGGATCATAGAATTGCTTATTACTCTTAACATTCTTCTTTTGTACCACACTGTCATAGGTGCGCCACTGGATTTGATATTTGCGCTTCTAATAGGCTTAACAAAAGAAAATTTAGGGCACCCAAATAAATCACGGTGTGTCTGGTTGAAGGCAATTACGGCACATTACATTATCTATGCGTTTACCTCACCTTCAATTCAGTCCTTGAAACCAACTGGCCACAGCATACAAACATCACTGCTTATGCAGACGACGTAGCCCTGCTCGTAAGAGGACGCACCAGGAAAGAACTGGAACGCAACAGCACAGAGACCTGCACCTTATTTACCACCGCATGCAACAAATTAAAGCTCACGATCTCCATAGAAAAATCGTCAGCAATAATAATTCCCAGACGAGGTACCAATCCAACTCGTCGTCCATGCATAAAACTCCTAGGCCGAAACATCAAAATTGCGCGGAATCTCAAGTATTTAGGGGTAGTATGGGACCAAGGTCTCACTTTTATTCCGCATATCATGGAAACCAGAAACAAGACGTCAATTATCGCCCGCATAGCAAGACAATTTCAAGGTCGCAACTGGGGCCAAAACCCCCACATCCAAAAAGTGCTATACCTCACAGTTGTAGAAAAAATAGCTTTATACGCTGCAGTGATCTGGGCGCAGCCAATGGGTACTCGCAAGATCAGGCAACTTACAACGCTACAACGCCCCTTTGCCCTGCAATTAAGCAAAGCCTACCGCACAACCGCCACCAGTGCAGCAACAGTCCTAGCTGGCATATTACCACTCCATATAAAAGCAGAGATGGAGGCAACTTTTACTAAATTGATCCACCTACGCAAAGATGCAACTTTCGCAAATACCAGCTACAGTCCAGTCCAGTTCGAACGTCCCTCCACTTCTACCCATACTCATCCAGCTCTCAGAGGAAGTGGAACCCACATCAAAATTGACAAGCAACAGACTCACACCTCGACACACGCACCACGGAATGGGAACCAGATCCACACAGACGGTTCAAAGCAGGAGAATGGTGTAGGCAGTGCTTTTGTGCACTATGAGAATGGCAAAACTGTACACGACTGGCAAGGACAACTTCGCACTCACAATAGCATCTTCCAGGCGGAAGTACTGGGAATTACGGCAGCAGTGCAACATCTCATAGATTGCCAGATCCCACGAGCAAATATCTATACCGATAGCCTTTCAACTTTACTTGCACTTGAGAACCATCATCATGTCTCACCTCTCATACTCAGTCTCCAACATCTCCTTATGCAACACCCTCATTACCATTTCAATCTAGTCTGGGTTAAAGCCCATGCGAATAATGAGGGCAACGAGGCTGCTGACACGTTGGCCAAAGATGCAATTTCCAACCCGACAGCCCAACCCATCACCGTACCTGCGCCCTGCTCTTATCTAAAGGGCCTCCTACGAGAGCAAGGAATGCACCAATGGCAACGTGAGTGGACCGAATGCGAGACAGGCAGACGGACTTTCACCTACCTCCCGAAAGTTTCCGCCGATCGACTCTTTGCCGTAGCACCTCTCACCTACTTCATCACGGGTCACGGCCCGTTTCCCAGCTATTACAATCGCCACGGCATCTCAAATACAGATATCTGTGTCTGTGGATCAGAAGGGTCACCAGACCATTACGTATTTGAATGTCTCTTGACGGCTGCACACCATCTTCCGCTACCTACAAATAATAGGAACGCCTATCACCGGTTCCTTATAACGCATAAAGGAGCGGTTAATTCAATCTCCAGCATCATGAATACCATCGCGGCATTGGGCACAGACCTTTGCCTACCGTGCTAAAATGACGCTATGGTGTACTGACGATAAGCTCTAAGACTAGTCCAGTGAATTTTACAATATCTGGGCTTCACCACAACTGTGTGTTTAAGCTCCCCTGCCCACAATCTAAAGTGGCAATACTAACAATTCGCAAATATGTGGCATCTCCTTAGAGAGATGTGTTATGCCTCCATAATGATACGTGTGTAATCCCTTCAACAGCATGTGAACAACATCTTCTTACGCAGTGTTAGTGAACGCTTGTGTGCCTCACGGTGCACACATTGCTGGGGCACTGCCCAATAATTAGTGCTACAACATCCTCGTGCCTTTTATCAGTGTTTTTATCTATGTTCTTAGCGATGCTACAATAATCAACGCCTTAGCAATCTAACCGCATTCTTCTTCTGCACACATGAGTATTCATGAACTCATCATTCATCATTCAAGATGTACTTGTATTTATATCCAACAGAACTGCCTTACACTAACATTGTGCTCCAGCTTTCATGTGACTTCATGTACTCCATTTATCTTTTTGTGCCTTAAGTGACTATGTGTATGTACCTGTTTTTTGTGCTCTCTGTTTATGCATTTTACGCATTGTGTTTTGTGGCCTATGCATTTTTATGTTTTTTTTTTTTTTTTTTTTTTTTTTTTTTTTTTTTAATGCGTCTTATTATCCAAGTATTTTTAGTTTAACTACCTACTATCTGTAACACCACAGCTTTCCTCTTCAAACTGTAATACAATCCTACTAATGCCCTTGTAAGGCCATGTACTTCCCTTTGACAACCTCAATAATCTCCTGGTGCAGCCTCGTGTGGTTCCAGGAAGCTTTTGCCGTAGTTAGAGGAGGGTTTGGAACACATGCCTGTTTACCTCTGTTAGACACCAGGCGTTCCAGTCCTCCGTAACCTACCTACCTACCTATCTATGCGTTTAGCAATACAATTTTCAGTTTTATGAGGCCCAGCCCTATTAACACATCTGGGTTTAAGTTTGTAATTTCAGATGGGTTGGAAGTGTTGGTTTACCCCTAATACTACAAATTTGTATGTAAAAGATAAAAATAGCAAATTGCGTAACGTACGTAAAGTCTCACTCTTTTACGTTGCGTACAATAAGTCCAGACTCTTAGACTTAAAGGAATTGTTGCTACGTCTAATTAATCACACATAAATGCAAGAAGGGTATAAAAACCCTTTTATTCAGAACTCCGAATAATTAAACCGAAACGACTTCTTATGTTTGCAAAACCAGTGGCGTGACTCGAAACGTAAGGAATTCAAATTTAAACTAAGTCGCCAAAAGCTTCACAGAAATAATTAGCGCTCAATATGCCTCAAACCTACACCGGCGTGACAAGCTCTGCTGGCAAGATTAATGCAAAGCCGAAGACAGAATTCTATTGTAGAAATTTAATTAATAATATCGTGGCCTTCAGCAGGCGGAACATGCTCCAAGCAGTCTAAAACTTCCATTTAAATACTATCTCTTTCCACCTCTTTTAAATAAGCACGGTTTAAAATTTGCATTTTGGCGAAAAAACGAAAGGGAGAAATGATAGTGCAGATATTGAACATAAACTAACTAGTTAAGTAAATAAATACTTTAAATAACTAGTTAAGTAAATAAATACTTTAAATAACTAGTTAAGTAAATAAATACTTTAAACATATTAACTTGCATGCTGTACATGTCAAAATGCAAATAAAAAGAGCGTGGTTTGTTAACAATATAAATATAAATATCAACTCTGCTATTCGAATAACGATAGTTACTCTGAAAAGTAATATATTGCTTTAAATTTGAAGATTGGGAGTGAAGTTGAAATAATTTACTCTTTTGCCAAGGTAAGATTTCTTAGTAAGAGGAAAACAACAATGCATAAAAGAAACATTTTCATATTTTAAAAAGATTCTCGTAATCTAGGAAAATATGACTTCGTCAGGTGATGTCGCGTTAATCTTGCAATAAATATGCTTCATATATAGGGTGGCCATAAAAAACGTTCCCGATGTAATGAAACTAACTGCCTATCCCCTGAACCAGTCGATATGAAATATCAGATATTACGTAGGTTGGCGCAAAAGTCATGGCAACTATTTTTTTCCTTGAACATATCAGTCCGGTTGGAAAATGTGACATTTACATATAAAAGGACAAGGTTTTAACTACATGTGTGGACAATGAATAGCACTTAAATATCATAACACACGAATTTATTACGGTAGTATACAGGGTAATATGGCCTTCACCGTGCAAAAGAATAACACAATACACATAAAGTTGACATGAGTTCCTGTAGTACCGTGTGGTAACTGTTCTGCCATGAGCAACAAAGTGGCAAACAATGACACCCCTGACGTCATACGCGACGATAACCATCAATTTGACTGGGAAAGGATTCTGACGGACCTTCTGCTGCCTTGGTGAACCACGATGTCGCCACTTCGCAGACTGACATTTCAGTTCTGGTTTGTATGCCCTGGCCCAAAATTCATCGATGGCATAGCGCACCCACCTTTGAACTTCCGTCAGTGCATGCGGTACCCACCGCGAAGCGATTTTGCAGAGCTGTAGCTGATTACGCAATAATCTGTGGACGGTGCGTTTCTCGATGCCACTTGCCCTCTCTAACTCCAGTAACGTCCAATGTCTGTCTTCATCCATGAGGTGCTCGATGACGGCACACTAACCGGTCGTCCCGAACGTTGCTCATCCCTCGTTGACACACGTCCTTGCTGAAACGTTCTTACCCACCGTGCTACTGTACGATATGGTAGGGCATTATTTCCAAGGGCTTCTACTAATTCACAGTGACATTCCATCGCATTTCTCCTTCGGAGAACGGCTATTTTGATGTAAGCGAGCTGCTGAACACTGGTTATTTCCATCTCGCACGACACTCGCCGACTGACTGATTTCAGAGCCCTCGCTACCACACAGCCAGCTATTACAGAGCCATCTGTTGTTCTGCATACACGCTATGCCTGCAGAACTTCCACATGACACATATATGTTTTGTGATCTGTTCATAGAAAAATATAGTTACCATGACTTTTGCCCCAACCCTCGTATTATCTGAAGATATGTGCTCAATGTTGTGATGACAGACAGGTGACAGGTGACGGAGGACGGGGACGCCTGACGTAGACAGACAGACATGATTTAAAACATCAGAGCTCTTATTGTTACGGTTACAATGAAAAGGTTAGAATAGGAACACCTACTTTTTCATGCGCAAACTGATCAGCGAACTGAAAAATTTTAAATGGCGTTTGAACAATATACATATTATGAAAATTGTTAGCGTAAAACATTCGCGAAAAAAATAATTGTAAAGGATCAGTGACAAGACCAGACAGGAGAGGATAAAAAAAGCTTTTATTGGAAATGCAAGGTTTCAACGTGTTCAGCATTTCAAGCTAGAGACGTTTGCCCTAACTTCGCAGTTTCGTGCCATCGCGTTTCCCCGACCTAACTCCAATGGATTTCTGGCTCTGTGGTTACCTGAAATCTAGGGTTTCTAGAAGAATTTCACAGAAATTGCAAGAATTCAAAGGTGTAATAGAACGTGAGGTTATGCAGATTTCACCTGCGATGTTATGTTACTCATGATTGTCAACAGTCTCCGCATGCAATGTGTTAACGTCTGCAAATGGTCATACATGTATAGTCATACATTATAGTTTTTCAATCCGCTAATCAATTTGCGCTGGAAAAAAGTGGGTGTTGCCATTCAAAAGTTCCGAAAATTTTTAATTATCACTGTAACTGTGAAAGCTTTATTGTTTTTAAATCATCACGATCTTGCGCATGTAGCTTAACGTATCAATATCTGAAATTTCAATTCGATTAGTTGAGCGAATAGCCGGCTGTGTGTTCATATATTGGGGAATTTTTTATTGCCATCCTGTATATCCTTTATATATACCCAGAGAGTAAATTTGCCTTTTAGTTGCACTGACATTGATTAGTAAATTGTATCCTATTATGGTGGCTTCTATGAACATTTCCTTTATTAAAGCCATATAGGACATTAAATTTTTATAACGTTTTTTGATTACGCAATAAGGATAAGAAGCAATATACGTTATTTACGCAAAAGTATTTACCCGGGTTTTAATTTTGCAGCCATTGGTCACAGACGTATACTTTTAAGTACAAAAATGCTTTAAATGAGGAAAACAATCAGAATTTGGAGTTTTTTTAACTTTTATAAAATAGCAGTTTTGTAAATATTATGAAATCTACCTTTTTATACGCTCTCTTGATGCCTATAGATCTGTTTAGAGAAATGGTATCCTCATTATAAAAAATGTGATATTTATACCACATGACTTCCTCATTAGAGAAAATCTGATATTTATACCGCATGATTTCTTTTGAGGACTATCAGAAGTCATATTTATTGTATAACGTGCATATTATTTTCCGAAATATAAGTACAGGAACCGATAGACAGCATTAAAAGTCAGATTTCGTTATTTGTTCTGTATTTTTGGGGTATATATACACCCAAAAATGTATACATATATATACATGAGCAATATCTATAAGCAATATATATGAGTAATATTAAATTGGCATGCTGAGATAATTTTACAGAATCAATGAATAACAATAATGGCTTGACTGGCGGGCACGGTGATAGCAGATAGCTGGACTCTGTTTTGCAGTAGATAACTACAACTTTTTTGAAAAATTGCAAAATTACTTGATAATTCGAACATATCTTTATCACTAATCTGTTCTTATGAACATAACTTGTTGAATATTATTATATGGCACAGTACAATAGGCGCAATATTTTTAAAACACAATACAATTCACACAGTTACAATTCAATTAGTACAATGCACACACTAGTTTTAAAATTTTGCAGTTACATTTTTTAAACAATGGAGAAATATGGCTTAGCCGAGAGACGTGATTTAGCAGTACAGTACAAGCGCCGAAAGGCAGATGAACTATTTATACACCGAAAGTCGTTGTTTCAGTTCGAAATGATGATTGGATAAAAGCTCACAGCAATGTTGATATCTGCAGTGAAAGAAATGCTACGTCAGTGCAGATGCGAAGGAGTTTGTAATCATATTTAGATAAAAAATTTAAAAAGGTCTATTGCTAATTAAGTGACTTTCATGTTTTATATTTTACACCTACACAAATATATATAATACACAAATAGGAGTTATATATATATGGGTGGGGAGTTGAAGATGATATCCTTAAGTAAATAACACTTCCACATCACAGACATTTAATGAAATAATAATAAGCTACAGTTTTGAATTAAATAACAGTACTGTTGCGCGTTCTCGCGCTTGTTAGATACGAATACAGTTTTGCATGACTTTAAGTATTTAAATAATTACTCAGCGTCTACTCGCGTTTGCTATTTTAACAGAGTTCAATAAATATAACTCCTATCGACCCCCTGTTGACAAGGCAGCGAAATATGTAAATATTTTTCATTTTTGGTTTTGGTATGTTTTGTCAACCATCACTCGTTGTTGCTATCAACGCTTAACTGATTTTTTAGTTAGCATTGCTACGAATTTTGTACATAGATAGATGATTTTATTGCAGTTATAGGCGAAATTGTCCTATGTAATGCAGTTGCAGACAAATTTTTTAAAAAAAGTTATGCCGAAAAAGTAAGAATACAGGGCAAGCGCATTAAGCATTGTGTAAAAGGATATCTAGTTAATTTGGCGAAATATCGCTATGTTGACAAGGATTTTGGTGACTTAATTTGTCGCCATATTTCGCAAGATATCGCCAGATTTGGTGACTTTGGCATATATTTCAGCGTAATATGACATGAAAGCTCTCAAGAGTAAATCTATGTCGGAAAGGTAAGAATACAGGGCCAAGTCCATTTAACATTGTGTAAATGAGTATCTCGGTAATTTGGCGAAAGGTCGTCAAGCTGGCAACGTTTTTTGCAACTTATTTTATTTCCAAATTTGGCTACAAATCGCCAAAAGTCGCCAAACTTGGCAACATTTGGATCTGGTCCTTGTATTATCGTAATAAGTAGTGTTACGCCTATTACCATGGGCATTAGTTCAAACCGTGGCAGTGTTAGTTTCTTTAACGGTGAGACTCTTCGACATTATAAAAGATACTCTGTAATTCTATTATTCTCACAATATCTAAAATAAACAACAGTTTCGTAAGCACTTGGTGAAGCATCGCAAAACACCTGCACTTCCGATTGCTCATTCTCACAATACAAAAAACAACATCTCGGAATAGTAACGTCTATTAATTTTTCAATTTCTTTACACCACATTATCCACTTTTGCTGCAAGTCCTCCGGCAAGTCTTCGTCCCAATCACACGCTCTCTCCCAAATTTCCTGTAGCAATAACTTTATACGTATCACATATGACGCAATCAAACCAAGAGGATCAAAGATTCTTGCAGCTGTCTGTAAAACACATTTTTTAATGCATCGCAACGTTGTCCACGAATCCATCAAACCCTTCACCTCCAACGACAACTCATCTTTATCAGGATTCCAATTCAACCCTAGGACTTTCAGCTGTTGAACTTCCACTATCTCACTGTCACTAGTCCATTTTCTATCCAAATGTTTCTAATTCTCTACTGTTTGATCTCAGTTTCGTCAAATTAAATCCACCACTCTTTAATATTTATACAGCATCCGACGAAAACTCAAATGATTCTCTCACACTTTCTCCACCATAATATAAATCGTTTACGTAAAGTGATGAATTTAACATTTCAAATGACTTCGGTTTACTTTTCTCATATTTTTTATATGATGCATTATCGTATTTTTTATATGATGCATAAGAATGAAAGGGGAATTTTTACATCCAAAGGGTAGTCTTTTCATTCTCATAATTTTATATTCTTCACTAGGGTTATTTGAATACCAAAGAAATTTTAAGAATTTTCTATCTCTTTCAGAAATTTTTATCATTAAGAAAGCCTTCTCTATATCACCATTAAACGCTATTTTGTAATTACGAAATTCTAGAATCACATCAAGAATATTTGGATTTAAATTTGGGCCAATTTCCAAACAATCGTTTAAAGAATTATTACCTTTAGATTTTGAACTACAGTTAAAGACTATATGAACTTTGGTTGTTTCTTTATCTTCCCTAACAACTGCTCTATGAGGCATAAAATACTCATGCTCATCTCTCTCACATTCCTCAATAACTCCATTTTGTTTTTGGTCATTTATTATTTCCTTATACCCAATCATTTTTAGAAAATCCTTTCCTAACTCATCAAACCGCTTTTTAGCTAAAAAATAATTATTTCCTAATTCATCGTAACTAAACTTCCATAATAAATCAATTTCATATCTCTCATTCACGAATTTAAAATTTTTCTCAAGTTCATCTATCAACGCTTTATCAACTACATTTAACTCTTCTTTTTTTAATTCCTAAAGCATCAAACTCCCACAATATCTGAACATCTGAAGCGGCTACACAAAAATTCGCTGAAACTGCAGTCTTAACATTTGGCTTGTAAACATTTTGACTTCCCTGTAAAGCAAACCCGAAAATCGTTGGCACGCAAGTAATTTCCTGGTTTATTTTTTCGAAAGAAGAGGCTTCAATAATCTGCCAAAACACATCTGCTCCAATTAAAATCTCAATGTTTATATTACTGTCACAGCAGTCGGCTAAGACTAATCCTCGGGACTGCTTAATATTTTGTACTTCTTCATTTGGAACAGAAACAGATGCCGCTGTAATAGTATCGGCCACTAGCACTTCAATTTGAATACACTGATTAGGGTTGTATCTGCTAGATAATTTTAATTCTACTGCTTCGTATGATTTATCAGTAGGCTTTGCTGAGCCAAAGGAAAAAACCAACAGCCTTTTCTTTCTAATTGATTTTAATTTTAAGCAATTGGCAAGCGACTTCGTACACCAGCTTCTTTCGGATCCATTATCGCATAATATGCGTCCCATTATCGCATGCGCGTCATTTTATTGAATTTTGTTTTATTAATAGAGCTAACGTATACACTGCAAGTGAGTAACTGGACAGATGATTTACGTATTGACCTTGACACTCAAGCATTGCACGGAGTTTGTTCGGTGCCACAGTTCTCTACTTTGAAAAGAGGTTTATTTTGTTTATAGAAATGAATCATCGAATGATGAGCTTTCCCACAGAAACAATTTCTGGCTCTACACATTTTTGCATTACACTTTGAAGAAAAATATTTAAAACAAAAGTTATTTTACTTAATAATTTCAACACGCTCATTTACTGAAAGCCTTTTAAAATTAGGACAATTTTGTATCGGGTGGTTTGGATTAGTTTTACACAAAATACACGTTTGATCTTTTGTTCCAGATGTATATACATTAGAAATATTTTTGTAATTATAATTAAGAAGCTTATTAACATTATTTCCGTCGCCTTTGTTATTAGCCTTACCTGTAAATGATTTTGCAAAAAGGGATTCTGGTTTTTGTTTACCTTTTGATAACAAATAAATATCGCATTCACGACCTAAAGTTTAGGGTTCGAACCATGTCTCTCCCTGTTTAACTGCTATATGGGTCTTTAATTCACGATCAAGCTCACTGAATATTTAATCCGAAACCATAAGATCACATGACGATTTAAAATCTTTTACATTTCTCAACTGACAATAATATTCAAAAGTTGCACTTAACCTTGATGCAAACTGTACAAAGTTCTCAGATGACAATTTTTGCGTAGAACGAAAATGATTTAAGCACTCTTGAGGGGTCGGTTGAAATTCCTTTAAAATCATGGACTTAGTTTATCGTAATTATTAATACCTTCTTCCCTCACATATACCATTAAATTAGTGACCTTCTTTCCCAAAATATTTAATAGGATTTCTGTTTTTAGATCTTCAAGTACTTGTTTTGTCCTAAAAGCCCTTTCAGTTGATTGGAAAAGGAGATTAAAGGATTCTGCCTTAGTAGGTACAGAAATTGCTAATGTTTTTACACTTTTAATTAAATTTTCCATATTTCGATTTGAGTTGTCCGTCTCAACATTTGGATTTTGTAGCAAGTCTTCCCTTGTGTAAGCTAAACTAATTCCGCCTCTAACTGAGAAAGTTTTATTTTCTCTAACTCTAATCTAATTTCGTTTTCTGATTTTGTTTCTCAATTTGCATTTTTTTCCCTCTAGAATATTATCAATAACATTTAGCACAAATTCAGCATCATTTGCATAAATTTCTGAACTTTCTATTAAAGTTTTCAAAGTAACAATTTTCGCCCCGCTCGGAATTACTAATCCCAACTCCTCCGCCACGAGTGTCAACTCGTCTTTTTTTAATGACTTAAGCGACTTCAGATTCATCTAAATTCAAAGAAAAATACAACAACCCTGAATTGACAACTAGAACACAATGAGCACAAAAACGAACACAATCAAACTCAACACAGATATTATCAACTCAAATTATCAAGTAGTAACACCTCAATACACAACACTAATAAACAGAATTTAACACTCAACATTATTTCAACAAACCGAAATAACTACTCACCATAATCTACACAATGGAACCCTATCATCTTCACTTTCGATTTCCGCGCGACACATATTCCCGTTTCACCACACTATTTTTTCACACAATCTTGCAAGTTTTTCTGTATCATAGTATATGTATAGTGAGTAGGAATAAATGTCTTGTCTGGATTTTCTTGTGGAGTCCAATTTCCGCTCCTCTTCATAAAAGAGGTAACAAGTAGTGTAACTGAAAAAATGTAATTGCCCACTATATTAGCTGTAACCGTAATTCCATCCTCTATTGCTTTCCAATAATTTCGAGAAGGAGAAAGGACTAGAAATATCTCGACGGCTGATTGAAAACTATTTAAGGACCATGAGAGAGCATCTGCTCTCAGTTAGTTAGTTACTGTTGCTGCTGTTGTAGCGAGTTCACGGTAAGATTAGATTAGCTTTCTCTTTAGATGCGCTTTGTATTGCGTTATGTTTAACGTTCTTAGTAGTTTGAAATGTAACTACTGATTATCCGTTAGGCTTAACTTACTTAATGTAACTTAAATGTAAGCTTTGTAAACAATTTTATAGTTCTTAATTAATTCTGATAGTAAACAGATCATGTTTACAAAAGTGATTTGTAACGTGGGAACATCCTGCCTGTTTCTAATGCAGTATATGATGTCCTGAGGCATGTTGCCTGTACCCACTACAATAGATAACATCTTCAAACATGCACCTGCACAACTATGTATATCGCAATGTATAGCATGTAATTTAATCCCTTTTACTTGAGCTAATTTGACGCTGAAAGGTTAGGAGTACCGTTGATGCCGCCGCCGGTGGCAGTACTTGTAGTGCTCACTGGAGTCACAATTTCCATCATGACTCGAAGAATGATTCCAGAATGTTGTTAGTTTTCTAGTTAGTGTGTGGGGTTAATACCTGCTTACTTAGGGTAAATATTAGGTGGCCCCCTCACTTCTACATAATATAACATAACTACTGATTATATTGTGTGATTTTGCGAATACTTTTGCGAATAGTTCTATGGAAAATTCCAGAGTTCTGAGATATTTCTTTAATGAAAATAAATTTTATTAACCTATTATCGGACTTGTGCATTCAATCTATTAAGATCCCATACGCTCTAAACAATATTTATTTTTTATATATTTTTGGTATCGCTGATTGCAATAAAAACTAGAGTTACAACTAGAATTTATAGCAATTTCACATACAATATTTGGAAGCCTAATCGTTTTTGAGTTTTATATAGGTTAATGCGTACGAACAGACATCACGAAAAGATCCATTTTAAATCAATTTTACAATCCTTTTTGACGAAAAAAAAATCCCTTATTATGTCCGTACGTACAGATGTCACGTACAAACGTAGACAAAATGAATATTTCTGTTAAACTATGATACTTTGGATTTTTCGCGATTACAGTCATTCCTTTAATTCGGCGTACAAGGAAATAAAAATAAAACACAAAAGTTTTGACTTTGTAACAACTAATTGGGATATTTAATTTTAATATTTGGGATATATGACATCATTTTTAGTTTGTATTGTGGGATCGGTTAATAAATAATTTAGATTAATTATGTTTTACTTAATTAAAAGTATTAAGTTGTATTAAGTTGATTTTTGTGGCCTTTAAATGACATTCAATGATATTCTTTCGTGATTTGCTGATGCCATTATCTTATAATTTTTTACTTTTAATTTGACGAAAGAATATTTACACATGTTCCCATCCGTTTTTAATTGTTAAAAATATGTCATTAGTATTCTCATGCAGTTTTATTACTTTAGAATCATAATCTAATAGTTATGGAAAAAAAATTAAATATTTCTGTTTTTTATAAACACAAACAGTATTGCTAGCTGGCATTTTGATACTACTTTTAATGCCAAAAATCGAAAGATTTAATGGCGAAATTGCTAAAGTCTGCTAGTCGTTTCTAGAATACTGCTCCTATAACATTCTGTGAGTAAAATGTTCATCTTGAAAAGGGTTATATTGATAAATACGTTTCACTATAATGTGCCCAGAAATTCACATTGATTATTCTGTTAACAGCAAAACCCTATAAAAATGCTATTTCGCTCTTCAATATGCGTATGGCTGCTGATAATGATAACCATCGTTAAAATTAAATATCTCAGTCAATTCTTTGTGGTAAATGAATTAAATGAATCAAATAAAAATTTCTATTTTATATTTTATAACAAATATATAATTTCCCTCGATACAAGTATAGAAACCGAAGGAACATATAAACATTGAGTCTTCGTAATTTTTACAAAAATACTGATATTTTGAATTTTAAAATGCCAAAATATGAATACATGCATACTTCAAATCAAATGAATCGTTATTATCCAACGAAAACCGGGCAAATAGTTTTGTAAACCAGTACGTAATCCAGTGTAGAAAAAGTATTGGATGTATTTTTAAATATATAAAAAGTGCAAAATTCGGTTAGATCTTCAAAACAAAAGGAACTGGAATGAAACGAAAAGTATAATTAAATTTACTATTATGTTATTGGAAATCAATACATATCTTATATTTTTGTTGGTAAGTTGTGTTGGTAAGTTATAGTGTAGAATATTTGACGATCGTGGAGAAATCTATTTTTAAATCACCTGAAATGGAATCATTAACAATCGCAAAAGATTAGTTTAAGTATATAGCTGCTGTTCCTAGAGTATTATCTAACACAGCGAGAAGATCTCATGATATTTAGAATACATAACTTACCCAAGTTATTTCTGCATCTTTAGAAATTTGTTCTAATTTAGAGATACCGGGAGGTGGCTTTTTAATAGAACCTACTATATGAAGTTGTTGCACTAACATTCATGTAATAATGTCTTATTTCGGGCATAATATTTTTAGCATCGAGTTATTCACTAAACTCATTGAAAATGTATTTCTTCTAAAAATAACATTATAGTGTAAACATCGCAGAATTTTTTGCTAAAGTTTTAATAAGAAACATATGATATTTGATGGAAGCGCAAAAAATATAATAACATGCATAATGTTGCTGCTTTTTGTTTATTTCGGGTGTTGGTCATTCGTTTTGTTTTGTGCAAATAAGAATATTTTCTTTGCTTAATTTTACAGGATTAAGATTGTAGAGACATTAGGTTAATTGGAAGCAGAAGAAATGGAAATTGAGCAACACTCCCGCCGGGAATCGAACCAAGGACCTCTGGAATACGCGCCCAGCTTACCGGCCACTACACTGCGAAGGCGTGCTAAGAAGGTGGGAGAAATACCTTATATACTTCCTCTTTTAAAGAGCGACTGGGGTATCCTGGGTGTGGAGAATCATCATCCACCACCCTTATATTTCGGGAGCCACTGTAGAAACATCAGGTTTTCTCCGAAGCATGAAAGATGAAAAATGAGCAACGCCTTCTCCGGGACTCGAATCACGGAGCTATTGAATACCCGTCGAGTGTGCTGACTGCTACACTACGAAGGCATGCTAAGAAGGCGGGAGAAATACCTTATAAGATAAAAACAAGATTAGTTAATTTTAGCGTTTATTAATCTTTTGAGGCCGGGCTTTGGTAGCAGTAAAAGCTACCAAAGGACGGCGAATCTTGAACCGAATGCTCTTCCCCTTTAAGAAATCACCTCATATTTGCAACAAAGATTCTTGTGTGTAGTTTAATGGATTCTTAGAAGGGTGCATCTATGTCGCAAAAGGAAGATCTTTGAAAGAGATAAGTGGTTAAAACCCTAGGAACGTCAAATTTGACATTTCACCCCACTTTTCAGCCTGGAAAATTGGGGAAAAAGATATGGCCACTAAAGTGGACAAGCCCGTCTTTTCAAAGAGAGGACTCTATGGCCACTATAATGGCCATCCCGTCTTCAAAAGGTTAAGTAAGTAACAAGTAAGATAATGTTATCTGAATGCGGCAAAGCACATCAAGGTTATCTGCCTACGGGGAGTCATGCCTTCGTGATGGACATTCTAAACGAAATGACCTCGTATTCGCGCTATACGTAGCCGAAAACGGGAAAAAAACCATACATCTAGGTCGTTCACGTAGAAACATACCAAGTCTTTTCCAGTATTCAGCTTAACCTCTTAGCCGCTGATTAGTTTAGTAAATAACGGTTAATTTCATTGTTTTTCTTATTTGGAACAAAATCGAATGTTTGGTTTATGAAATACAACGAATACAACCCTTCGCCAGAATTAAAATCAATAAGTATTTATCCTGCAGAAAAAGAAATAAAACTGTACCACCCAAACTATTTCAAACAATTTCAGAAGTTCCTAGTCTTAGTTAATTAGTACATTTTGAGTTCAATAATTAAAGAATCCATAAATTAGTAGATATAATATTTCTACAGATGTCGTACAAAAGAAATGATAAAAAAAAATGTTTCGTAGGGGGCAACATATTTCAGCAAGTTTCTTTCAAGCCACATTGCAAATAATCTAGAAAATTCCTGGACGCTAGATAGGATATACTGTCTCACTATTTACATCTTGATGTCCACATATTTCACGCAGCTTTGAACTCACAAGCTTCAATAATTCATTGCATCGTAGTAATATGAGGAAAGTTATTGAGCTTCAGTACACAATCAGTAGTCATCTGGAACATGCAGTAGGATGGTCTCTGCTCGATCATATCTGTTACGGTGGAAAAAATTCAAGAAAGAATGTGCTGTTGCCAGAAACTTGTGTATAAAGTATAAGAAGCGCAAGGCGAGTTCCTGCTCTCATGTGGATTTATTATTTAAGTTATAAATTAATGGATCTTAAACAGTTTTGCTCTACGCGCCGCTTTTACCATTGCTAGATGATAGTCCCTTCCATAGATTTCGATTATTTTAAACATGTTTTAATAAATAAAACAACTAAGAGGTATAGAAAATGTTTATTAACTCCAAAAAATGTATAACAGTTGTTTTGTATATTCCTAAATTAAAAACAGCTAAATAACAGCTTCCTTAACAGCTAAATAACAGAGTAACCACATTACTCTATAAGTATGAAATTCTCCCTAGGGAGGAATTTCCCCCTTGTTGATAACCCTTGTATGAATATTTTATATTGAATTAACAGCGACTGTACGGAAAAGGAAATAAATTGCGAAAATATCAATATTTAATAAGTTTTAACATTTTTCATTTGAATTCGATTTCAAATATAAAAGCTTATTATATTTCGAGAAATAAAAGTGTTTTATTCAATTTAATGCATAATTAATATTAAAAAGATATTATAAAACAGAACTGTGTCAGCGTATAGCAAAAAATAACAAACTAAAGAAAAATATCTTTCACTTTGTAGATTTTAAAAAACAAGTAGATTTTAGAAAGTTACTGTATTCTTTTTCGCAGCTATGGAAATAGCTATAGTTACTTCAATTAAAAGTTTATTTTATAATTCCTAATGTATGACCCACCAACAATCGAGCGTTAAAGTCGCTGAACGCTGGTAGTTTGACCTGGTCCCGGTTCCATGCAACGGGGCAGGTTGCATGCTCGTTTTCGTGATATTCCCCCTGTGTAACATGAATACTACTTAATTTCGCTTAGAAATTCCTCGACGAGGGCATCCTCCCCTTAAACTAATTGCCCTTGCGTGCTTTGTCATAATCAAATACCGAATTCTTCAAGTATACCTACTAATTTCTATGGTCACATGTTTCTATAAAAATCGAACAATAAAATTTCTAAAATCCACCAGAATTAAATGTCGATGTTTTGATTATTTTTAGACAGGAACAGTATTTAAGGATCTTATATGAATATAAGACATACAGAATACTGCAAAATGATATAAAACCTGAATTATGCATGTGTAAAATTTACATCAATATAAATTTTAATTACTTTCATTACTTTCTACGAAATTCAGTGTTGCAGAGACAGTTCGCACACTTTTTTGACGATTTTGACGACGAAAAAAACTTTCCCTTCGAATTTTGTTTAACGGCAAATAAATTTTTGTAGTATAAATTATCGTCTGCTACATGACAGTTCTGTTTTCATGCAAAATGTCGCTTTTAAAGAAGCAATGGTTTGAAGGCTATGTTTGTATTCCGAAGGAAAGTATTCATATCTAGATATTAAAAAAAATGTTGTGAAAGTCATGGTATGTGAAAGCCAATATCTAAAGCTGCGATGGGTAATGTTGTCAACAACAAAAGAAAAAAAACTTCAAAATTTAGCTTTAAGTTGAACATTTTTTCCCAAATATGTATCCAAGTAAAAAACGGAATGTTGCAAAAGTAGAATCTTTAATATTGAAGAAAAATCCGCCAAGTGAAAGAACAGTTTAAAAGCCAACAACATTAAAATGCTCAGTATCAACTGTAAACAAAGTGATTAATGCAGATTAGAATCTTGAAAAGGCAAGAAAAACCTAATGTCCCTCGTTTAGCTCCACGACATATCGCCGAACGCAGAACGTTATGCAGATTTCCCAAGATTTGCAGATTTGTGATTCATTTCGCAAGACATTTTTCCGTACAAAAATGGAAAACTGTTGTCACAGCCAACGAATCTTGAATGTACCTAAATGATTGCAATGAAAAAAAAAAGTGATTCATGTATTATCATCAAAGAGAAGAAAAAAAATCTTAAAACATGGTTCAAGGAAACTAGAGAAATTTTTTTATGAGGGATTTGATATTGTTGCTGGTTTTTCATAAAACGGCAAATTAAAACTAAAGAGAATAGAGAAAAATGTTAAAATCAACTCCCCATATTATCAAAAACATATTTTATACCCAATTTTTTGAATATGAAGTACCTTCTCTTTACAATATGAGGTATATCCCCCGCTTTCTTAGCATGCCTTCGCGGTGTAATGGTGAGCACACTCGGTCATATTCCAGAGGACCGTGGTTCGAGTCTCAGCGAGGGCGTTACTCATTTTTCACGATTCCTGGTTCAAAAAAATTCTAATGACCCTACAATCATTAGAACTGCATCAAGAGAAAGCAAGCAGCGAACGCGTCAAAAATCTACTATTAATTTCCTTTAAGAAATAGAACAACAAACAGGTGTGAAGGGCATATTCTTCGCTCATACCCCTACTAAATCTTCTGATTTATCACCAATGTTTTTTTGCGCTTTCGGACTTTCAAAAAATGAGTTGTCCGAAGTTGGACATGCAACTTCCTTAGACTTTGCAAAGCTGTACAAGAGCAATGGGATATAAAATGCCTCTTCCGCTACTATAAAAGTCTTTATTGTCTTGGAAATTAAGATGTATAAAGATAGTAGAGAATAACTGTTATCAGATTGAACAATTGAAACGTAAAAACTGTAGGTAAAATATTTCCGCAATTACAATGAAATGGTCTAAAAATGTGCGAACAGGAACATTCTAATTCTTCAATTCACGTTCATGAGAAAGGTTTCAGAAAGAAAACAGTTTTGTCTAGCGAAACTTTCTTTTCGTTTACACGTTCAGCGAAATGTGTTCTTAAGCCTCGAGAAACTTCAGAGTAGAAAAATCGATAACATGCACGGACGTTTTTAAACGTTCTAAAAAATATGCGATTTTTCGGCAAACCTATCCATCGTGACATTTAGAAGAAAAGCAAGCGGCAGAATTGAATACGATGCAATATTTCGTAGTTTATTTTAGGAAAGCTGAAATATTGAAGCTCTCATGTTCTTGAAACTCGACTTTGTGTACTTTGTGAAGAGATTTTGTTGTTCTCTCTAGAAAGCATATTAGGCTAAATCCCAGTTCTTCATACTCGATATTGCGTTCTTGACAAGGAAGTACCCGAAAGTATCCTCGCAGCTGTTGGATTACTTTTCCAAATCTCGAAAATATAATGCTTCAGATATTTCGGTCAGTGACCGATTGCAATAACTTTTACTTACAAAAGATGGTGTTTTTTCCAGTAAGTATGTTAACCATTAAAAAGTGAGCGGAAAAATTCTTATGAAACCCTCCTAGGAACTTACAAATGCTTTTGTATAATTACATCAAAAGTCTTGTCATTGGGTCATTAGGTTTTTTGAAGTACGAAACATGAAAAACGGAAAATGACCTAGCAGAGATTCTAACTCTGAAACTTCCAATTGTTAGTCAGATGTACTTCCAATTACATCACGAAGTTAGATTATTTCACTAAATTACAGCAACTGTGGTCACTGAATACGATTAAAATACTCTGAGAACTATGCTTATTTTTAAGTAAATAAAAGCATTTTTTCTGAAGTTTTCTAGCACACAATACTTCAGTCTTCAGTAGTCATAGCTTTTCAATGGTAGGTTAAAAAAATAATTTCCCTTAATGCTATTTTCAAAAACCTATGCATCTATGAAAAGGATAGTGAAGAATGAAAGGTTTATCAACTATTCCGATGGATTACTCCAATGGTGTGAAAAGTAAAGCATAAACCTAGTGATGCTTTAACCAATTAATTCTTTTCAGTCAAATCACAATTGAAAATTTCATTAGTGCACATAAGTGCGGTTTAAGACATATGTCTTTATGTGCTTTGGTTATTGTTCTTGTTGTAACTAACCAGTATAGTGGTTACTGACGCTGAATGCCGTTCCGATGGGCCGTGGTTTGGAGAAGGCATGGATGTTTGTAAGTGTATAGTGTCTGTGCGGCAAGGATTGCACTCGAAATATATACGAGATCAGAAAGCAAAACTTATATACGAGAACCAAAAACAAATTATATACATGAGCTGAAAATTTACTTAATACGAGAGGCGAAATTTCTCTAGAGTGATGGTAGGGGAAGAAAAATGGAAGAACCTCGGATCGCCATTTCTGGTGTTCAGGCTCAAAATTGGAATTTGGGTAGTTATGCAGAGGAACTATACTTATACGAACAATGGTGAAATTCTGGTATCCTATGCACCAGAATCAATCACCTTATCAATGCAATGCATATTATAAAATGTATAGAGTAGCGAGTGTGTGTAGGAATGTGTTAACATGCGATGTAGCCAAGAAAATGTTTAATTCCGCATGCAGAAAAGTCTATAGCGTGGGAGTTCCTTGGATTGCACCTTAGTGTATTCTTTCTCGGAATTACAAAACTGGGACAGAACAGTAACAGTTAACTAGGTACAGTAACTCAGTTACCTACGATAACAGTAACAGTAACTCAGTTACTTATGATACTGAAGCATGCTAGCCTAGCTTCTACTTATACCTGTAAATATATAGTAAAAATCCCGCTAAATTATTTCCCTTAGTCAGCATTCAGAGGAGGAAAACGTAAATAACATTGAATCAATGAATTTATAAATCAGACATGTTCGCTTTTTATAAAGAAATTTAAATTCTATCTTATGAAATAAATGCGTGATTTATAATTAAAATAAGTAATCTATGTATTCATTGTTTTTGAAAGCAGAAAGAAAAGAAATTCACTGCCCAGCATATCATATCGAATTACCTGAGCTGATTCACCGATTAAGAGAAATAAAATTTGCGCTTTATAAGAGTTCCATTATCAAAGCGGAAGTGTAACGGAATTTTCAAATTTTTCAAATTTCTGAAATCGTCCCTATCAAAACGGATAACTTCAGAAATTCTAATGCTATATATAAATATCGTGCAGCACAATCTATGTACTAATTTTAAACCTGATTATTAGTCCTCCTCTAAAAAATACCTTAGGACTTAAAAACGTATTTTATATAAAATTTTAGAATGTTTCCAAATTGCCAAATGATAGGTAAATTTAGCCAAATTAGTGACAAAATGTCTCGTCTTGGACCGATAGGAAGCCTCACAACTCTAACGTCTTATTAAAAACTTCTAATGAGGACTCAGATTTGTGCTTGCTCTCTGAAAACTCACTATTGAATTTTTGGAGCGAAAACATTACTACGTAGCCATGGATATAGGTTAACGGAGGATAAAAATAAAAAACAATTGAAAAACTGAAAGGTTTTAGGTTATAACGGTTCGTCCAAATGGGTTTGTTAAGTTTTTTTTCAAGCTTTCTCTGGTTTTGTAGTCCACCAGTCTGCTCTTTCACTCATTCCTGTTATGTAGCGAATTTAAATTATTAATATGTGTTTTAAGTCATTATTATTCTAATATTTTTATTTGTATTCATGTGTATTTTAATCTGGAAAAAGAAGTATTCTTAAGCTCTTAAGGTTTTATTTAACTTGTTGTTCTTGAGTAGGAATTGTAACAAAGGCGAGAGACGGTTGCGAGGACACACATCTGGTTTATGGCCGTTTCACTAACAATGTCGCCCTTTTAGCTCATGCGTGTGAAACGGAAGTTGTTTTCTTGTCGCTTTGTAAGTTTGCAGTTTTATTACTTCAAGACAGTGGGGGTGGCTGGTAATTGGATTTTCGTAAAAGCTTAGTTTCACTTGTTAGTTGGGGGGTCTATTTTTTTTCTCCCGTTATAAGTGCAGATGTTTTTCGGATTGCATTGTCAGATTTTCTGGTGTTTGATTCGTCATGGGTGTGTCATTTTCTCAATTTAGATAACATAAAATTCCGGGATTGGTAAGATATAATTTTATGATTTTTTTGAAAGCCTATGAACTCACAGAGGCGGAGAAACCGAGTTTTCCTGGGTGCTTGCACCAGGCTAGAGTTTAATTCGGATTCTGATTTACAAGAAGAGTAAGAGGAGAAAAAGTGGGAGCTTGACCCTTCGGGTCTTGCTTCTCGCGAGCCGCGTGAACAGCCGACAGCGGGTATGATTTTTCTCTCGGCTTTTAGCTGGCGAGAATTTGCGTTGGTATAAGGCAAAGAGCTCACCAGAAGAATTTCGATTTCTCTTATCCCAAGAATTGTTCGGCAGATTCTCTTGGTGATCCTGACATCCTGATGCGGTATTCCTGTTTTTACCGACTTTGACTTCCTAATTAGATTTTGTTCCAAAGGTGCTCTACGCTTATGGTGAGTTTCGGGGCTTCCAGAATGAAAGAGACTCGTGTAGGACCCTTCTAAGGTGTGCATTGCTGTTTATTCTGCCTGTTCCAGCTGCGTCGATATTTTTCATCATTCCATGCTCTGGAATTTATTTATTGTAAGGACAGCTTCAATGGTCTTGCAACCAAGTCATCTTTAAAATTCGCAAGAACTGTCTGCCTCCATTAACGATGATTTTGTGAATAAAGGACAGCAGGAATAATGTGGTGCTCGAGTAAACTTCGGACGCTGGACGATCTGTTGAACTATCTAAAACTCCGTATTAATCCGTCGATGATGGCATTCTCGATCTCTTCGAATGGTCAACGCAATGAGTAGGACGATCTGTTGAACTATCAGCACTCCATATTAATCAGTCGATGATGGCATAGGAGTTGAATGTATGAACTTCACCCTGTGAGTGAATTTTTTTTTCTGTCTTTTGTATTTAAATTGTAACCGAGTAATGATACTATATTAATATACGGTACAACCGCCTAAATTGTGAGTTATGTAATGTTAAAAAAATTTAGTACACCTAACATGAGTATAAGATTTAAAATGATATATATGTTAATTTACATCTTAAGGTTAATTTGTAGGGGACTGATCAGTTTACCTAGTTATCATATGTTTGAATATTCTAGAAATTAATAAATGTGTTTGATTATGATATTTTTGTCCGGCACCATCAGTCAAAGTCCAAAGTTGGATCAAACATCTAGGTGAGCGCAAAAAAATTTCATCATTTATGATCAAAACTGTAATATTCATACACATAAAAACAAAATAGAAATCAAATATAAAATAATACTCAAATAATATACACAAAAAATTTTATAGTGGTCTGCCAGTCGCGAGGGTCACGGCACCATTGTTATATTGAAAAAAGAAACTATGTTTTTAATTTTAAATACTTTATTCCATTATAACTTAAACTTAACTGACTCACTGTGGTGCCAGATAAATTAACAAAAAAAATCAAAAATCAAAATCAGATAATTCACATTCAAAAACTATTTCATAATATTCATATATCATTTCGACATTCTTATAAATATTCGTATAGTAAATCTATCAATCAATCAAATCAATCAATCAATCGTATAGTGGTATAGTACAATTTAACTTTTAGGTTTGCGTTGTGAGTAACCTATGTAAAGGGAAAATCAATAACTCCAAATTCAAAGAGATCGAGAATGCCATCATCGACGGATTAATACGGAGTTTTAGATAGTTCAACAGATCGTCCAGCGTCCGAAGTTTACTCGAGCACCACATTATTCCTGCTGTCCTTTATTCACAAAATCATCGTTAATGGAGGCAGACAGTTCTTGCGAATTTTAAAGATGACTTGGTTGCAAGACCATTGAAGCTGTCCTTACAATAAATAAATTCCAGAGCATGGAATGATGAAAAATATCGACGCAGCTGGAACAGGCAGAATAAACAGCAATGCACACCTTAGAAGGGTCCTACACGAGTCTCTTTCATTCTGGAAGCCCCGAAACTCACCATAAGCGTAGAGCACCTTTGGAACAAAATCTAATTAGGAAGTCAAAGCCGGTAAAAACAGGAATACCGCATCAGGATGTCAGGATCACCAAGAGAATCTGCCGAACAATTCTTGGGATAAGAGAAATCGAAATTCTTCTGGTGAGCTCTTTGCCTTATACCAACGCAAATTCTCGCCAGCTAAAAGCCGAGAGAAAAATCATACCCGCTGCCGGCTGTTCACGCGGCTCGCGAGAAGCAAGACCTGAAGGGTCAAGCTCCCACTTTTTCTCCTCTTACTCTTCTTGTAAATCAGAATCCGAATTAAACTCTAGCCTGGTGCAAGCACCCAGGAAAACTCGATTTCTCCGCCTCTGTGAGTTCATAGGCTTTCAAAAAAATCATAAAATTATATCTTACCAATCCCGGAATTTTATGTTATCTAAATTGAGAAAATGACACACCCATGACGAATCAAACACCAGAAAATCTGACAATGCAATCCGAAAAACATCTGCACTTATAACGGGAGAAAAAAAATAGACCCCCCAACTAACAAGTGAAACTAAGCTTTTACGAAAATCCAATTACCAGCCACCCCCACTGTCTTGAAGTAATAAAACTGCAAACTTACAAAGCGACAAGAAAACAACTTCCGTTTCACACGCATGAGCTAAAAGGGCGACATTGTTAGTGAAACGGCCATAAACCAGATGTGTGTCCTCGCAACCGTCTCTCGCCTTTGTTACAATTCCTACTCAAGAACAACAAGTTAAATAAAACCTTAAGAGCTTAAGAATACTTCTTTTTCCAGATTAAAATACACATGAATACAAATAAAAATATTAGAATAATAATGACTTAAAACACATATTAATAATTTAAATTCGCTACATAACATATTCCACATAATTTTTTTTCAATTTAACATTCCTATAGTTTTTACACAATTAGGCCCCAGGTAGTTCAACAACAAAACCATAAAATTCTTAAAAGCTGCATAGTAGTATATGTTTAGAATTTCCGATGTAGTGTTAAGTGTTGAATACTATTTTGTGCTTATCAGGGTTTTCTCAGTTCATTATATCAATATTCTGTTTATCAGGTTTAGTATTAGTTTTAGTATCAGTTCAATACGATTGCTAACCTTTTTTTTTTAAACTTTGTATATGTTAACTTTATAAAATATCATGATCTTTGCACTTACGTAACATAAAATGAAATCCAACAGCAAAATCGCGTATATAAAAACAGACAAGAATAAATCTTTAGAATTGACGACAGAGCTTTAGAGGTTGCCATTCATATTATTATAATATTAAATAAAATTGAAAGCTAAATATCTTACACTTTTCGGAAAAGCAACGATCTTGCTCGCTGGAAGTAAAAATGTTTCATTTCGAACTTTGTTGTTACTGCTTGCTTTCAAACCTCTGATTTATTTATAAAAATATATTATTAAAGGTTTACAAAATTTGAAATAAAATAAATAAAGTTTGTGTTTTCAGGTGCATATGATCCGCCGGAGGACTAAGTTATTAAAAATTTGATGCCTCTAAGTACCAACCTCTTTATCACAACACGAGGAACATACGTATATATTGTCAGATTATTCATTATTTAATATTCTTTAAAATGTAATCCGGAATGATAATATTTGATGAACAACAATATTTGATCAACAATCTGAAATGTGATATGCCATTTATAGTGAACCGATACAAAATACTACTTCGAGACTAATAGCCCTTTGGGGCTCAAAAAAAAAAAAAAAAAAAAAAAAAAAAAGGAAAAAAAAAAGCCTTAAATGGCTAGATTTTAACGTCGCTTAAAGGAATGTTTCAAAATTTATTTCGTCATAAGCTACTTCCTCTTAAGGTCATAAGATGTTTTTGGATGCATACTGGACGCTTACTCGAGGAATTCAGGGTTCGAATACCGGCGAGGGCACTGGACATTTTTCAGGTCTCCTGTTCAAAATAACCTATTAACTCTACTATAGCGCCTGAACTAAAAAGGTGGTGGACGGTGATTTGGTTACAGCCAAAAACATCGCGGCAAAAACATCGCGGACGAAAACGTCGCGGAGAAAACAACGCAAGGCGAAAACGTCGTGCTACAAAACATCGTGGGAGAAAACATCGCAAAGAGAAGACATCGCAGTTCTAAAACATCGTGGTACAAATCATCGTCGTCGAAAATAAAGCGGTTCAAAAATTTCGCAGTTTAAAAACATCGTCGTCGAAAATATCGTGGTACAAAATAAAGTATCTACAAATCATCGCATGACGATAACATCGCAGACATGCTTTATTCAGGCTTTAGCATGGCATTTTTACTTTCATATTTTTTATTAACTAATTAATTTTTTCAGAGAAAATAAGAAAGAAACTTAAGCATAGAAAATTAATGCAACTTATAGCACTTAATGGAATTTTAAACCGACATAGTTAACTAACAAAGACCATTAGCAAATCATTTTTTATAAAGTTTTTACTGGTAATGTTTCATGAGAAGTATAATCTATAAGTGCATTTAATTTTCTATGCTTAAATTTCCTTCTTACTTTTTCAGCAAAAATTTATTAGTTAATAAAAAAATGTGAAGGTAAAAATTATCCTTCTTTACATCTTGCGCTCCCAAATCATTACGGGAATATCCATTTATAATTATTAAAATTTGAGAAAAGCATGTCTGCGATGTTATCATCATGCGATGATTTGTAGATACTTTATTTTTTACCACGATATTTTCGACGACGATGTTTTTAAACTGCGAAGTTTTTGAACCGCTTTATTTTCGACGACGATGTTTTGTGGCACGATGTTTTAGAACTACGATGTTTTCTCTTTGCGATGTTTTCTCCCACGATGTTTTGTAGCACGACGTTTTCGCCTTGCGTTGTTTTCTCTTTCCGATGTTTTCCCCCACGATGTTTTGTAGCACGACGTTTTCGCCTTGCGTTGTTTTCTCCGCGACGTTTTTGTCCGCGATGTTTTTGCCGCGATGTTATCGGCGGACACCCGGTGATTCGTGAACACCAGGATTTGGAGATTGGGTCCTCTCATCACCAGTCGCCCTTTGAAAGGAGAAGCATATAAGGTATATCCTTCCTCTTTTCCGCATGCCTTCGTGGTGTATTTCGAAGCATACTCGACGCTTATTCAAGAGGTCCACGATTTGAGCCCCGGCGAAGGCAGTACACATTTTTCACGTCTCCTTCAAAATAACCTAATAAATCTATAACGTTGGATGTCATCTGGCTATTTGAAGAGTGAGAAAATACGCAGCGTAATTTAATAAAAATATTAAATGTTTTTAATTAGATATATCCTGAATTAAATGCTCTTTTACGTATTTAAATGAACCAGAATGAAATGCTAAGAATTTTTTTTTCAGGATCTGCACCTATTCTTTATGAATAGCTTATTTTCTTCATTCATAACAGATAATTCGCTTTGAAAAATAAATATCTTATATTTTGCTAAATGTTAAGAGATTCGCATAAAAAGTGGAAGAATGTATTAACAGTGGGCGACATTTAAAGTGAATCAAAATCATGTTGGAAGACTAATAGCCCTTATGGGTTAAAAGATTCCTGATATAATTAATTATTTTTCTTTTTCGCCGCAAATGCAGCAAGATTGGAAAAAGTCAGACTGAACATATTTTAATTGCTTGTACACCATATTAAAAGAATTACGCCTTTCTTCGAGTCAATTTTACTTCTGAACTTTTTCAACTTTTCTCACTTCAATGTCCTACATTCACAAGCTTAAGACTTCATCCCCTTAAGTGCAATTTCCTATCTAAAATTTGCGAAAGTGAAGGAAAGAAAGATTTTCAAATAATGAAGAAAATTCCATCTTCGTTTCAATATCCTTGAAGGAAAAGTTCTGTCGGGTTAAAATAAAAAAAAAAAAAAAAAAAGATTCTTTTCTTCTCATCCAGGCACATTTTCATTTCTTCATTTTGCTTCCGCCTTGCTGCCTTCTCTTTGAATACATAATGAAGTGAGTGTGCAAGCCAACTCTGAGCTCGTTTTCTGCAGACATGAGACCTTCTTCCTTTACATAGCATTATTTTATTCCTATTTTCTCCTAACTTTAGATCAATACCGAAATTTTGTCTGAAGCAATTATGGAAGGAGTAGTTTTTTTTGTAAAATTTGATCGAGTTTTAAAATTTGTTATTTGTCGTCGGGTAATTAATTATGGAAAGCACTCGAGGATTGTCTCTGTTAGATGTCTAACAGCGTTGTTTTTCGTTAATATCTCAACTGCGCGCAGACGCCCTTTTATGATTAGACTTGATTTTATTGCACAAAATTATTCAACGTTTCTGAAACGTTTGCTTGTTTTTCTCTCGCCCGCGTATTAAATTTAGTAATGAAAAGGCTGAAATTTTGCCGAACAAAAAATCTATCGAAAACATTAATCAAAGTAATGTGTTACTCATAATCCAGCTCGGGGACCTCCCTATTAATTTGAGAGGATAGAAATCAGGTAATTGTTTAAATGCAAAGATAAAAAAAAATGAATGCCAATGCTTCTTAAATTTTGGTTACTAAAACATAAATATTAAGCTATAGATTATTTGTAAATGCAATGGCACACTACCAATACAAAATAAAGTAAAACAAATAAAAACTTAACTTTCACCAAATAGACTTTATTTGAGTACTCAAACATCTGAATTTGAGTACTTTTTGAGTAGAATTTATTTGAGTACATCAAACTGAATATACTTCAGATATTCAGTCTGATTCAGCCTCTGAGTACAAAAACAAAAATCTCATGTATTTCTTCAGTTATAACATCTGAATGCCAAACAGCGCATTTCATATAAATTAAAAGAATTATTAATTACTTTACTGCAAAGTTTAAGAAAAAATCAAGAAACAACAACTGCGTTAAGTTTGGATTACGATACGAGAAAACAGTCATAACAGTCATACGTATTTGCTACACGTAACTGTTAACAAACATATGAGACAAACATCATTTGTTGAAAAATATAATTTAATAGGGAAAAAAAGAGACAATCTGAAAGGTTTCAAACTTTAAATGGTAGCTCAAATTCTAATTTGTTGAGGTTTTCTATGCTCTTGCTAAGCTCGCAGTCTACTTCTCTGCTTCTGCAGTGACTAATACTATTTTTTTTTGTCTTTTTACTTTATTTTTAACCATCGATTACTTCGCATTTACGTCACATACATTCAAAAATTACACAATTTATAAAAGCTGCATAGCAGCATACTTTTAGAATTCTTGACACAATGCTGTTGACATGCATTTTTATATTTTTTCAGTCAATCTTTTATCTTATCTATACTCAGTTTTCTTAGTTAGATGGATAACAGAATTTGTTTCTGTTTTTATTACTAATTACTTATGTGTTAGTTTTATTTAATAAATATCACATTCTTCGCACTTTCGCGACAAAAAATTCAATTCAACAACAAAATCACAAAATAATTCAAAAGAGCATATCTTTGTAATTCTCGACAGTGCCATGCATGTTCTTATAATACATATATACTGTTTCTGTAAAAACAAGCCTTTCGCGCGGCCAACCGCCTAGTTATAAAAATGTAAAGGTATGTAATATGTATGTAAAGGTATGTAAAGGTATGTAATATGTAATGATTTTAATGAGTAAAGCTTGTGTAATATCATAAAAATATTCAAAATTTCTAATTAGACATCTCATGATTTTAATACATGCTTATTGAAATTAATTATATTGTTGCTCGCGTACGGGTTCGTTACGAAATGAATGCACAGGTCCGATGAAAAATTAACAAAAATTTATTATTATCACAAGAAATATACTTAAATTTCCTCAAATTATCGTGCAGTATTATAATATCTCACAGTAGTTATCTTTTAACTGCTCTAATGTTCAATAGAATTTAATTCCAAAACAGCTAAAGAAAGCTAATCCGCGAATTCGCTACAATCAACAAGAGCAGTTTTCTAAACAACAACAAACTAAGCAACTACTACAAACTGAGACGTTTTCCTCCTTTTATAAGATTTTAAAATCACGCGCTAGAATTTTCTAGTACTTTCTCGAAATCAAAAAGAGATATTTATTTATTTAATGCACGCGCTCTTGTATTTTAAATTTTCTGGCTTAGCTTTCTTTTAATATTCGTCACGCGCTGCACTGCGCGGTAAATGAAACCATTTAATTTACAATTCAACTAACGTTAATTATTTAAATGCCAAATTCGTAACAATATTAACAGTCCCTAAGAAGTCCTAAAAACTGTGTTTATCGCTTTAAAATCGCTTAGTTTATTATTCTAAATTTCTAGATTAAATTTGGTATAGTCTTATGTTTTACTGACTAGTAATACGGTGGAGCCTGGAAGATAAAAGCATTTTATTTCTATTTGCGGCAACGAATTTATTTTATTAAAAGTTTGGGCTTCCAGGTGCATATGTTCGGGTGGAGGACAACATTAATCAAAGTTTGATGGCTCTAGTTACCGTCGTTTTCTCATATCGCGAGGAAAATGCATGCCAATTCTGATAATTTAATTTCTTTAAAAATAATTCAAAATGATTATATTTGTTGGCAACTATTTGAAAAGTGATACGGCGTTTATAGCGAACCTAGTCAAGACGTCATTTTGATATTAGTAAACTCTTTTGGGCTAAGAAACACTTGTTCTTGAAGATAATTTTTTCCAGTTATTATAAATGATGCAATATTCAAAACTAAATGTGAAGGCCTTACTTCAAGGAGACATTTTTAAGCATAAAATTATATTATTTGAATTCCTCTTGGTCTAATTCGTTTAAAAAAACGAAGGTTTTCTGCATGTTTCGTTGCAAATTATTTAACAGACAAAATTAATTCTAATTAATTATTAACAACAGACTATAATAATAATATTTAATAATTTGCTAAATTTAATAATTTGCTCATTGCAAATTATTAAACATACAAAATTAATTCTAATTAATTATTAACAACAGCATATCAAACTTTTTTCTTTGTCTGAGACGAATTCTTGTCTTTATGCTTTAATAAACTATATATTTGAAGATCATAGAAAGAATGTAAAACTTTAAAATGTTTTTGAAAAACCGGTCAACTTATACAAATAAATGTCAATAAACCTTTGACACCGCTACATGCAGGATTTGAAAATTGCAGATACTTAAATATATACAAAACAGAAGATAACGTTCAAGATCCAATCATGCCTGTCATAGTTATGACAGCGAGCACTTGACGTAATAATTTAAATAATTATTTACCAAAGCCCGAACTCCACATGGGTGGGCGTCTCAGGAAATAAAAAGCTTTCTGATGTGTTGCGCATCTTTATATCTCGCTCTCTGTAAGCTGCAAAATGTCTCGGTCTTTAAGCAAAATTTGTTCTAGATTCTGGTGTTGACTGAATAAAGATATAGCAGATACTGGGAAGATCTATTGTGTAAGCTAAAACGTATCTTGTAAATTACCTTATGTTAATTAACTAGTAACTATGATTTTAGTTTTAACTGTAACTTCTCCTTTCCGTATTCTTCACCAGAATGGAAAATAGGTTACTGTGCATTTGAAAGGAAGATTTTGGATTATTAGATTAGAGCTTCTCTAGCAACTGCGTATAGCTGTTGTTATTCTCGCCAACTCTGCTTAAAATTTATCGAGGGTTTAGAGGTTTCCTAGCTGATGTTTTAAAATATGTACCTGTAAAATTATGAACTATCTTTATATTATTATTATAGTCCACGTTTCAATGTTTGAGTTTAACATTTATTAATTTAAATATCCACAAGTAGTGGAAGCATACGTTGTGCCTCTTCTGTTATATTTAAAACTAAATAAAAAGATTATTTTAATCTTTTTCACTATTTTGTGAGCTGTTTAAGACGTATCGATAACTTGATATTAGTCTAGTAGGGTCGGCAGGATTTTAGCTTCCAGTTACAACATAAACTCTATAACCTTACAAAATACATATCATAAGACTGTCTACAACAAGTCATCGCTTATTTTACAATAAATGGAACGTCTGTTTAAATTGTTCATCTGACAGGAAACAAGTATTAGAACCTTTTTTATTTTCGTTTCTCTGTCTTTGTGGTACATATAACAAACACAAATCTGGGCAATCAAGATAACCCCAAATCCACGTCTCCTCTGCGTTTTGGTCGATAACTAAATGACTGGTGGTCATTTTTATTATTACTCTCAGATTAGTGACTAAATAAGATTTAGTGTGTGTTATATATAAAGGGCCGGGACCTTAATGCTATTTATCGATTTTCCTTTCGAGTATTTCCGAGGCTATGTCCTCGTGTAGCTGCTGTACTGAAATGAGTAGGAAAATGGAATTTGCCTTTTTTTCTACGATAGAATACAATTCTTAGTTGGGTAGTAAATCAAATTATTGTTCTTTTGCTAGACATTTATTCATCATAAAATAATTTCATTTGGCGAAGGATGTGACTCCGTTTATTGATCTCCAATCTCAATTCGCTTCAGTGATGTGTTAAAATTTGTTTTGACTAATTACATGCTCATTGAATAATAAAAAAGATGTGCTTATATCCCAATCAAAATTGTTTAAATAAAGTTAAATGCATTCATTTTATTTACGAGACAGTTTTTATAAAATAATTAGGAAATGGGAATGAAATCTCTAAGTCTTTAATTTTAATTTTACTGTTTAATCCCTAAATTGTTCAATGCGAATTAGGGCAACCCATACTTTCAGAGTGTAAAAAAGTAAATAATGACCAATCTTTTCTTAAATTAAATTTTGGCGAACAAAGTGGTCATAATTTCCTAAGTGCAATAACTGTCTTTTCCCAGGATGTATGGCTCGAATCCCGGAAAGGACGAATTAGATTCTTCATATTTCGTAAGTTGAAAGAAAGATTTGATTTGTTAAATTTGTTAAAAGAAAGATTTGATTTTCAACCTAAAGATTGTTAGGTTGAAAGAAAGATTTTCTCTCTGCGCTAAAGTAGTACAATAATTACTTTAGTTTGCAACTAATCTGAAATAACTCTGAATTCCTCATCTAAGCTGTCGAATTTTCTAATCACTGTTTTGTCCAGAAATGTAACTGAACGTGGTATCTAGAAAGTGACTGAACACTTTTAACAGTTTGTTATTTGGGAATGGGACAATTTAAACCCTTAGTACTGGTAACATTTTTCACAAGCGAAGATCAACTTCTTTGCGACAAGTGCCACAAGTTACATAACCTCGAATGCGACAAAATGATCTCTGGCTGAAGGTTGTCCAACTGTTGACAAATGTATTTAACACACGCACTGAGGAAATCTCTGGCTGTTGTTGTTTGTTCAGTGAGGAAACATGTAATCATCAACAGAAACGATACTTTCTACTATTCGTATTCTGAACCATTTGCGCGATGTCATCATTGAAAATAAATTTAAAGACACAATTCAGAGGCTTTTAGAAGCACGTTCGAACTTGTTCGTATTTGTTTGTTTACACACTCTCATGCCAGTTTTTAGACCATGATCTGACTCGTGTGTTATTAATTTTTACACGCTCTCAAGCATAGTGTTTAGTTTGCGTGTACGAGCATTACTACGTCTGGATTTGAGGAATACCCGCAACCGGAGAATTTAGAGTACACCATAGTGATAATAAATTAAGCTGAATACTTGAACAAAGATAAATAATAAATTTCGAATTTATATCTCAGCTTGTTTTGAATATCGAATCTGTAGAATCGTTTAAGGAAAAATAAAATGAAAAGAAAAGGAATCAAGAAGAAAACATTTGATCTTAAAAATTTCCAATTTTTAAATAAAGCAAAATCTGCCAAAAATTTCGAATTTTGAAATTTATTTTTTGAACCGAATTTTATAAATGTCGTTTTAGTAAAAATTAAAATTTCAGTTATTATTTCAACAACATGGTGAACGACTGGATTGATGTCATATGGAAAGAGTTGTTTAAAACATACAGGATGTATCTGTAATAATGTATTTATGTTCAGAACTCTCGAGACAGTTCAATGTTAGTTTCGAGAAAGGTTAGCTCACTAATTACTTGAAAATGTCAACTGATTTCGTTACCTAACACGATGCAACGCACAGAATTCTCATGATTCACAGTCCAGATAGCAGTGCAGTTGAAACCCCACTTTAAATTTTTTCATGTATTCTCTCGGGCATACATAAAACTATCTTTCCAAATTTGCGACTTAAAACATTTAATGTCTCAAAGATTGCGAAGATTTGAGTTTTTAAATTTCCTATAGTTTTAGGACTTGCTTTATGCCTGTTAAATAAAAAATAAATGTGCATAAGATTACAATAAATGGACCCTAAATAATACAAAGAATGTGTTCAATAAATGGACCCTAAATAATACGTAAGAATGCACACGTAAACGAAATAACATTAATTTAAAAATGATTAAAAGTTAATGTAGAGTAAAAGTTATTATGATTGAATAAAATTTCAACTGGATATACGTAAGACAAAATTATATAACATACGGTGTTTAGGCATTTTTAGAACGATTTCGAAAAATAACTTTAAAAAAGCTAATATTTCGGAATAAAACTTCCGGGCAATAGCTTATTATTTCAAAAGAGTAATATCGCCTTCTACTTTTAAATATATTCTTCCTTTAAAATGCCGCATCTAAACAAGCTATAGATTGAAAGTTATGTTTTTGAACTTCCCGAAGAGAAATATTCCTATTACATAATTCAAACACATTGTGAAATGTATGGTATTGAAATTTTTAAGAGCAACTAATACAATGTTATTTATCGGAAATTGAAAAACCGTCAGTCATTACTTCTAAACAGGAAGACGTCTTCAAAAATATACCCGAAAAAAGATACGTACTGTTTCGCAAGTTAATCTGTTGGTAACAAGAGAAACTCCGCCAAAGCAGTTTTTAACTGCGTTGGCAGCAATCTGCAGAATAAATAAATAAGTAATTAACCAAGATTTACAGCTTAATAAAGCTAAAAAGCATAATGGTCGTCACTTATCGAGGCATTTGACTCAACTCAGAACATTTAAATATCCAGTATGAAAACAATTTAGCAGAAAACAAATGGAAAAATTCTGACCCTTGATGATACATAAAGGTCAATTTACTATACAAACGAAGAGAAAAAATGTAAAAACCTGGATTCGTCAATACCGAGAAACTTTCGGTAAAGGATTTATGATTTTCTGTGGATTATTTAACAATAGGAATCAAAAAAGCAAGAAAAAGAGGAGAAAAATGTTAAAATCAACTCGACGTATTATCTCGTTTACCTTTCGTATCTCGTTTATCTTTGTTTAAGTATTATAAGGAGAGATTTGTACGTCCGATATTTACAGAAGAAATTCCATTTTGTAATCCCTAGGATTTTCAAAAATTGAAATTTCATGAAGACAAAGCAATAAGTTATACTTGGAAAAGTACCACTGCATTCCTTGAAAACATGAAGACTGATACAGATATGCACATGTAACTTTTCAGCGTATTACTGCTAAGTCCCCTGATGTTTCACCAATAGGCTTCTGTCTTTTTTTCTTTTGAAAAGTGCTCTTTCTGAGTGCAAACCTACCAAGATTGATGATATCTGGAAAGTAGTGGAACAACAGTGGAATTGAATACCTCTAAAAATTTTCGAAAATCCTTTCAATCATGGAAATCTCGATGGAGACTTACAGTCCAAAACAAAGGCTATGATATCGAGCATTTTAAAATATATTTTTTACATTTTAGAACATAAATTAAAGAGCCTCAGAATGTAAAAACTCTCTGTAATTAATTTATTCGACCTAATCTATGAGAAAAGCAATAAGTTGTAAAGCCTTGTAAGGAATTTAATGTTAATTATCAAATTATTTATAATTTCATTCTTTACTTTAACTTCTCCTTTCCGTAATCTTCAGCAGGATGCAAATGATTAGCCAATATTTAAGAGTCGGAACTCCATATACCGACCATGTTAAATTGGCCATTTTCGACGTACTTTTTCTCAAAACCTTCTACAGATACTCATTTCAAACTTTTTGTGTAATTAAAGTATAACTTTCTGATTATACTGAAATGTGTTTTTGGAAAATTTTGAGATTTAGAGCAATTTATAGATTATTGCATTAGGCATAGTAAATAATAGCATTTTTTTTACTCCAAGTTTATCGCGAAAAGCTCATTTTGGTAAATATTAGGTAACACAATAAATAAGCCATAAAATATTTACATACCTGTGAGTTCCTGAGACAAGGTACATCGTGTATAAGAAAATCGCATTAGGAGAAAAACGCGTTTTTATGTAAAAATACTCATTTATCAAAACATTCGATGATAAATTAAAACTAGATATTTAACTTCTAATTTTCATAGAAATTAAAGTATTTTATTTTTAGAAAGATTAAAAATGTAAAGAATTTGGTAATGCAACAATCTGAAACCACCAATTTTTGAAGAGGCTTCCTACAGCCCTTAAACTGAGAATTTTGAATTTTATGACAAAGCGTGTCTCTGGCATGGCTTGCCCGCTACGGTTTAGTTTCCTGCAAGTTCTAATAATTGTAGTTATTCGATTTGCGTTCTATCGCTGCCCACTTTCATTCTTACGCTACGGTAGAGTAGTAAGCTACCTTCTATTAATATTTAATTGTGTAGTCTTTGACGACTGCTAAAAGTTGCAGTCGTTAGCAATTTAAATTTAATTGTTGTGTTTAGTTGCTTTACCACAAGCTATGGTTTATGTTATAGCAGAAAAGAGTGCCTTTGTAATCTAAATTCTGTTTGAACAAAAAGACCAGTTTTATGCTTCTTATGATATTGTCGTTGTTTCTGAAGTAGCTATAATTCGCTTCTAGGGTTTTTGTACTAAGCATTACCAGATCAAGTAAAACCCTACAGCCTGATGCAGGGGATGAAAGCTTACATTGTGTTGCTTTCTTGACTTTTAATTTAATGAATTATTATAGTTCTGGTACATTTTTTCGTTCGCAACAGTTTTTGATGCGACTGGGATTATTATCATATTCAAATAGTTGAATCTTTTTTTCCTTAGTACTACGATGTAAAGAAAGTATTGCAAACCAACAAACAAATTCGGGTATCATATTTCAACGACAATATATCAATTTTGACCGCTATTAAATGCAATGTGACCAATTTTTGCGTGACATCTGTACGTAAGGACAGAATAAAGGACTCTGTTCCCCAAACGAATTATAAACCTGATTTAAAATGGATTCAGAAGAAATTTTTTCATGGCGTCTGTACGTACGTATGTTATGTATATATCTCACATAACTCAAATTATGTTATTATCTTCCGGTTAAGGTGTTTATGCCTTTAATTAATCTGCTTGAAATATATGTGGAATCATCAACAGTTTAAAAGTTTTTTAATTGTGGCTAAGCCTAATTTTTTTGTTACCATTGCAGTCACATTTCTCTATATTTGAAACTTGGCAAAATACTGAATTTAGTCAGTTTCTGCACCTTCAGTGTCTTTTTGCCGAGTTGGACCAAAAGTAAACTTTCACTTTTGTGCATCGAAAAATCTGCCTTCTTGCCTGCTGACCGAATTGCTTGCTTTTGCATAGAAAATCTAATTTTAGTTGTAAAAATTATATTAACTGTATTCGGTGTTTATGTTTTTCTACATTTTTTAATTTTCATGAAGATATGTTGAGGTTTTATGTGTTTTTGCCTTGCCGCGAAGTGAGAATTGATTTAACTGAATGAGAAATCTATCTGTAATGAAATTCGAGGAAATTAGTGCAAAAAATGCGTATAATTTAATATCCCGTACAAGGATTTCATGTGGTGTCGTCATCAGATTTTTTTAATACTGCACGCATATATTTTGTTTACCTCAAGGGGTAGGATACATTAACCAATTCATTTAAATGTTCAATTTCTATTCCCTACTTGCACTTAAGCAGAGCTCTACAAGTTCCTATTTATTGCTTTCAATATATTTCAATCTTCGTGCTTAGTTAGGGGGGAATTTAATCCATATTTGACACTCTGCATTCATTGAATCTGGATATTTCCCCTAGTTCAGTCGCTTCGAAAATGCCTGTATTGGGCTACCAAGAAATCTCTGAAATACCTCAACAATGTGTTGTCAAATTAAAGTGTCTGCGGAGCAGGCTGTAAATAAGGTTGAGAGTAGGATACCGGATTAAATTTCAGAGGACTGCTACCATTTAATTGAAGAATTGTTAAATACGTTCATGACAAAGTAGCTAGAATTTTGCATTGGTTTCCGTGGAGTTGGATTTATCACTTGCCATTTTATTTAACTGGTAAGAAAGGAGAAGTAGGCAGTCATTTGCACAAGTTATATGTCTACAATGAAGATTGTACAATACATTCATGCATTTAGGTAACTATGTGATAATAAAATTAGGTTGTAAATTTGTGCAAAATTTTGTTCTTGTATTTTAAAATAATTTTTAGCCCGAAAGGTCTATTAGTCTCAAAACGCGATTTTGAGCTAATTCGCTTTAAATGTCGTCCACTGTGAGTGCGCAGTTTCACCTATCATTCGAATTCGGTTTCATTCACCAAAATGCAATATCTTTCAAACTGAATCTGTCTCTTACTGATAAAAAAAAAATTAATCTGTTAATAAGGAATAAATGAAGTTCTTATGAATATTATTTTTTAACATTTCAATCTCATCGATTAAAAATAAACATTTATTTAATTCATGATATATATAACTAAAAACATTAAATATTTTTATCGAATTGCATTGAACATACTTTCATTTGTAAAATATACAGAATATATGTAGCATTTCCGTGTTAGTCTTAACACATATTTATCTAATATCCTATTAAATGTTACTCTATTCTAGTCGGGCTACTTTCGTTGAAACTCTCTACTGATAAACCATATTAAACTTTAAAAGAGCTCTTTTGGTCAACGGTTAAAATAATAGTAATTTCTCTCTCAGCCCCTCTCAGAATTTTGTTTTATTTTTTGCATTTTTTATGAATGCTTCTATTTATTCTATTATTCAATTATGCAATTTCGATCGTGTTTACTGCCATTATTATTAAATTACTTTTACGCTTTAATTTATACACGGTGATCCTAAAAGACTTTCCCGACGTATACTCCCTTAGAGCCAATTCGAACAACCAATCGAAATGAAATTTCTGATATTATTATTTGAAGGTACACGATTAAAATCGTGATGATTTAAACCAATAGAGCTCTTACAGTTTCGGTCACAATGAAAAACAATTTCAAAATTTTCGAAAGTCAACACCCTCTTTTCCCTGCGCAAATAATCAATACACAGAACTATAAATGACGTTGGTCTGGTATACATGTGATGAACATTTCCTGAGTAAACCATTTGCAAAGAAAGGCGTTGCAAAGGACTAGTGACAACATAAGCGCAGAAGGAAGGGGCACTTTTTATTGTAATTGGCAGTTTTCAATGTGCCCACTTTCGCAGACGATAACATCAATACATGCGGGAGATTTTTAACAACAATGACGAAAGAAACATCGCAGTAGGAATCTGTTTAACTTTACATTTTATGGCATATTTGAGTTCTGAGAAGTCTCGTGGATTTGATGTGTATACCTTAGATTTCAGATAACCCGAAAACCAAATATCCCTCGGAGTGGAGAACGGAATCATAGCGATAGCCAAGAAACTAAGATTATTCTATCTCCTGCTGTTTTAGCATTTGCCGAACACATATGGCGACATGTAGAGCAGTATCATCTTGCATCCATACAATGATTAACAACATTTCATTGCTGCGGTTCGTGAATTACGTAATTCTGCAACATTATGCATGTGATGAAATATGCTGCCGTACCTCTGGAAGTGAACTCTTCAAAGGAAGTATTAAAAATACGTTAGTGCACTTCCTCTTTGTATCGTCACTGGTCCTTTACAGTGTTTTTATTTGCAAATGTTTTACGCCAGAAGTTATCATCAATCATGTATCATTTGAGTGCCATTTATATTTTTTCAATGCGCTGGTCAATTTCCTCAGAAAAAAAATGGATTTTACCCTTCGAAAATTTCGAAATGTTTTCACTGTAACCTTTACTGTGAGTGTTCTATTATTTTAAATCATCATAATCTCAAGCGCATACCTTCGAATTACAATCAAATTTCATTTTGATTTCTTTCAGAGTATAGGCCGCTTGGGATTCATACAGGGAAACGTTTTCTAATGACAACCTTGTGTAATTCTTCTTTGTTAGTCATAATGCATGTTCATCTAATATCTTCCAAAAGTTTTCGTTTTTCGACCTAGACCATTTCTATTTATAATCTGTACTGATAAAGACAATTAATCTTTGAAATAGTTCTTTTGGGCAGCTGTTAAAATAAAAATCTTCTCACTCAGTTCTCTCTCATTCTCTCATATTTTTTTATTTAATTATTTTTCGCATTAATTTCTTTTTGCTTTTCTTTTTTATTACTTAATTATATAATTTCGATGATAATTACAGCGATTATAGTTTTACAGATTCATTTAAATTTAATTTATAATAATTCTTATGTTGCTGTTAAATTAATTTCGATTCTGCATTGATCGAATGTTAATCTTCTCTTAACATTTCAAACATATTATTTTTTAAAATTTTAAACAAATAATCACTGGAATTTTTATCTCGAGTAGAGAATCAGATAAAAGCTATTAAAATGACTACACATTTGAGGCATTTACGGAATTTTATCACATTGGTGATCGTTTAGAAACATGTTATCGCCATCCAAATTTTTCTATGAATTTTTATTTCCATGGTTTTTTGCAGTTGTAGGCATAACATTTCAAGCACGTTAAAGCTGCCATTTGAAAACAACATAAATAATTTATTTGCGTGATGTACTAGCTGCAACAGCTGTCTGGAGGTAATTTCGTATTTGCAAGAAAATTCTTTATTGTATCATTGCTTGCGTACAAGTTTCGAATCATTTTCAAACGATATATTACATACTTTGCGTGAGGGTAGCTTATTTTACATTACTTATACTTTTACCAGCCATTGGAAATTAAATATTATTATGATAACATTCAGAAAAATAAATACTTCGTGCGTTTTAAAACAAAAAATTTATTTTTTGAAAAAGATTTGAATTTTATTTTCTCTAAACATTGTAAGGATCTTAAGTTTTACTAACGTTTATTTTATTTTAAATCTTTACTATCACTTCTTATTTTCTACTTCCGGCCAGAATTATAAGCATTAAGGTTTTTATGCAAAGTTTGTCTGGCGAACGCCAAGTATTTAAGTTGTGGCTTTTTGCCAAGCGAAAGAGAGAGGAAGCAGTGAGTCAAAGCAGGCCGCTTACCTTAGAAGTTACGCAGTTGCTGTTTGCCTTCCAGGCCAGAGGTTTTAATCCTCTTGATAAATTTTGAACGTATTGTAGTGTTCACAGTTATCTGTACTACATACGCTTCCTATTAATATAAGGCCAATCTTCCACGTTTATTATTCTAAAGTTAAATTAGAGTTTAGTTTTATTTTTATACTTTTACGTTTTGACCCCAAGTAGCGGGTCAGTGTATTCCGAAGTACGGAAGTTATTGTATATAGAGAAAAATAAAGGGTTTTGTATATCCTTCGTCTGTATCCTGTCTGCTTACCACAATTAGTGAACATAGCTTTAGTAAGCTCTCTGTTCCGAGTCAGGTCCTTGTATGTTCCCGAAGAAGGTAAGAAGGAACATTGACCCTGATAGTTGTTTCCAACGAAGAAGAATAACCATGGCCGAGTTTCAAGAAAAACCTGTGCTGCCTGCAGAAACGGCTCAGAATCCAGAAATGCCAGCTGCCGCCCTGGAAGGATTTGGTTACATCGTCCAGACCATGCGCGCTTCGATGAAACCAGAAGCAACATTTAATGAAAACTCACCGGTAACCAGTTTTTTGGAAAAATTGGATGACCACTTCATGCTTTACCCCGTGCACGAGTTTCAAAAAGTTATCTTAGCTACCAGCGCTTTGAGGGGCCAAGCGCTTAACTGGTTCAAATGTATAGGCAGAAGTCTCTTGGGTCAAGCAGGAAGTCCCACCTATACTTACGAAAATTTCAAGACTGCCCTACTAAGAGCCTTCCCTGTTGTAAGGGATCGTGCGAAATTAGAAACGGAACTTTTCAGTATATATCAACAAAGAATCGAAAACCTCTCGAGCTTTATTTTAAGAAAAATTCACGTTTTCAAACTCTTGTATGGAAACCGTCCGGATCCTGAAATAATTCAAGTGATTTTGCCGAGGTTACTGCCCCAAGTGCAAGACTTTATTGAATTAAGAAATCCGACTACACTGGAAAAGTTATTTGAGCTAGCAATCCAGTTTGAAAGTAGAAGAACGGCGGACGTCGAAAGAAGACGCCAATATCAACAGCGAAACCAATTTGGTACGCCAAGACTACAGCAAACTCAAGCTCACTGCTACGGAGAAAAAGCGAATCAGTGGGCAAAGAAACCCGAACATTCAAAAACAGCCGGCGAACGTCGACAGTTCAATAGCAACCCAGGAAAAAAGTCTCAAGGCCAGTGGAAAAAGAAGGAAAGCACGGAAAGGAAAAATAATTTAAACTAAAACGGATTTCTGCTGACGGGAGGGTGCGGAAATCCGAAGGCCAAGAAAACCCCTCTTCCTACAAGTTAAATACAGTAATGGTGAAAAATCTGACTATTCCGAAGATTGAAGTCTTGGTGAATAATATGCCAGCCACCGCACTCCTGGATACAGGCGCGCAGTGTTCCTGTGTGGCAGAAGATATTTTTAGGAAGTATTTTCGCAAATACCGCATATATAATTCGGATAATACGACAGTGTTAGCGGCGCAAGGAAAAAAATGTAAGTGCGTAGGTAAAGTACCGTTGTATATCCGTATCAAGGACGAACAAGTAAAGGTGATGTTTTTTATAGTAAAGAATCTGCAAGCACATATAATTTTAGGAATAGATTTTCTTTCAGAAGCACAAGCTACGCTGGATTTTAATGAAGCGTCCCTTAAGCTGACAATGAAACCAGTTCGTACAGAAAACGCTGAACCGCCGATGTTAAAACTTGACCACCTCTCTAATGACGAGCAAGGAAGAATCCGACAAGTGGTAAGTGAATTTGCTTCGTTATTTAGTGATATTCCAGGATTTACTCAGGTTACTAACCATAGTATTGACACCGGAGATGCAATGCCAGTTCGTCAAAAACCATACCGGTATGATAAGAATTGGAAAAAATTATAGAATGGCATATTACCGATATGCTACGTAAAAAGATCATAACGCCCATCTCAAGTAGTTATGCTAGCCCGGTGGTTTTCTGTAAGAAAAATAATGACTATCCTTTGACGCATCCAAAAAGATGGAGATTCGCTATTGATTACCGTAAATTAAACTCCATAACTAAATATCCGGTATATCCGTTACCGATTATAGAAGAAATTCTAAGGAACATAAAATCAACCAAATTTATGACGACTTTAGACTTAACGACTGGTTATTTTCAAATAGGGGTTAGGCCTGAGGACGTGCCTAAGACTGCTTTTGTAACCACGTCTGGCACTTATGCATTTTTGCGTATGCCGTTTGGCCTTTCAGGGGCCCCGGCAACATTTCAGCGATGCATGGACATTGTGTTAAGACCTGTTCTTGGAAAGTCCACATTTATCTATTTAGACGATATCATTATTACTAGTGATAATCTCGACCAACATGTACAGGATTTAAGACAGGTGTTTTCTTTATTAAATGAGGCCGGTCTAAAAGTTAATGTCGAAAAGTGCAAATTTGCAGCCCCTGAATTAAAATATTTAGGTTACAAAATATCTCAAAAAGGGATCGAGACAGATGAATCAAAAATAATCGCTGTACAAAAGTATCCAACTCCAAACACGGCAAAGAAGCTCTCTTCTTTTCTAGGACTTTGTTCATATTATAGGTCCTTTATAAAAGATTTTGCGGCTATCGCTGAGCCATTATTAAAATTAAAAAGGAAAACGGCAAGATTCTCGTGGACGGCCGAAGCCAATAGTGCTTTCGAAAAATTAAAACAAGCATTAACGCAAGCCCCAATGTAGAAATTTCCTGAAAAGGATGAGAATTTAGAAATTTCAGCGGATGCTTCAGATTATGCGGTAGGAGCGGTACTTTCGCAAAATCAGCAGCCCGTGGCATTTTTTAGCCGAACTTTAAATCAAACACAAAGAAACTATTCCGCGACCGAGAGAGAGGCACTTGCAGTTCTGTTAGCAGTGCAAAAGTTCCGAGTCTATTTTGGAAAGGCGCCGATAACAGTGTACTCTGATCATGCGGCGGTAACTAGATTGTACTCAGGGAAAAATTTATCCCCAAGGTTAATAAGATGGGCACTCAAGCTGCAAGAATATAATCTGGTAATCAAGCATACCCCTGGAAAGGAAAATATCGTAGCAGATGCCCTATCAAGAATTAAAATAGACGAACAAGGCAATAACGTAAAGGTGGCAATGCTTACAGCATGTACAATAAATTCCCGAGAAACTGTAATAACCGGACTGGGTAAAACCTGGGTAAGGATAATGAGTTTCGAAGCATTTATTAGTATTTGAAGGATCCTGAAAATTTTAGCCACCATGATATTGTGGCGATAAGAAATAGGGCGGCCCATTACGAACTAATAGATGGTCTATTATTTTATACAAAAACTACGAATTCCAACAACGAATTTCGACCTGTTATCCCAGCTAGTCTTAGATTAAATATCCTGCAGGAGCTCCATGACAGCCCTTTAGCTTCTCATGCTGGTATTCGAAAAACTATCCAACGCGTACGCGAGGCAGTCTACTTTCCTGAACTGCAAAAGTTAACAAGGGCGTATGTCCAGTCCTGCCCAACATGTCAAGCAGTTAATTATATTAATTTCCGCCCGGCCGGGTTTCTAAATAGTATTAAATCCGAATTTCCAAATGAAATAATTGGCATCGATTTATTGGGCCCTTTCCCAAAAAGTCAGTTAAATAAAAGTCGCTATCTCCTTGTTATGGTTGATCCTTTTAGTAAATGGACCGAAATTGTTCCCTTAAAACGAGCCTCCGCGAAATTAGTTACTGATTCTATTTTAAATAAATATATTTTAAAATACAGGGCGCCCCTAAAAGTTATATCGGATAATTGTCCTCAATTTGTAAGTAATATATTTGAACACATGTACCAAAAACTGGGCATACGTCATTTAAAAATGGTCCCGTATCGGCCGCAATCAAATATAGCGGAACGGGTCAATAGAAATATAGTGAAAATTATCCGTAGTTATGTTAAAAATTTTCATAAAAGCTGGGATAACTATGTCAATGAATTTGCTTTCGCCCTTAGGACCGCAAAACATGATACAACGGGCAAAACTCCTGCTGAGTTATTTCTAGGCAGAAAGATTATAACACCGTTAGATAAATTATTTTATGTGCAACAAAGAGCCCGAGAATTTAAAATGGGTGATATAGAAAAACTAATTAAGGAAGCAAAGAAGAATACGGAAGTAGCACAAAGAAAACAGAAGCTCTATTATGATTTGAAACGACGGGGAGTAACTTATAAAGTAGGGGATGAAGTTTTAAAAATTAAGCATTCACTTTCTTCAGCACCAGAAGATAAAACTGCCAAATTTTTTCCTCGATTTGAAGGACCATATGTTATAGAAAAAATAACTCACGCTGTAGTAGTGTTAAAAGTCAGAAATGGTGAAACCTGTTCCGCAAACATTCATCAAATCAAGCCCTACTTCGATCGTAATAAAATGCAAATATTTTCAGATCTTTTGCAGGATCCGGGACGGCAGACACCGCAGGCACAAGCTCCAGATGTGGAAAAACGGCAATTACAAGGGCAGGCAAGTAAGAGGCAGGAGCAAGTGAAAAGAAAATTTCCCCGCGGAAAAATTGAAGGGAGCAAGAAAAAGAAGCCGTTCCACCGTCCAGAAAAGAGAGTTCACGAACAGCCCCAGAATGAAGAAGGGAGAAGGACGACGTATGTGAAGAGAACCAGGAGAAATGACGGCAACTATAACCCGGCTCTAAAACGGAAGATCTACTCATCCGACAGGACTCTCCGCAGCAAAAGTCGCCGAACTGCGGAAGGGCCATCAGCGGCGGAGGAAAAAGTACAAGGAAAATTTGAACGTCCAGCAACGAGGTCCAAGCAAGAACACGAAAGAAGTTTCCCGGTTCCGCCAAGACCAGCTGCCATCAAATGGCCAAGACCACAAGCAGAGGAGAAAAAGAAGGTATTCAAGGGTGGCCGAACTGGTGATAAAAGGAAGCTTCCAGAAGAAAGCACTGAAGGGCGACCCCGTACAAGAAGGAGGATAAATCAAACTACTATCTGCAATACATTTAAAGAATGGGCCCAGAAGAGGATGCCCGAATATCACAAAGATAAGTAAAATTTTATGTTACTTTGCAAACTTAAGTTAATCTTTCATTCTTACTGCAAGTGGCAGATTTCAAGAAGTTTTACCTCATGCGAGGTCTACCTTTATCGCCAAAAGGGCGAGAAATCAGTTGTTACCGATTTTGATATTATGTTTTTCAATTACTCGCGCGTGAAACTAAAGTTGATGTAAAATAGCGATGTGTAAAGACTTAAAGATTGTAAAAGTTATTGTATAAATTTTATTTAAAACTTTCTGGCAAGAAAGAAGTTTTAGTCTGAAAGACTTTTTGAAATGTAGTATTTCAATGTAGAAAAATTGGCACTTGCTTTGAAAAGAATAGAAGTTAACAATGTACTACTAATGTATGTTTTCAAATGTGTAAAATTAACGGCATGTTGATATGTTCTTATATACATGTGAACTGTTATTTTAAATGTTAAGAAATACCGTGATATGGTAAAAGTGAAAGTAATGTTAAAAATTTGTTATTCGTGTGACTGTAAAGATTAAATCATGGCGAATATGTGTTAAAGGTTGAATGATGTAGTTAAGCTCTCTGACGCTACACTTTAGAGTTAGCCACTTTTAGAATAGTACCTCAGGGTTTAGAGTTGAAATTAGGGTGTGTTAAGAGGTCTTGTTATGTTGAATTTTAACACGTTAGTGTTTTGATTGTAGGAGGAAGTGTGGAAGACGTAGACAGAAACACATTCGTGTTTGGTGTTCTTTTACAACACATGTCAGAGAGCACGGGGAGAGATAATTAAAATAGTCATGAATGAAATAAGAATGTTAAGAGAAGTATAATTGTATATGTTACTTGCCATTTCATTGTGTAACATTTCATTAAACTAGTTTTCCTTCCAGATCTCTGGAAGGAACCAGAATTGAATAAAAGCTCCTGTTTAGATGCAGTACACATGAAAAAAAAAGATTGTTGTATATCCTGGGAGCTGCTATTGTAACAAATTTCTTTCTTTTAAATTTCTAGTTTCTAGCGAAGTGTGTTTGTAAAAGATTGGCCTCGCGTTAGATTCTAGAGCTAAAAGTTTTCAACAAGGTCGTTTTAGACCTCAGTTTCAAACTAATTAACTCTGGCGAGAAGTATGTAAGGATCGTAAGTTTTACTAACGTTTATTTTATTTTAAATCTTTACTATCACTTCGTATTTTCTACTTCCGGCCAGAATTATAAGCGTTAAGATTTTTATGCAAAGTTTGTCTGGCGAACGCCAAGTATTTAAGTTGTGGCTTTTTGCCAAGCGAAAGAGAGAGGAAGCAGTGAGTCAAAGCAGGCCGCTTACCTTAGAAGTTACGCAGTTGCTGTTTGCCTTCCAGGCCAGAGGTTTTAATCCTCTTGATAAATTTTGAACGTATTGTAGTGTTCACATTTATCTGTACTACATACGCTTCCTGTTAATATACGGCCAATCTTCCACGTTTATTGTTCTAAAGTTAAATTAGAGTTTAGTTTTATTTTTATACTTTTACGTTTTGACCCCAAGTAGCGGGTCAGTGTATTCTGAAGTACGGAAGTTATTGTATATAGAGAAAAATAAAGGATTTTGTATACCCTTCGTCTGTATACTGTCTACTTACCACAATTAGTGAACATAGCTTTAGTAAGCTCTCTGTTCCGAGTCAGGTCCTTGTATGTTCCCGAAGAAGGTAAGAAGGAACATTGACCCTGATAACATGACTTTTCACTACTGCGAACATATTTTAAAAATGGTCGATGTCACAAACCTGAAAATTGACAGATCGCTTTATATGAGGATTTTCTACAAACTGAAACAAAATTCTAATGAATATTTTAATATTAAAAATTTATGCATATTTAATATAAACATTTATGCATAGTTAATATGAAAATTTATGCATATTTAATATAAAAATTTTAACATTAAATATTTATGCAAATTTATGTCTTAGGCATATTTTACTGAAATACATTTTATAAAGTCAACTCAGAATAAAATGAAACTTTTGAATAATGATAAACGTGACTAAAAATAGCCAAGTACTCTATTATTAAGTCAAAATAAATGAGAAAATTTTTGAAAGTTCAAATTCAGTTTCAAATTCTCAGGTTTCTCTGTTCAAAGTTGTTTCCAGATGTTATAAAAGCTATATGATGAATATAGAATTAAACAGATAACGTAATGTTTTAAATTGTGTGCACAAATTGGAAACCTGGCACGAATGCATATTGTTCAGGAATGTGTACGAACTCAGTTAATACACAATAATTTAATATTTTCATTATAATGTAGATTTTTTGTGGCAACAGTGATGTTTTTTATATATTACTTTGAGCGTGATAACGCATGGAATGTTATTTTTTTTGTAATGTTTAGAATGCTAAATAAATAAGTTCGTTGTTAATTAAAAAGGTTTTCTCTGCTAAATATATCACCATTCGTCCGAAGCTATTAAATAAGTTAAGAAATTGATTAATTTTAAACAACTGGCGTCCGGTGACAGGACGGAATGGCTATTTGAAGAAAACGAAACAACGGTTTGAAAACGAAACATCGATTTCGTATTGTATTCGGTCGTTAGATTCCCAGCGAGAGAGCTCATAGACAGTTATCCTCCCTCAGGCGCGAATTATGAAGAAGCTATCAAGAAGCTAAAATATCGATTTGCACGCGACGAATAACTCGTAGAAATCTATGTTCGCGAATTATTAAAGTTGGTTTTGGCTCAAGCTAGCAAAAAAAAGAAATATGACTCTATCCAACTTATATGATAAGTTAGAGACACAACTCAGAGCTTTGGAGACGCTAGGGGGTAAAATGTGAGATTTATGCAGCTATGCTGTATCCCCTTGTAGAGTCTTCACTACCTGAAGAAATTCTGAGGGCATGGGAGCGATCTCGCCAGCGTAGGGAAAGTGTTGCACATACTGTAAATTTGGAAATTTTGTTGCATTTTCTCCGAATTGAAGTTGAAAGTGAAGAGCGTCTTCAGTTGGCCCGTACAAGTTTTTCTGCTCCAGACAAATTTAACTCGGTTCCAGCCACAGCAGCTTGTATTTATGCTGGAGATTCAAAGAAGAAACAGCTTAATTTTTGTGTTTGGTGTGACAAGGAAACACATAATTCTTATGAGTGCTTTAAGCTGCACAGCCTTACATTGTAAGATAAGAAAAATTTATTAAGAAAGAAAAAAGCTTGTTTTAACTGCCTAAAAATTGAGCACGCAGCCCAAAAGTGTAAAAGTTCTCTGAAGTGCCTATTCTGCAACAAACGTCATGTAACGGTGATGTGCAGAGATCTAAAATGTTCTAGAAGTTCAAAAAAGGAAGCACCTAAAGTAGTTAACGAAACGAGGGAGACTTTATTGTCTAACCAAAAACTGCAAACAACTCTTCTCCAAACTATTATGCTGAAGATTGTCCATAATGGAAAAATTGAACTTGTGAGAACGCTTTTTGACAGTGGGTCACAAAGATCTTACTTACGGAAAGACATAATAAAGAGACTAGATTTAGTTCCATTAGATCAAGAGACTTTGAGCCACAATTTGTTTGGTGGAGTTGAAACTGAATCTCAGGTCCAGGGTATTTTTTATATCGAAATACAAGTAACGGAATATAAATTCAAATACGAATTATCTGTTTTAGATAAAGACAAAATTTATGGATACATTTCTAGAGTGAAACTCAAACATATATTTTCCTCACTTCGAGAACATAAAATCAAAATCAGTGATTCTGGTAGAGATACACCAGATATCGGATTGTTAATAGGAGCCGACTATTCCGAACTGTTGATGACGAATGATATCATTTCAATTGACAAAAATCTTATTGCCACTGAAATGATCAAATTTTTCCTAGAGAACATTAACTTAATCGAGGGCAATAGGTATGAAGTCTGTTTGCGTTGGATAGTCATCGGATTCTTGAAGATAATAAAGATAAAGTGGAAAAAAGACTTTTCGAAAATACACGAAGACTGCAGAAGATGGGATTTTTCATAGAATATGATGGTATTATTAAAGGCTGGCACGAGGAAGGTATATTTGAAATAGCTCCGAATAATAGTGATACTGGTCACTATTTATCTCATCAAGCAGTAATCAAGGATTCCAGTCTGACTATGAAAGTGCGGCCTGTATTCGATGCATCATTGAAGGATGAAAATGGGAATTCCTTGAATGCTTGCCTCGAAAGGGGCCGAATTTAATAGAAATGCTTCCAAAACGTTTGATACAATTCCAGCAACATGCAATTGGTGTTACTGCCGATATAAGGAAAGCTTTCGTACAAATCGGTTTGTGTGCCAGAGACAGAGACTTTTTGAAATTTCTGTGGTGGAAAGATTCAAACAAAACTGAGATTGTTACCTACAGACACTGTCGTGTCGTGTTCGGCATTTCTTCGAGTCCATTCCTGTTGGGTTGGGAGCAACGATTTCTTAACATTTGGTTAATGCTCCACAAGATTTAAGAGGAACGGCACTTAGATTGAAGAAATCGATTTATGTCGAGAATTGTATAGCTAGTTTCGAAACCGAAGAAGAAATAGTCAGGTTCAAAGAAGAGTTCCAAACTCTAATGTTTTCAGGAGGTTTTGACCTTAGATTGTGGACTGCTGCACCATTCAATGATAGAAGCATGACTTCCTATCAGAAGATCATTCCAATTCTGAGACTCTCATGGGATACCGAGAATGTTGGAATCTATTGCAATTTAACCCCTTTGACATTTTCGGAGAGTGCCCACACGAAACGATCTCTTCTGTCAGTCTCACAGAGGATGTTAGACCCCATCGGATTAACAAGTCCAACTACGTTAATTCTAAAACTCATTCTGGAAAAAACATGGAAGATGAAACTTTCCTGGGATGAAAATCGTCCACACGGTATAGAAAGAGAATTTCAGGCTTGGCTCAAAGGACTTCACTTCTTGAATTATTGTAAAATTTAAAGAAGACTTGTGATTGGACCCTTCGATGACTGCTCTGTCTCTCTACATTGCTTTAGTGATGCTAGTAAGGTATCTTATGCAGCATGCATTTTCTTACGTGCATATTTTGAGGGCAAAACTTCGGTACAATTGGTATTATGTAAGTCAAGAGTAGCGCCTGCCAAAGACGTAACTATTCCCAGATTAGAGTTGCTTGGAGCACTTATAGCTACTCGGCTGTACCGTCAAGTCATTGAATCTCTTAAATTGACAAAGTGCCTAGTGTACTTTTGGAGCGACTCGTCGTTCTGACATAGATAAAAAAAGACTCCCACTGCAGTGTTTTTGTGGCCAATCGTGTAGCTAAAATAAGGAGATGCAAAAATCCGGACAACTGGTATTATGTACCAAGCTCAAGCAATCCAGTTGATCTTCCCTCTAGGGGTGCGATGCCAAAATGTTGCTACAGAGCAGATGGTGGAAGTGGCGGGATTGGCTTAAACAAGACCCGGATAAATGGCCTCTCTCTGAAGAATCAAAACTAGAAACTGATGAACTGAGTAGAGAATATGTTGCAATTTCCTAAAATTGCAAGGTGGGAGGATGTTCAGGAACGTGTACGAACTCAGTTAGTACACAGTGATTTAATATGTTCATTATAATTTAGATTTTTGTGGCAACAGTGATGTTTTTTATATATTACTTTGAGCGTGATAACGCACGGAATGCTATTCTTTTTGTAATGTTTAAAATGCTAAATGAAAAGTTCGTTGTTAATTAAAAAGGTTTTCTCTGCTAAATATATTACCATTCGTCCGAAGTTATTAAATAAGTTAAGAAATTGATTAATTTCAAACACATATAAACCTTGTTTTACAAAACAGACTAAATTGCAAAAATAATTGTGGCAACATAAACTTTCTGGTTATTAATTCTCAAAGCAGCAATGTCACGTAGTCAACTGTAAAACGTTGGAAATAATTGCTTGCTTTAAAACAAATTCATTATCCGCATTCATAAAACAATAACATATTCGAAGATATTCATTGTTTTTAAGATGTATGAACCCCCGAGTTATCTCTATTTTAAATTCCGGATAAAGAACTGTGTAAGAATTGCTTTTAGAATAGCTCAGTTATCCTGTTTGTAGTCCTGTTATGCATTTAGAATTCCAATGGTTGTCATATTTCGAGAGCAAGTAATCTTGTATATTTGGAATTAAATCTGTGATTTTGTTTCTGATGTTGTTGTGTTGTTGTTGTTTTTCATCTCCGTGTCCAGCAGAGCTAGATTAGGCCCATGAGCCCATTCATCCTGAAAGAGTCCTGTACAAAAAGGGGGTCTTGAACCAGATTCTGTCTATTAAGCCCCAGGCAAAATAAGATGAGATCAGGAGAGGTCTGTGCCGTAGAACACTTAGTGCATATTTCAAGTGTTTATTACCACCGACAAAAGTCATTGATAACAGATGGCAGCTAAGGAATCTAGTAAGTGCAGTTTGATCTCGTCTATTGCTACTCTGAACCAAGGAGCCACTAGAGCACTTTTTCTGATACCATGGGTGCACTGGTGGGACCATACAAATGGCCTTATTCTTTGCCTTACATTTAGAAAATAGTTCCATAAATTTTGTTTCTGTTTCGAGCAAGATGTTGTCGATATCTTGGTACTATTGAAGCTATTTTTTGCTCTTGTTTCGAGTTGGGTCTTTTACTACCCCACTGAAGCTTCTTAAAAGGCTCAAGTTTTCCTTTTGATAATGCTTGACTCAAGAAAACAGAGATTTAATTGCATTTTTTCTAGTTCAACTCTATACAGTAGGGTAAATATTGCCTTTTTAGCCAATTCAGTCCAAAGAAATCTCAGTTGAATAAATATCCTCTTTACCTTGAAATCTAATCCAGTAACAAGACATAATCAGATAAATATTATTATGTATTAGGAAAGCACCTGAACGTGCGTATAAAAGTGGAGAACACCAACAGAGTGTAAATCACAAAGAGGCGAATAAGAAATACTTTAAACAAAGCAGTTAAAAGTATTCACACTGACCCGATAACAAGTACCTTATTAGAGAGAAATTACACAAATATCTAAATACATTAGATCAGCGGTTCACAATCTTTTGACTCACGCGTACCATCTGAACAAAAACTGAAATACAAATATTAAAAAATGTCTATTTTGTCATTCCCGAAACCTGTTGGATATTTGTATAAAATATGCAAGCGTAAAAACTATTAGATTAAAAATCGGTTACTATTTTAAGTATCAAAATTGAAGCTATTATGCTTTAGTTCTAAAATTTAGAGTGAAATTCGGGCCTGAATAAGAGAGACGGATTTTTTAATGTCATTTTATTCAGTTTTAATTGTAAATTAGGACCCACATTTAATTTGTTCTGTATTTATTTTTCAAATATAGTATGGAAGAAAATATTTGTTCACACAAATAGGTTGTGCGAAAAGGCAATAAAAATTTGATAGCTTTATTTGAAATTCTTTGAATTCTTTTTTTCGGGGGGGGGGCGGTTCATCCAAAAGTTAACAAGTGTGTTATTTTTGAAATCTTCAGTTCGATCGCAAGAAATATCTATCAATTGTTCTTTACCTTTACGAGATAAAATTCCTTATATCAGTACTTTCATCCGAAAATAGTCACTGCATTCTATTTTTTAAATGATTGCCTTTTTTTACGGAATTCGCCATTTCATAAATTCATCAACGCACTGTATCATTTGATAATGGAATAATATTAAGTCTGCTAGTAATATAAGATTTTCCCCAATTGTGTAAACCTGCCTATTGTTGACAATTCTTAGGCCTAATAAGTAACTAGCTTCCAAGGCATTTTCCTTTCAAGTAGAGAAACCTTTCATTTCTTGATTATTGTTTTTGAACTTCCTCTTAATATATTCTTCATATTTGTACTTTAAATTGCCATGCTTAGATTCAAGATGTCTTTAAAGAAACGATGGTTTCATACTTTGATTGGATAATTGTTTACTGGAAACAACACATTGAGAGTGAGGGTTCATAAAATCTCAATTCCAAGTAAACCCACATGATAAATAACTTTCATTATATTTTCGATTTTTCTTTTCTTTTCAATATTTTTAGTGCTAGTAGATTGTCCTGGATCCATCACCTGTGAATCATCACATTTCCGCTTAGACAATCCTAGTTAATACTCCATTTTGAAAATCTAAATTTATTTTATTATTTTTTCGCAAATATTTAAATTCACAATATATTACGAGTTCTTTAAAAGTAAATGACGATTTTGTCAAATCATGTAGAAAAGTAAGGAATAAAAAAAAAAAAAAAAAAAAGAGAGAAAATACCTGCTGTTAGAGACAGCAGATCGATGTAAAAAATTATTCTAATTGAAAATAGAGCAAAATGGGCGCGAAAATATGGCGAGATTAAGTATAGACATGCTAATAAACCGATCAACTCTAAAGGAATAAATTAAATACTATTATCTTTATATAGGAATTCATTTTATTTCCTATTAACCAGAGCATCCATTTCTATTACTCCATTTAAAAAGATCAAATTGTTATGTCTGTGGCTAAAGGAATATTTGTCACAGTAAACGTAAATCAACACGTTTGCTAATGACTATGGGTATCTATTGACCCTGCACAAAGCTCAGATCGCATAAATTTACGAGTATTAGAGAAAAAACTTAAATAGGATATTGGGGTATGTAATTTTTGAATTTAGTAGCTAAAAATACTTTGGTTCTTTGCGTACCACTGGTTCTTTGGTTCTTTGCGTACCACTGGTTCTTTGGTTCTTTGCGTACCACTGGTTCTTTGGTTCTTTGCGTACCACTGGTTTTTCTACTGCCCGTAATATAGGAACCACCCGTTGAGAATTGATGCATTAGGTCAGGTTTTGAAAAAAGTGTCATTGATGGTCAAGAAGTCGATTGGAAGTCGATAGGTGATTATGTGCAGCCAACTGATCGGCATAATCGTCATCACTTTCCCAGGGTTCCACAGATATTTTTAATACAGTAATAGAATCTTGCCTTGAAGTTCACAAATGCGATTAATTAAATTCGAAAAGTATAAATTTTGGTTGGTTGATATATAGTCTTTGTTAATTACCACACAGAACAAAATACAAGAAGCAGACATCAATCTCATTGAAGCTACAACGATTATCTTGTTCTATAACGGACTTATTTATAAGGAACGATTTCCCTTACTTTGAAAAGAGACGCTACCTGTTAAAGCGAGAATAAAAACAAGGTTTTAATGCTCGCTTCCAAGGCACTAAAAATTTAATGTGCCAGTATTGACTCATAGACTCGCTGAGTCGCAAAGTACCTCATCTTGATATCACGAAGAAAGAAGATTTGATTGCATTGAAGAAGCAATCATGCTAAAGCAAAAATCTTATTCAGAACACATGCGTAAGCTAAGTTTTAGGATTTAAAAGTAATCTAAATGGTACATTCCAAAATTCCAGCTTTGTTGACATTTTCCTTTTTTTCTCTATTGGAAGCTGGCTTTAGTCAAAAGCAATAATTTACTACTGAAAACAATAAATATTTTGTGAATATTCTTCACGAGGTAATTTAACAATTAAGGTTAAGAATTTTATTCCAAACATTAAAACATTGCATCAATACATCATGCGCAGCCATATCACATTAATTCAAATCGAACTTTTGTACCATTATAAACTAAATTTTTTTTCTGAAAACTATCTTATAACCATCCGTAAAATAAAAAATTACATAATTTTCATTATCAATATATATATACACTGACTACCAATAAGTATTTGGACACCTATGCAAATGACGATATCTGCGGTCGTAAGGTACGTCACTGACTCCGTCGGTATATATCAGTAAATCTCCTTTCCTTATTTCAATATAACGGATATTGAACCTTGTAGGAAGAACAAAGCTAAATTTTCAGAATGAACAAAATACTTTTATTTGAATTTTAAAACAGAGCCAAAAAAATAATAATAAATAAATGCTGCAGCTCTTAACTATCAAAATTTTAAACTCTTAACTATTACAGTTAAACTCTTACAACTATTAAAATACTAAAAAATTAAACGCTCTAAACAAAATATATAAAAATCTTCCGAATCCTCTTCTTGTTGCCACACCGTAAAATGCAAGTTTTTGTCCTATTATTTATATTTCACGTTCTCTTTAAGTCACGATCTTTACAAGTCATGATCTTTACAAGTCACGATCTTTACAAGTCATGATCTTTACAAGTCACGATCTTTACAAGTCCCCCCACAAGAAGCACATTCGTCACCGTAGAGTCAATGTTGCTCAGAGTTCATTGAGAGAGAAAGAGTTAACAGTTAACCTTGACAAAGCATCAGCATTCCCATGTGAACTTCCTTGGCGGTATGTCACAGTCATGTTATACCGTTGTAACGCTAAGGCCCAACGAGACAGTTTAGCACCATGAGGGGCGCTTTGGGTCAAGTAGGTGAGGGGATTGTGATCAGACACAATCTGCACTTTGTCACCGAAAATCCATGTGTCAAATTTTTTTCAAGGCTTCGATGACACAAAATGCTTCTCGTTCGATGGTTGACCATCATTGTTGACAGGGCGTTAATTTCTTGCTGAAAAATGCTATGGGCATTTCTTTGCCATGTTCGTCGTTTTGAGCTAAACACGCTCCAATTGCGAAAGCAGATGCATCCGTATAGAGTTGAAAGGGCTTGCTGATGTCCGGAGTATGCAGAGATGGCATTTTAATCAACTCTTCTTTAAGTTTGTTGAAAGCTGCTTCTTTTTCAGAGTCCCAAGGAATATTATTTGGAGCACTCTTCTTTGTAAGGTTTGTTAGAGGTAAAACAATCTTAGAAACATTTGGGATATAATCCCTATAGTAGCTTGCTAGCCCTAAAAGACTTCTGACTTCTTTTTTAGTGGTAGGCTTAGACAGATTTCTGATGACTTCTACCTTCTCAGGATCTGAAGAGTGAGTGCCAGAACCTATTACATGTCCTAGAAACTTCACGTGACTCTTTCCGAAATCACACTTTTCTAGATTTGCGGTTAGACCTGCGTTTCTCAATGTCTGAAACACTTGGTCGATGTGATAGAGGTGGCCATCCCAAGTTTCAGAAAATATTGCCACATAATCAATATATGAACGGCAGTAGTTCTTATGGTTTGCAAGCACCTTATCCATCGATTTTTGGAAGGTACTTCCAGCATTTTTCAAACCGAAAGGGAGAACTTTCCATTCGTAATGGCCAGAATGAGTGATAAATGCTGTGTAGGGTTTAGCTTCTTCTTTCATAGGAATTTGCCAATATCCTTTGGTTAAATCGAGAACTGTTATGAATTTGGCTTTCCCTATTTCGAATAGTAAATCTTTAGCAATCTTCATCGGATAGGCGTCCGGAATTGTGAAGCTATTTAAAAGCCTGAAGTCTATGCACAGTCTAACGCCGCCATTCTTTTTTGCAAAACATACTATAGGATGTGCCCAGTCACTGTCACTGGGTTCTATAAGATCTCATTCTAACAGTTCTTTAACTTGACGATCGACTTCCTCTTGAAGTGAAACAGGAACACGGTAGGGCCTCAATCTTTTTGGATTACATTTATCTGTAACCTTGATGTCATGACCATCAACATTGGCTTGACCAGGTTTGCTACTGAAAACATCTACATATGATTTTAGTACTTTAAATAGTCCTTCCCGTTGGTAATATTTTAAGTCGCCTTTCAAATTTTGTAAATGGGTCCAGATATCATAAGCAGATTTATTCATAAGATCTGCTGGTGCATAGTGGATATCTCCAAACTCTTCATCTTGGTCAAAAATGATACCAACGTGATCTACACGAGGAATATAAGGCCTTAACTTATTTATATGGAGTTCTCTAATACTTCCGTTTTCCATTTCGATTTTGGCAGAGTGTGGCCTGGTAAGTTTGATCACGGTAGCTGGTCCTTGCCACGTGTTGAGAAATTTATGTGATGATGACGGCATTAACACGAGGACTGTCCCCAACATTGAAAGTCTTTTCTTGAGAACGTAAATTGTATCTTGAAGTGTACTCTTCTTGAGATATTTTGGAATTTGCTGATGCAATGTCATGAGCTTTTCCTATTTTTTCCAAAAGGTCTTGTAGATAATTTTCAATTGAACGAGAAGCTGTAACTGGAATGCTACGTTCACCTGTCCATATCTCTTTCAGCAAAGATAATGGTCCTGGTGGTATTCTTCCATATACCATCTGGAAGGGAGACAAACCAGTGGTGCTATGTGGCACTTCTCTGTAGGCAAACAGGAGATAGAGAAGATTCAAATCCCAGTTTCTGCCATGTTCTTGGATATTTTTGTTCATCATCTCTTTTAAGGTTCTATTCCAACGCTCGACAGCACCCATACTCTCGGGGTGTCCTGGGGTGGAGAATCGTGGAGACACACCAAGTAAGTTCTCAAAGGCTCGGGTGAGTTTGGCTGTGAAATTAGTTCCCTGGTCGGAACAAATCACTTTTGGAAATCCAGTTTGTGTAAAAAGCCTCATCAAAACGTTGCATGTTGTTTTCGCACTTATGTCTTTGACGGGGGTGGCTTCTGCCCATCTGGTGCATAGGTCAACTGCACATATCACAAACCGATGACCTATACTGGATGGAGGTTCTAATGGCCCGATACAATCCACGCTCCATACTTCAAAGGGTGTTTCCGGTCTAACAATAGGTTGAATTGGGATTCGATCTTTGTACGTAACTGTTCTCCTGAATTGGCATTCTTTACAACTTTCACAGAATTTTTTAACATCTTGCTTAATAGTAGGCCAAAAGAATGAGTACTTGATTCGTTGAATTGTCTTTTTCTCACCGAGGTGGCCGGCAAGAGGGATTTCATGTGTCATTTTTAGGACTTCCCTTCTTTTTTCTAAAGGTAACACAACTTGCTTAATGTTTTTACAACAGATATATTCGGAATGAAGTAATATGCCATCATCGAAAGTATACGATTTTTGATATTTATTTGCCCATTCAAAGCATTTTTTCAGAGTTTCGTCTTGTTCTTGATGTGTCTTGAATTCTAGTCTTACTCTGTTCGTTGTTTTCAGAGACTCTATGTTTTCTTGGGAAATCTGATTAACAACAGCGAAATTTGTAGTATTGTCTTCAACTGGTGAGGGTTTATCATCTTTATCATTTGTCTCTAAGGGGGATGCATCCCAATGACGATCACTGTTCCACAGTTCGATATTTCCACAGAGTGTTTCATAAGCTGAAGAACTCAATAGCAAGTCGGTAACTAGCTTTTTTGAAACAGCACACGTAATGGACACTCTACCGTTAAAATCATCGTCAATTTTCATCTGGAAAATCTTTAGTGGAGTAATTTCGTTTTCACCAAAAGCAGAAGATATCTCAATTATACTTTCTCCTTCGCAAGGTATGTTGTCAACCAATTTCTCACGGACTACTGAAATTTGTGCTCCCATGTCTACGATTCCATTTAGAATAATATCTCCACATTTAACTTTGACAAGTTTTAATTCATCTATGTTTCTAGACACGTCCACTGATTTTGAGACAGGAATAGAGATCTTGGCAGTTAGCACTTCTGGTTTTTCTTTTTCTGCAAGGGGTGCTTGTGTTTGTATTAAGTTGTTTTGTGCTGTTGCAGAAGCACTTCTTGGGATCCGATTTTTGGTACATAACTTAGATGTATGACCTTCTTTTCCACAATTATAGCAAGTTAGTTTGAAACTAGGCTTTTGTGGTTCGTCACTCTTACGGGATGGGTACACTCTTGGCGTGTTTTCAGCGTACAGCGATTTATTTCTGAAAGCTCTTTCTGGAAGTGGAGAATGAGGTTGCCATTTTTTATTAGTTCTGTCTGCTGATGGATTACCACCAATCCGTTTTGAGATATTACGAACACTGTCATATTCGTCAAGTTTATCAGCTAATTTGGTTGGAGAAACGAACTTCGCCCAGTCGTCAAGATGATGGTCTCTTACTTCATAGGGTATTCTTTTCTTAATTTGGTCAGTAATAATCAAGTCTTTTAACGCGGGAAAATTTGTGATTTCAAGACCATTGATCCATTCTTCAAAATAACTTGCAATTTCGTAGCAAAAATCTCTCCATGATTTTTCAGCGCTCTTTTGGTGCATCACAATTTTTTTTCTAAAGCTTTCAGGATTTAATTTAAATTTCTTCAATAAAATGGCCTTAATGTACTCATAATCTTCAAAATTTTCTTCAGATTCCCTACCAATTAATTGAATGATTTTAGATGGCATTAAAGTCAATAAACATGAAACCCAATCTTTAGGATCAATCTTTGTCCTTTTAGCTTGTCTTTCAAATAAGGATATATAAATCACAATATCATCGTGTCTTAAATTGAATTTGGGAATAAGCTTAATTAAATCAAAATTATGATGTCCATTTTCATTTGTTGGTGGAGTTTGTGTTAATCGAACACGAGATTCAATTTCGAGTTTCCTCAATTCAAACTCCATTTGCTCTCTTTTCTGCTGTGCTTCTAATTCTTCTTTCCTTCGTTGTTCCTCAATCTCTTCTTTCCTTCGCTGTTCCTCAAGCTCTTCTTTCCTTCGCTGTTCCTCAATCTCTTCTTTCCTTCGCTGTTCCTCTTCTTTTCTTTTCCTCTCTTCAATAATCGTTAAAAACACTTCTTTAGCAAATGCTTCATCATATGTATCACTTTGAATTATTTCATCTTTTATCGCCACGATTTTCATACTTGGATCTACTTGAATTTCTAATTCAGCAGCTAAAGCCAGCAAATCCTCTTTTTTCCCACGTCCCATAAAAGCCACGTCTCTATTTTATTCAGCCAATAGACTCTTAGTTTTATAAAAAAACAATTTTTTTCTTTTCTTTTTCTATTTAAATATAATTCACAATGAATTTAATTTTATTCGGCACGAAAATCAATCAGTGGAATCAATACTTAATGTGTTGTTGACCTACTCTGGCGAGTCAAACGAAATTACATTTGAACACTGGCGTATTCATTACTTTGACAAGTAAATAAACTAAGATTCCATGACGGAAATAATAATTAACTTTTCATAATCTTAATTAAATATTTTACGTTTACAAGGTAAATTGAGCTCTCACCTGAGTTATTTTGGTTCGTAATTATATGCGGGGAAACCCCGATCCTGCCGGCTGCGCCAGTAAAAATCCTTTCCTTATTTCAATATAACGGATATTGAACCTTGTAGGAAGAACAAAGCTAAATTTTCAGAGTGAACAAAATACTTTTATTTGAATTTTAAAACAGAACCAAAAAAAAGTAAATGCTGCAGCTCTTAACTATCAAAATTTTAAACTCTTAACTACTGCAGTTAAACTCTTACAACTATTAAAATACTAAAAAATTAAACTCTCTAAACAAAATATATAAAAATCTTCCGAATCCTCTTCTTGTTGCCACACCGTAAAATGCAAGTTCTTGTCCTATTATTTATATTTCATGTTCTCTTTAAGTCACGATCTTTACAAGTCATGATCTTTACAAGTCACGATCTTTACAAGTCATGATCTTTACAAGTCACGATCTTTACAAGTCATGATCTTTACAAGTCACGATCTTTACAATATCGTGTAGGAAACAGCATCGGCTTTAGTCTCATGCAAGATGCCTCGCAGTTTGGATCTCGCCTCGCAGTGGCCTATGTGATTAAAAAGTGGAAGGTGAGCGGTGATTGTTGGAATGTGCCCCAAGTCGGCAGACCAACGAAACTGGGAGATAGGGACCGACGAGTGCTGTCCAGAGAAATTCGGAAGAACCGCACCCAACCGATGGCCCTCATCCGCGAGAAGTTTCAACAGGCATCCGGGAGTATTGTTTCAATGAATACCATCCGTAAGGAAGCACATCTGTTTGGTTTTCATGGTCGTGTTGCTGCCCCTAAGCCTTTGATCAGAAAGTCCAACCGCGCTGTTTGGTTAATGTGGTGCAAAGCACATCTAAATTGGACCGTAGATCAGTGAAAACGGGTTTCTTGGAGTGACGAATCAAGGTTCACCCTTTACCATTCGGATGGCAGGGTCTGGGTCTGGCGTCTACCTGGAGAACGTCTCCTACACGAATGCATTGTGCCAACAGTCAAGTTCGGCGGAGGTGGAATTATGGTCTGGGAGTGTTTCTCCTGGTATGGGCTGGGATCCTTGGTCCCCATTCATGGTAAGCTCAACTCCGATGCCTACTGCGCTATTTTGGATGACAATGTGCTTCCTACGTTGTGGCAGTTTTACGGGTTGGACCCCTGTTACTTTCAGAACGAAAATGCCAGTTGTCATGTTTCGACGTTAACCAAGGTTTGGTATGGTGCCAATGGAGTTCATCGAATGGACTGGCCTGCCCAGAGTCCAGACCTGAACCCTATCGAGAACCTCTGGGACGAGTTGCATCGCCGAATTCAGGGGTGCACTACCCGTGCAAAATCAGTGAAAGAACTTCTATGTCTTCTCGAAGCCGAGTGGAAGAAAATACCACTAGCTGTCATACAAAGACTTGCGGAAAGTATGCCTCGGAGCGTCCACACTATAATTACCTCTCGTGGAGGCTCTACCAACTATTGATTTTGAATAAAGTCAGTTTTTCTTTTCTATCACAGGTGTCCAAATACTTATTACTAGTCAGTGTATATATATATATACACGATCGTTACCTATTTACCCCATGGGAAATGTTGCGAATCTGTTGAACATACATATCTATAGGTTATATGGTATTTTCTCCCTCGTTTCCGCATGCTTTTGAGTTGTAACTGGAAACACGTTAACGCGGAAAGGAGTGCCTGAAGTTTTATTCTCGGGAAGGGTTCCATATCTTTCATGTTTCCTGCAACGAGATAATCTAATGACTCTGCCAACTTATGGATCTGGATGCTTAAGAGACGTCGAATTCGATCAAGTATTTTCACTGATAATTGGCTTCTGTCTCTAATCTTCATTGTCTAGAAACACCGTAAACGAGGTCTTTTCTTCTACATACACATCAGACATTTTCGAGGTTCGGCAACGTTATTCTAAGACAATCTCTATGTTAATAATACACAATACCTAACATGAATATATGAAAATTAAGATCGTTGTCGGAGAAACTCAATGAGAAATTCATATTTTTATTTCCAGACAAAATAGATATAGACAAGCAAAGTAAATGGATTTATAACAATAAGAAAATGAATATTCATCTAATTGAATTGATTTGTTTACGTCGCCGCATCAGAATTTCTCAGCAATTATGAAAATTGTTAATATAGTCAATGAGGAATAAATTATCATTTAATTGATAGAGAATTATGTCTGAGCCATTACTACCATTCCTTTTAAATCAAGCTGCTGACAGACGTGGGTTGGAAATGAAGATGAAAGCTGGAGAACCCCGAAATAAATGCCATCTCTTTCCATATTTGCATTGGAACTGAGCAGCAAGTTTATTAAATTTATCTAAATATTAAGTCATGTTAACAGAATAACAGCAAGAATTAGATTTCCCAGCTAAATAACAATTATTACAAATATCTGGCCATCGTTAAATAATATGATATTGTATAACGTTTTAGAGATCTGATATTTTATTAATACACAAAAGGAAGTTCCCTCTTTTTATTAAAGTTCATTATTTATGCCTTTTGCGATAAAACCAAGGCATGTCCTCAATTGATTTGACATATTTTGTCGAAAGTGTAAATTAACTGTTTTTATAAATTAAAAAATTAATTTTTGCAGAGATAAAGTGCTAGCTTTGCAGCCCAGCGAGGTAGAGAAAAAAAATTAAAATTAAATCTGAAAATAAAATCCAAAGAGGAAGCAAAACAACAAATAGAGTACTCTTTAAATTGCTATGACGTGCTCTTTCAGCCCATTTCTCTTAGGGCATCGTATCCCGCGATTTCGCTAGTTAAAGAACTTTAAGCTTTTATTAAAGGAAAGTAAATATGCTTAAATGTGAGAAACATATACAGCCTCAACACAATCCCATTTTTACTACAAGGTTTACTCTTGTGTACTTAATGCTACAAAGTCATAAATACTGCAGGTTTTGCTCTTGTGTAAAGTCACTGATTCTTAGTCTTCTCGAAAGCCACTACTTTTTTGTGTCTTTGTTTCTCCCATTTCTGTAAGTAAGTGACGTCAACATTGGGAAGAGCGTAACTTTGTTTTTCTTATCTTTCACTTGCTACTGGCAAATGTACGCATCCAGAATAAATGTATTAGAATAAAATTGCTGTTAGTGGATCTAATGCAAACCTTAACAAATTAAAAGTTTAGCTCATTTAAAAACTTTGCCATTTAACAATTGCTAAATAAATTTCTAGTAAATGTTAAACTAGATAAATCAAAAAGATATTTTATATACGTATATATTTTTCTCATTTAATGCTATAACTTTATGGCATTCCCCCCTTTTAGGTAATTTCAGAAATTTTATCATTTGGCAATTAATAAATTCTTTGTAAATGCTTAGAAAAAGATGTAACGGAAAGATACTTAGTAGATAATATATCTTTCCTATATTTCATGTAAGAATATTTTAAATTTTTCTTCCTGGATTATAAAAAATTTCCAGAAATAAAGACATAAAAAAGAATATTTATTTCATTTTTTTTCAGTTGATGCTTAGTATCGAATGCCTTTACAGCAAACGTCACTTAATATAATCATCGTGTAATGTCACTTAAATGTTAATACTGTTGCGTTCTATGGATTCGTGGATTTAGAGCGATTGGTGACAACACGTGATGAAGAATCAAGACACAATTAATTCACCAGTATTACACAGTTGTCGAAAAACTACGATAAACAAGCTGAAACAATCAGCAACACAGGCTACAACGCTGAATAAAACTTCACGGCTAAGCACTAAAGTACAGCTCCCGACTCGGTTCGGTCGCCCTCAAGCTAATTTCTGAAATCAAGTCACTACTATTTAACTAAACATACTCTCGATGATACTCAAGATACTCTACTCCACGTACATGCATGGTATATATAGCTTTATACCTGCCTTCGAGAACATTCTCGGCAAAACCGACTAACTATCAACTTGCTAAACGAGACACTAACTGACTCTCAGCGTACCAACAGGCTTTATTTAGCTTTTGGCTTGCGTTCGAGAACATTCTGGGCTAAACTAGTAAGAATTCGTTCTAGGCATATCGAAAATTTTGTCACCAAATGGAACATTTCACGCCAAATCTGGCAACCCTGCATTTCTTTGTCACTTTCGGGTAACCCTAACCTCGCTTTGAGGGGAAGCTATCCTACCGCATTTGGGCATTTCGTAACAATGTTATCATCTGAATATCGTTATTGAACGGCCAAAGTCCTCCTGTTTGTACACGAAAACATGGAAAACACATCGTTTATGGTCATCAACGATATAAGTATTAACTAAAAACATTTTCACTGAAGTAAAGTCGTCAAATGAGAAATAAAGTGGCCAGATAAGGTCAAAATAATAAATTTTAAAAATTGCTAAGTGACAGAAATATGCCGCCAAATAGCTAGTTTTCGATTTTAGCTAAGCATTTAAAACTAAGCAAAAATCAACCTGATTAAGGCATTTCATAAGAAAATTTTTGCATTTTCCTAATTAAAATTCTGTCAACATATTCATAAATACGTTTATTGTTGTATTTATATTAAGCTACTTAAATTTCATTGCAGTTCTGAAGGACATTTTTTTCTCGTCATTTAATGTTATCATTCGTTTAATATTATTAAAACAGACGCGGATAAATGTGATTACAAATTAAGCAGAGCCTACTGTATTTAATTTCATTTCCCTAAAAAATTAAAAATTTGTAATTTCTCTTTGGAAACTGAAATGGAAATTTTATATCTTTACTAACATTCAAAATTCCCGCAGCGGATTCAAATGTTTTAAAATTCTCACAATGCCAGGGAATTACTTGACAAACCCTGACCTCTACAAATACACAAAGAGTTATTGTCTTTCATATTTTAATGAAAGATAATTAGCTTTGAGAAATCAGAGAATAATGCACCACTTCTACAAATCGAAAGGGAATTCCAATGCAATTAAAGTGCAATTGCTGGTAAAGCTCTCAGTCGCTTTCATCTGAAATAAGCCTTTTAACTCTCCCTTGGGAGAGAAGTATCCAAAACAAGAAATGACAGAAGCTCCGATAGCAAGGAAAGTACCTTAAAGATTTGGGAATGAACTTGATATCTCCGATGCTTTTACTGTCCCACTCTCCGAAACCAATACGGATCCCTAAGGTATCCGGCAAAATTACCCCAGAGGCTTAGTCTTACTGGATAAGAAAAGTCTGTATTTAGGTTGAATTGGCTGAAGACACCGATTGATCAATAAAAATAACAGCGAAAACTAAGTTAGGATATAAAAAAAAAGTTATTTCTTGTTGTACTTCAACCCCCAGGGGACTCGGTGCCAACTTAGATGGTAAGCGATTTCATCAGGTTACAAGCTCCGTAAAACTGTCTTGTTATAAGTGTACTATTAAAAATTGTCATTCAAAATATGTAAAATTGTACAAAGCAACAATTATGTCTTTTTTGTTAAAGGAAATAAATGTATGAAAATGTAGGGAATGTATGGAATTATGGAATGAGTGTATTAAATGTATTGATTATGTATTGATGTATTAAATCTTTAGATAATGGAAGATAATTCGAGATGCATTCCCTACTTTGCATATTAGTCATTTGTCATTCTACAGAATGCCTAGGAAATGTATGAAATTTTAATCGTTTTATATACTGCCGGGTCAGTTTTCGACGTCTATAAAATGTTTAAGTATCTTATAGAATGGCAAATGCTATTTAGACAAAGTATGACAAAAGGTCATGAGTGAAGAATATATTATTTAAAAGACCTAAATTCCTCAAAAATACAAATATTCTTTTGTAAAAATAATGAAAGAATACCATTAAGAAAAGTTTATTCAAAATAGGTGAAGAAAAAAAGTTCAAAACGAACTTAATTTATACCTTTATTATTAAAGAAATGTATAAAAATGTATGGAATATATGGAATTACAAAATTAATGTATTATATGTATGATCTTAGAAAATAATTGAAGATGGATTACACACTTTGCGGTTTGTCAGTTGCCATTTTATAGAAAGTCTAGGAATTGTATGAAAGGTTAATATTTTCAGAAACTGCTGGCTAGTTTTTGGCATTAAGTAAACTGCTTTGGTTTTATATAGAACTTTCCACACACTGCTGGTAACATGTGCTTATTCATTTGAATATTTTTTCAAGTACTTATTGATTTTTCAAGTTTTTAAAAAGGATTTTATACTGTCTTTCTACCTCAAAATTCCTACACAATTAGTTAATCATTATCTACTAAAATCTTGGAGGAGAAAATCTAATATAGAATATAAAAAACTCGGCTGGACAATAATTGTTAAAACTATACGATTTACACCACTTTCATCCAAGCAAAAAAATGGTAAGTTCTGTTATGCCCTGTCTACTCGGGGAGACACATCTCCGAACAAAGTATCTTTGCAAGTCCATCGGCTCAGAGAAATACGAGTTGTTAAAAATTTAATCATCGGATAATAAAGTAAAATTGAAAAATAGCTTCAGGAAGTAACCGGAAATAATTTATATCGATATAATCTGTAGTTCAAGGAATTTCATTTGTTCCAATTTTCCGGAATGGCAAGAGGGAACTTGTTTGCTTGCCGGCAAAATGGCGTCATGCATTGAAAAAGCAGTGTGCGTGCTCCGGTTAAGGGGAACAAAATTTTCGACAACAGTTCAAAGGCGAATGCGACATGAATTTAATAAACCTCGTTTAATGGCACAAAAAATTAAAATGTGGTTAAAACAGAGAGAGAGAGATGGTTAAACAAAGACATATATTTAAAACAGAAAGGTTCGATATGTGCTCATTTATGCTCACTCCCAATAAACCCATTCGCCACGCCAGCCTGCAAACAGGAATTCTCAGGTCGGCTATTCATAAAATTATTCGTGAATGATTATTGAAACTGATTAGGTAGGAATACGTGAATGATTATTAAACTGATTTGTCAACAGATCAAAGTAATTGGGTCGTCGCATGGGACGTGCGTGCCAGATTTCCTTAGAGAGTCCTCCACGGAGGCTTCCTTTCCCCTTAGGGAGATAGCCCTCGAGCCTTTGCCATATCTAAGTAAACCAAAACACCAAACCAAACCTTTAACGAAAACCATATCGCATTAAATTTCATTTCTTTCAAAAGATTTCGTATAAATAAAAATACCTTTTTCTTAAATTATAAATCTACTTTCCGCATCAGTAAACGATATTTACCATTACGCTTCAAAATATGAATATTATGGTAGCATACTTACTTCTTCTTTTTAAATTTCATTATTTTGTTCATTAGTTTACAAATAGTAACTTTATTTTATGAGCATAAAGTGTAAAGGTTTAACTATGATAATCTGATTTTTTATGTGACCAATTTTTAAATCTTTGATCGACTTCGTATACTTCATCAATTGTGGACGTTATAAACTTTATTTTTAACTAGCAGCTTCGCTGTCAGCTTTCGTCTGGCTTTTAAATGTACCGGGAAAATGGCTGAAGGGAACACCAAACGTTAAATTTGAAAACTGCGTAGTATTTTACTCTGCAGAGCAACTTCATAAAAAAAAGGTTATTACGTATAACAAAATTACAATGAAATAAACGATATCTCTTAATACAAATATTAATTATCCTAATAAATAACTTAACCAACTTCCCTCTGCAAAATCTTAAGAACCCAAATGGTATAAAGGAGGTTAAAAACTTTGCTTCCTAAAAATCACTCAGAACATTTCAATATCTTAAAAACAATGAAATGAGCAATAAATAACATAAAAGAATACAAAAGTAAAAAATTCTGAAAAGCAAAGTTTAATTAATGATATTTTATCTTATATTTTCTAGAGAAAAAAGTTACAATGAAATAAGATATATCCCTTAATACAAATATTAATTATCCTAATAAAAAAATTAACCAACTTTCCGTTGAAGAAAAAAAATCATGCAAAACTTTTCAATATCTTACAAACAGTGAAATAAGCAAAAAATAACATAAAAGCAACTCAACATAAAATTCCACGCAGAATTTTACTCTGCAGAACAACTTTATCAAAAAAAAAAATCAATAAAAATGTACTATATATATATATATATATATAAATGACAATGAAATATGCCAATCTCTTAAAAACAGTGACATAAGAAATACGATGAAGAATTGTTGCCAAATCCATATTTCTAAAAGAATGAAACTATTCAAAATGATGCGATTTCATCAAAAATCTATCAACAACAATAAAACAGGAAAATTATTGCCAAAATCACATTTTTAAAGATGTGAGATGTGAGAAGTGTACTCGGAAGTTTCATTTAAACAATTTTTTAAAAATACAAAATATTATCATTTTTTCAAAATTCTTTTTGCAAAAGCAGTCGCAAATATGAAAGTTTAATGTGTCCAAAAATCAAAGAAAAATAAACTGTACATTTTTAAAAATAAACTTTTTTAGAAAAAATCCCGTTGAAAAGGTGTTAAGCTCCCTTTGTTAAATAAATTCGTATTTAATCGGTTTATTGAAACACGAAATTTATTTTAAGTTCGTAAAATAGCTAAATGCCTACGTTTCATGACGATGTGAAAATGGAGCGTGTAGAGTAAAACTCGCTTTCCTATAGCCCATTATGTCTCAAAATGACGCGATTTCGTCACAAAACATAAAATAAAAAAAAATTCGAATTCGAATTTCGAAAAAAATCGCTTCGAGATGCACTGGCTTTTGTCTAGATGCACCTATGTACCAAATTTCGTAGCCGTGGGTCTATTAGCCTACGCGCAGCGCGAACGAAAGACACACAGACAGATTCTTTCTTTCATTATATGTAGAGATTTTTAAGTAATGGTAATTTATTTTTAGTTCTTTATCATTTTTTCTCGTAAAATATGTCTTAATATGTACACATTAAACCTGTGTGTTGGAATATTAAAATAAATAATTTAGTTATTATTTAAAATTAAAATATTCTAGTTTATGATGAATACGGCGCAATACCTTTTAACCATTGGTAAAGACCAGCTGCCTCCTTTCATTGTCAACCAAACTGAACTAAATTTGTATTTACATTTAAACTAATCCTTAATATAATTTCAATATACATCTATATTTCAATTGCATTAAAATCAACGAAAAAAATAAAAGCATAGACGTAAAGTGATAAGCTGAGTTTTACTTCGTCTAAGGATGTAAGAAATGAGACTTGTTTGAATAATTGTAATTGCAGATATTTGGAGTCAGTGAATGGAAGATATATTGTACTTGGATCTATAAAAGGACGATAAAAACTGCGTCATCCTTTTTCAGAATTCAAGTTACGGATGGAGAATAAATAAACTGGTGTCAGGATGATGTTAGAAATGCGCGGTTTAGTTCAAAGTACATCTAAATTCTGGTCACGGTATTGGCAACTTCGAACGATATTTTCTTTCTTTTTTTCTCCTATTTTTTGTAACCACATACAAGAACTAAGAACTCGTGTTGAGCAAGAAGAATAGTCACATTTCGGACAAACAAGCCATTTCCAACTGACATTCAAAACTTCACCAAAACATAATCTTTACTCTTTTTTTTTTTGGAATGTTTTCAATTTTTGAACATTGAAAGAAAAAGACCAACAATAAAGTTTCCTACTGATCTACTTTTCTCCAAAATCGAACCATTTCTTTCTGTTGATCCGCAATAAAAATAATATTTCCAGGGTACTGGAATTTGTGACATTTTACAGTTCATATATCATAAAAAATTGGGTTCGTTGTTTGTTAAAAGAAAAGAAAATATTCGAAAGTTTCTGCACAGTTGTGAGACTCTCGCTCATTTTATAGTTATAATTTTTATTAAATTTCCAAGCGAAACCATTCTGTGCGTTCTTTTTCTAATTAAGAAATATCTAAGAAATAGAGAAAAGTAAGTTCGTTTCTGAGACTGCGTAACTCCATGCAAATACCACTTTTTGTTTCCTAAATTTTCTTAGTTATTTTCTAAATTATACCAAAATGTCATTTGAAGGTCATGCTGGCGGTTGGTGCCAATTTTCCCAGGGATATGGCCGAAGATTTCGGGGTGAAAATCTGTTTTGAATGCAGGCAATGAAGAGGGAAAACTGCGAGGTGAAGGCGGCGGATTGTGTTGTAGAAATGTTTCAATGGTTAGGGAGATGTTGGGATTTGAAGTAGTTTGAAGAGTAGGTGTCTAATTGTAATAATAGGAGATAGAATATTGTTGTGTGTGTTTTGTATTTAAGTTGTTTGTTTAATGTATGTGTTTGTTGTATATTGAATTAGAAGTGCTAGTTTGAATAGAGTAGCATTGTAAGTAATGAAGTAAGTAAAAATGGAGGTGTTAGACAGATTAAAATTAAGCGTAAGTCAGTTAGAACTGCTACTACAAAAGTGTTAAACAGCCTTGAAGAAACGTTTAAAGATCTAGGTAGTGTTGCTTTAGCTACGCTGAACGGAAAATTGGAGTTAATTATTGAAAAAGAAAGAGCGCTAAATGATTTAAACTTAGATACTGAGGCTTTGTTGCCTGTTGGTAAAATTGAAAATGAAGTAACTACTTCCATAGATTATTCAGAAAAAAGTATAGAGTCAGAAATCAGATCACGAATTTGAAGGGTCCTGAAACATCTAACAGTCCACATACTCCACTTATGGTAAATGGAAGCAGAACGGTAAAACTTCTCAAAGAAATTTTATGGGGATTCGTCATCGTGGTTAGAATTTTTTGGTCAGTTTGAGTGGTTATCGATAAAAATTCAACTCTTTCTAAAAGATATAAATTTAATTATCTCTAATTATATGTAAGTAATCACGTTGCGAGTTCGACTGCTGGGTTAGCGAATGCGGAAACAAATTACGAGCTAGCGCTTTAATATACTCACAAATGGGTTCGGTATTCTGTGTTGTGCCGTCAATAAATGTAGTCTTGTGTTAATGTGTGTCTCTGTCGTCTAGTTCTTTCCTGGATCCACGTAACATTTACGGTGCTGGGGACTTTAAATATCCTGGACCGATTTTTGGAGCACTTTTTCCATTCTGATTGAGGTAACTCCAAAATATTCATTTTAAATGCATCAACCGCTTCTTCGGGTATCGCAAATTGCTGAACATGTAATTTAGCTTTGATCTGCGGGAATAAAAAAAGACATTGGGTGCCTAATCAGGGCTGTACTGCTGATGATCCATCAATTCGATGTTTTGGCCCGACAAAAATTCCATTGTTTGATCCGATGTAGGAGAGCTAGCATTGTCATAATGAAGAATGATTCGTGTCTTCTACTTCCTTTTTCGAATTTTTCGGATGACTTCTGGCAAACAAATGCTCATGTACCATTCAGAATTGACTGCCCTTCGTTGCCCTAACTCCGTTGCCACGTGACCGGTAATTCCAAAGAAACAGGAAACAATTTACTGCGATGTGTTTATTCCGCGAACAACTTTTGTTGCATTTGGCTCACCTTGGAAAACCCATACAGTCGACAGCTGTTTTGTTTCGAGCTCTTATGCATAAATCCAAAATTTACCATCTATGTAAATGATATAAACAACCGTTGATGCACCTTGAACGAATTATTTCAACATTTTCTTGCACCAATCGACACGAGCATTCTTTCGAGCGTTTGTCACATGATGCGGAATTAAACGCAAATAAATCTTTTTTACGTCCAACTCTTCATGTAATGTCTTATTGATTATTGTCATACTAATGCCGGAGATGCCTTAATTTCAGGGTGTATCACATGACGAGATCTTGATTTATCAGTTCATCCACAGCATCGATATTTTCTGGCACAACAACAGATTTTCGACGACCTTCACGGAATTCGTCCTCGAGCCACATCGAGCCCTATTAAATTCGTTATGCCAGTTTTTTACAGTGTTATAGGATGGTACTTTATCGCTGTATAAAGAATTAAATTCATAGAAACACTCTTTTCGTGATAATCCACGTCGAAATTTATGAATCGCATGAAAATGGTTACGGGTCAATTCCATTTTTTGTCCGAGATTCAATTTACTGTAAACAACATAAATCACGCTAAACTAGCAAAATGTTCTGAAGAAGTTATGGAAGTATGTCAAACTTTCGATTTGAATCATCTGCCGTCACCTTGCAACATGTACTGATGCCAAAGCCAGAAATATAAATAACAACCACCGATTATTTCATACTCCACGCTATTTAGAACTTCATTAAATATACGTTGATAAAAGAAAAACCTTACAAAACTTTAAGAATATTGAGTTTGATGTTGATGACCACCTGATGCATAAGATAGATAGGAACTCCTAATAATTTTACTCGGAAAAAATCATGCGTGATTGAATACAATATTATGTAAATATCTTTAAGATTTCTTGCAACGTTCTCGCTTCTTTTATGAGAAACTGTGACAAAAAGTTCCACATATCACTGCTCGGACGTAATCATTTCTCCAGCGAATTTTGTTCTTACTATTACCTACAAATAAATAGGGAAATATGAGAACAGATATGCTGCAAAAGCGAAATTGCTTTATGTCATGCATATTCAGATTTCCTGTTTATACTTCCAAATTACGAACACATATCTTCCGAGCTTTATGCTTTCATAATTCAGCGAAGCAGGAAATATTAAAACGACGAGGAAACTGATGTACCAACTTTTGTAATCCTGCTGTTTCCATGGCAATACGTGCATTAGCAAGAAAATGTTTTTTTTTAAAGGAACTTTAATACAAAAGAAAAAAAAAATCTGGCTGAAAGTGAATTCCATTTTTGGAAATAATAAGTTATGTGACAAGTTGAAAAAAGAGGCACAAGAATTGTATTTTTTATTTCGCTAGGGAAAATAAAAATGTCTACTTCCATATGCCCAACTATGTTTAAAACATTACTAGTTAACTATTAGGTTAGGTTAGGTTATTTAATTACGACAAAGCCTCGAGGGCTATCTGCCTAAGGGGAGGGATGCCTTCGTGGAGGATTTTCTAAGTGAAACTGGCTCGTATACACGTTACACATGGGGAAAACCACGAAAACGCACATGCAGCCACCACGTTTGCGGGATTTGAGGCTCGGACCGAACTATCAGTATTCAGCGACATTACCGCTCGGCCGCTGGTGGGCCCTCCTTAGTCATTTAATTGTGAAAGGTATGCTAGTTCAGGAGATTCGAGTATCTATTGCGGGAAAATCACGTTATTGGCAATGAGAATTTAAAAGTTATATATATATATAAATGAAATGTAATTTCTCATACATTATTTGTTTTGTGCAGCCGGGGCAACAGGAATGAGACAAATTTTGGAATATAAAGTGGTAGGTTTATTTTAGCATCCATCTCACAAGCGTTTTTTTTCGTAGCTTGAGCAGAAGCCCTATTTATACATATGTGTGCGTCACGAGGCTCATCCAATCAGCGATATTAATTGAAATCACAAGGTGACGCTATCTTCTCATCAGGAGTGTTCTTAAGGACTTTATGTAATATGACAGATTTATGAGTTTGGCGATTTGGCGGGCGCCAACAGGTTAATATATTTTATACTAAAGAAAGGATTTCGCCAAAATTTAGGAACAGGGATGCAATTTAGGTAGAGAATCGCCAACACATTATTAAGCAATATTATTAGAATTTAATTTAATCAATTGATTTAAAAATATCATTACATATATACTATACACATATTTGGCTTAAAATCAGTATTCGGTGAATTAAGTTCAACAAACTGTTACTAATTTTATTTTACTCTTTAGATGAATGTTAGTTCGGAATTTTATCAGTTTTCCGAATCCTTTTAAAGCATTCTGGATGTGTTACTGTCGTTTCTTTGTTAAACTAATAATTTTGCCCACAGGACAAGCAGAAACGAAATACCATATAGAGCTGTTTGTAATATATATGATTATTAGTTTTTAAAATGGGATATAAAGAAATTACACATATTTATAAAAGTATGGCAATTTCAAACATAACAAAAGTATGACAATATCCTATGGAACAAAATTATCGCATTTCATAAGTCTGGGCTAAGTTTCTGAGATATTCTGTTGCATTATCGTTTCTAAAATTATGCGGATACAATAATAACACGATTCATCCAAATTTCATGAAATTTTAATTAGCCAGTTCAGAGAAATCACTCATGCGATCAAAAAAAATGCACATATTTATGGAATCTTAATTGAAAACGGAATTACTCTGGAATCTTCTTAGCGCATTACTCTCTTAAAATTAAGAATTACATAGATGATTTATGTTATGACTAACGATATATTTGTTTAAAATCGTGCACAATTAATAATTTAAATTCAATAATAAAGATTCAAAAGATTTTATTGAATTAGGTCAAGATAATATTTTAGTAATTCTTGAAGATGTGTTTAATTACAAAAGCATTTTTATTTTTAAATATAAAATAACCAAAGGTAATAAAATTATTAAGAACATTCCTTTAGTTGTTAAACTAAATAATTTATTAACAAATTGAGTTTAATAACTTTGTTTATTTAATAGCAAAATTACTAAGCAAAAAACTTATTAAACTAAATAAACTTAATATAATATGACGAGATATAATCTAAGAATGTATAGAAAAATATATCTTGACGGCGAAATGGCCCGAAGGAGAAATGTATGAAGACAAAACGGCAGCGGTGAATCTTTCCATTCCCCGCGTGGTAAGTGAGACATTCTAAACTCCTCTCCGAAGAGCTGTTGCTGCAAGCTCACTTCCTGTATCTCTCCTCTTGTATCTTTTAGCTAGTAACCCTTCTCTAATATTTTTGTTTATTGCACTAGGGATTTCTGCTTCAATATAATAGCAGTTAGCAAGTTTACTGTTTTTATTCCAAAAGGGCAATATGCAATGCACGACTATGGTATTTTCGTTTTCGCATTTTGCGTTGGGTCTCTATGAATGTCTGATTCACTCTTCAAATTGTTGCCACCAAATATTAGAGCCCTATCTGCTATCTGATATTTAAAGAAATTAAATAATGAAAAATCGGCTTAATGTATGTTACTCGCATTGTGATAAAACAACGGTCATCAAACTTTGAATAACGTACGATTCCACCCAAAAATGGGCATCTGGAAGCCTAAATTTGGAAATTATATTTTTTTATTACCTATTTCTTATTTTGTAATACTTTCAAAAACTGTTTATTAACACCTCAATGATTTCAAAGCGAGGAATGGCAACACTGTTATCAGGTTCTGTGTTTCTCCTTACTTGCTTGGGGAACATTCAAGAACCTGACTCGGAACAGGGAGCTTACTAAAGCTATGTTCAATAAATATGGGAAGTAGACAAGATACACAGGAAGGGTATACGAAACCCTTTATTTTTCACTCTTTACAATAATTTCCGGACTTCGGAATATAGAGACCAACCACTTGTGGTCTGAACGTAAGAATATAAAAATATTAACTAAACTCTAACTTAACTTTGGAATAACAAACAAGGGCCTACGTGGAAGATTGGCCGTATATTAACAGGAAGCCGTATGTAGTACAGGAAACTGTTAACACTACAATACGTTTAAAATTATTAAGAGGATTAAACCTTTGGCCTGGAAGGCAACCAGCAACCGAGTAAAATTGCTAAGGCAAGCGGCCTGCTTCTACTAACTCCTTCCTCTCTTGCTTGGCAAAAAGCCACAACTTAAGTACTTGGCGTTCGCCAGACAAATTTGCATAAATAAGTTAAAGCTTTTAATTCTGGCCGGAAGTAGAAAATAAGAAGTGATAGTAAAGATTTAAAATAAAATTAAAACTTAATTTTATTTAATTTATAGTAAAGATTAAAACTTAAGATCCTTACACTGTACCAAAAAAAATTACATCCAGCGTGGGAGATTGTGTATCGGAAATTCTAAACATATGCTCATTTTAAAATTATTTTGCAATATTGCTGTTGAATTGAATTTTATGGTTTAAGTACGAAGAACACGATATTGAATGAATAAAGGTAATACACAAAACGTTAAAAAAAGCTCCTTTAGACGTAATTTAAAATCTGAAACCTTTTAGATTTTCTTTTTTAATTTCTCTTTCCAGGTATTGTGTAAATACCTGCATTCGTTTTACAAATCCATCGTGTTTGCAACAGAATTTGAACATCAGTATATTTGTACTAGGAGTGCCTGCATCAACATATTAATTTAAACCAGCAAATGTATTTTAATATTTGTACATATGCGTGTATTTATTTATAGTATCTGCAACGATGAAGGATGCCCGCATCAAAATTTTAACTATATTTATTTAATCTATTTAATGCATTTCAATCGTGAGTGTATACATAAATGTTATTATCTAAGGTATGATTGCACTAGCGATGCCCCATTCATGTATTTTGGACAAGTTTATGTGCTTTCAAAATGTGTAAGAATACACATGTATTTACTTACAAATTTACCGTCTCTGTAACAGGAATTGTGTACCTGCACATTTGTTTTAGGGACTTTTGCACCAACATTCGAACCAGCTAAAGTATTTAATAATGACTGTATATATATACGTAAGTATCTGTAATAGTATTCGGCTGCATTAGTGATGCTCGCATCAACATATTTAGGCGTATACACATGTATTTATGCACCAATTGATAGTGTCTGTGACAGAACTTCCTCAACATGAAGATTTCATTATTTGAATGATTGATAGATTTGCACACAGTGATAATACTTCACAACCAGCACAGTGTTCCCATGTTTCATCCAAAATATACTATATAGTACACCTCTTTTAGTTCACCATCCATTTTTTTAATTCCATCACCCGCTTTCCCTTGCAAACAAAGACTTTCTTTGAGGAAGTTGATCTAGGTTAAGAAATAATTATATTCGTCGATAAGATTTAACAGGCTGACAAGCGGTTACAGCCAAAAACATCGCGGACGAAATCGTCGCGGAGAAAACAACGCAAGGCGAAAACGTCGTGCTACAAAACATCGTGGGAGAAAACATCGCAAAGAGAAAACATCGCAGTTCTAAAACATCGTGGTACAAAACATCTTCGTCGAAAATAAAGCGGTTCAAAAACTTCTCAGTTTAAAAACATCGCCGTCGAAAATATCGTGGTAAAAAATAAAGTACCTACAAATCATCGCATGACGATAACATCGCAGACATGCTTTTTTCAGGCTTTAATAACTGTAAATGGATATTCCCATAATGATTTGTGAGCGCAAGTGATGTAAGGACGGATAATTTTTACTTTCACATTTTTTGATTAACTAATAAATTTTTGCTGAAAAAATAAGAAGGAAACTTAAACATAGAAAATTAAATGCAAATTAATAGATTATACTTTTTATGAAACATTATCTGTAAAATCTTTATAAAAATGATTTATTAATGGTCTTTGTTAGTTAACTGTCGATTTAAAATTCTATTAAGTGCTATAAGTTGCATTAATTCTCTATGCTTAAATTTTCTTCTTATTTTCTCAGCAAAAATTTAATATTTAATAAAAAAATATGAAAGTAAAAATTGTCCTTCTTTACATCTTGCGCTCACAAATCATTATGGGAATATCCATTTAAAGTTATTAAAGCCTGAAAAAAGCATGTCTGCGATGTTATCGTCATGCGATGATTTGTAGATACTTTATTTTTTACCACGATATTTTCGACGGCGATGTTTTTAAATTGCGAAGTTTTTGAACCTCTTTATTTTCGACGACGGTGTTTTCTACCACGAGGTTTTAGAACTGCGATGTTTTCTCTTTGCGATGTTTTCTCCCACGATGTTTTGTAGCACGACGTTTTGGCCTTGCGTTGTTTTCTCCGCGACGTTTTCGTCCGCGATGTTTTTGCCGCGATGTTATCAGCGGACACCCTGACAAGCACCTTTTCTAAACGGAGCAGCTATCCCGCCAGTGGACAAAAGAAAGAAAGAAAACCCACCTCTCGACTAATACAGAAGTAAAGGTGTAAACGTGTGTAGTGCCTGAAAGCAGGGCACGTATAATAAATTTTTATTAACCACTACCCAGGATGGGCAGCCTTCGCTAATTTCTCCTCTCTCAGGTTTCAGAAATTCTTCTTTTCTAACATTCAAGAAAACAAACAAACAAACAAACAATTTTCTCTCTCCATCCTTTCAAAATTCGCTCACTCATTGAACGTATGCAATGGTGTTTGTTCACTAAAATGAATCATAATGCTTTCTTATTTATTGCATACCACATAGAAAGTAAGTAAATACCAGTGGTGTTCTTCGGTTAAGTTTTCACCACCTATGAAAATCAGGAACGAACTTACATACGATATTTTCTTTAGTGATTTAAAAATCATTTTCATTAAAAAACCATTCATAACAGACCTCATCATCAGTTCGTATTTGCTTCTATGTGATTGATTGGTTCTTGCATTAAGCTAGAAAGTTTCAGGGTGACTTTCTCAGGTAGTTTCTAAGGGTTTGTCTTTGCTGGTAAAACGAAAACAATTATTATGAGGACGAATACATGGTATAATTTTGGAGAGCTTGTTCTCTGAGCACATTGAGGACAACGAATACTTTTAAATTTTTGGAACCTTGCGCTAAAACTCTAGGGAGAATGCGCTAGGAAACCCGGTATATCTATGTTTAAAGTAAAGTTATTTAAGTACCTTTGTCTGCATCTGGTTAATGCATCCTTGAAAAATATCCAAAAGTATACTTTTCAATTTTTTTTAGCATTAAAGCAAAGAAAAAACATAATCAACGACACTGCAATGTCATATATCTTCAATTTACACATATATCTAAACTAAATATAAGATTGATAACTCAAAACTGATCGAAAAGTAGTTTTCAGTGTGGTTATCATCAATCATTCTTCACATTTATGGTATTCTAAAGCCGTTATGATAGCAATGAAACTCTTTTTTTTCTATGCTGTTCTTCTGTTATTTATGAGACTGAACAAACAGAAAAACAATCACAACAACATGTGAAATTATGTTTGTTCACAAGGAAAGCCATTCATGTGTAATATTTCACAAATATAGAAGCGAATTGTTCCATTGAAGCATAAATCATGACAGATGGATTGATATTTCACATCACTTTTGCGTGGTTAAAGAAAATAATTTCCAGCTGTATCCATCCTGATGTTTTGAAATATAATCCTATAGTCATCCTATAGTCATGAATGAAATACATGTTAGTGACTTCTGTTTTACACGGATGTTCTGAAACATGATACAATTGTAAATCAATTTGATATAGAAAAATGAAATATGTTACCGTTAAAAAAATTAAAAGATAGTTTAGATTACTTTTCTGCCCCAACGGCGGAACACTTGCCTATAACGGCATTGGCCACTAATAAGGCCAGAAGTGGCGGTCATTTTATTCTGGAGGCACCTAATAAGCGGCCACCGATACCTTCTGTGAAAGGATAGCCAGTTTTACATCCATCCTTCTCCGGGATTCGAACCCAGGCCCTTTGATATCGCAGTCAGACTTCCCTAACCACTATACCGTCTGGGGCTTCACCTTACTAAATTCTATTAAAATATCGGGATTTTCATTATTTGAAATTCGTTCTTGGCATGCATGGGCATTACATTCAGACATATGAAAAGTAAGTGAAATATAATTTAAGTTGATAGTTTCCAGAAAAATTCCAAAATGGCTGACTGGTGAGCCTTGCTTTATTTAGAATCTCGCAAAATAATAATATTTCACAGCATCCAAAATGTATATTTTGGTGTTTTAAAGTTGAAGTATTTTAAAGGAATGGAACATAACAAAAATTGAAATTATATATGAAAGGGATTTTGACATTCCTAATGGAGAATTACTGGCTTTGAAGGAAAAGGCTTTTATTTTTTAGCTCAGAATGAAAATAAAATCAAGTCTGTAAATTCTGTAAAAAGAGATTAAATGAAAAGATGAGAGTAATATATTTCTGAACATCAAACTATTTTTTCAGGAGGTAAATTGCATATTTTACTAGATAATTACAAAGTAGTGCCGAATATCCGAGTGCGGATTAGCGGTCTGCGTATCGACCGAGCGCTGCAGCGCCAACGCATGTAACTCAACGGTATGCGTGAGAGTGCGTAAAAGAAAACACATAAGCAGGTGTCTGAGCATGGTCCTAAAACCCCTGAATTGCGTCTTTAGGTTTATTTTCAAAGATTATATGATACAATTCTTTCTGAATTATCTATTGGTGAAGAATTATAGGCAATATTTGAATCTGTATGAAAATTTAAAATAAAAAATGTAAAACTCTTCGAAAATGTCGATCAGAGAAACATCGAGGAATGGTTTGAAGGAGATTCGATTGTGCCGGACTTCGAATGCCTGAATGATGCGAATATCGTTTAAAATATCACGAGAACAGAAGAAGAAGGGACTGATAGGGAGAATGCAAGCGAAAGAGATAGTGACAATTACATTATTTCTGGAATGAACTCATACAATGTGCATGAAAACTAATAGTCTGGATCATCGGTGTTGTTTAATTATCCATAACCTGCTTCCTCGTAATTAACCCCAACAACCGAGAGTACACTGCTTTTTTGAATAACGTAGCTCAATAATATATTGATGGTGTTTGAAAATTATTTTTGTTATGGTTTATGCAGAAACTAAAGGCAAAGTTTTGAAATCAATACTTCATTTCTGTTCAATAATCCGCTAGGAATAAAAATATTAAAATTCTCTGGCTATTTTCAAAAGTCTAAAAAAGACAAAGAAAAAACTGATAATGATTCAGGTACCCATAGTAAAAAATAACAGAACCCATTATATGTACCGACTAATTTTATTCTCATCATTCATTCTTTTGACTTATGAGCGATTGCTTTTATGACAAAATATGTCATCTGGGCTATAAATCAGTTCCCATTCGATTCTTTAATGCTTCTCACTTGCTCTTGAGGATTAGGACAAGAGTCATGTCACTAGGGAGGGAAAAGGGTATACAAAAAATAAAGGGAAAAAGGGCGGACAAAAAGAGAAGCATTCTGGCCCTGAACTGGAAATCGAAAGTACTACGATAAAAAAGAAGGAGTTTTACTAACATGAAAAAATAGGTACTTAAGCTTGCTGATCGAACGGTTTTCCCAAGACAGAAAAGATGTGTTGATATTTATTGAAAACTAAAGTTTGATATCACGATTCTGAGGAAGTTCTTTGACGGTCGATATTTTTTTTCCACAAGCAAGATATTTTGCATTCGACATATTACAAGCAGCACGAACTCTTTCAATTAAATGTTATATTTCTGAAAAAAAAAATTAAAAAGTTTCTGTCATACATCGGTCTTTCGATCAATTTATCTTTGTCGGTTCGTTTTCCATCCGCTTATGAATGTTATTAGTTGACTCTATTTGCAGGAAATAAACTGGGACACTTATGCAGTTTTAACAATAACATGAACTACATTTTAATTTTGTAAATACAGTTTAACTTTTCACAAAGTATTGCTTTTATTCACATTTACATCAAACGCCCAAGTAATACATTGCATCTCTCAGTTCTTAACAAAAAAAAAGAAGCTAACTCTTCTCTCGGAATACAGACAAACTAATTTCAAATTTTTTCTCACGAGCATGCCGTTCTACTCGCATCAAGCACGTTTCTTCTTCTCGTTGCCAGATTTTCTCCTCTCTCCTTTCAGCTATAAGTCGTTGGCTTTCAGCTATAAGTCTGTTCTTCCGGCAAGTTTGGTCGGTAGCATAGAGTATGTGCATGACAGTTTCAATCTTTTTTTTTTTCAGGAAATATGCTCATAAATCGTTACAGCATACTTTGTGTCCATGAATTCAAACACTGAAAGATACCGTTTTCTAATAATAGCTTCAACAAATAAATTTCATCATTACTGAGCATTTTCCTTTATCTGATGGATCCTTTCCTTAAGAAACTTCCAGTTCTTTAAATCATAATTTTTTCTTTCTTAATACATATTTCTTGCAGTGTACACATAATGTTTCAGAATGAGATCAAAATAAAACCCACAGAGTTTATGAATAATTAAAATACAGCATTTTTAATATGCAATACAGTTTATTTGAAGACAGTGTTTTATTTCTAATTTTCATTATACTGCATTTCCTAGCGTATTTCCCATTTTTTAAACTAATTTATCGTAGTAAAATTAAAAGGAAAATCTTATGCCGGTAATATAATTCCCGCACAAAGCGGGATTACTGCAGTAAGAAAGTAACAAATCTAAAGGAGTTATGAATAAACTACCAGTAATTAACAAAATATTATGTCTTTAAAAGGAACCTTCTTTCCAATAAGAAAAGAATATTAACATTACAATATATGATGGATATCGAGCTGATATCTTATGTAATTGAGTGGGATATGTTAAGATGCTGCTCAGTCACATTCTGAAACGAGTACCACACACAGGAACGACTCTTGATCAGTTCCCAGGAGGGACATCTGAGGGACGTTTGAGAAAAGGGGAAACAAAGGATCTAAATTTCAAATGGCAGAAAAAATCTGCAGTAGGTAAGGAGCTGGAATGTAAATAACAGAAGGAAGGGAAAACCACATGCTTGGAAAGTTTCTTGTGTTTGGGAACACCTGTTACGTCTGGGAAATTCAGCGGAGAATTTGCTCAAAATACGTTTCAAATAATAAATGCAAAGAAAAATAAAATGTATGAAATCTAATACAAAAATGCAAATACGGATTGAATACACTGAGCAATAATATCTCTTAAAAATAATCAAGAGAATGCAGTTTACGAAAAACTAGACCTCAGGGAAAAAATTATGTGCAATAGAGGAAACAGAAAATAATGCATTTTTTAATTTATCTTCAGAACCTAATGCTAAAACTCTAGGTAAGTAATACGCCAGAAAATAAGTATTATGCTTTGAAATTAAAGTGTCTGGATTAGTGTTACACTTGTTTACTGTACTGATACATTTATATTGATAAGTACTCATCGAATGATCAGGATACGTTATATAAGTATATTTTAAGTACTGAATTTTCTGATACGCTTAACATAATAGCGTACCTAAAAACCTGGGTAAAAAAGTACGTAAGGCCATACTTCTTATAAACAAAAATTCAGTTTAATTGCCTTACATCTAAAATTTTGTTGCATGACATTACATTTTGTATAATTAAGCTCAAATTTAAATTTTTCTAGAAGCTACTATTATTAATACCTGTCTAATTCTTTGTATCGTTACGACGTTACGATTTGTGTATTATTTGTATCGCTTGTATCGTTACGACATAAATCATACCTGTTAAAAAGGTAACCCAGATGCTTCCTAGGTAAGAGGGCGGTTATCTTTTCTAATAATTAACATTCATTAATCACTAATACTGTCTTTACGTCAGTGCTCTTAGTTACGTTACTTTGGTTTAATCGTCAATAGTTTAAAATTCCTTGATTCATCCTATAGTGTAACAGAAATCAATAACAATTATAAACAAGGTTTTATAAAATAATATTTTATTTAAAGCTTATAAAAGAATTCATGAACTAAAAAGAGCAAAATAATTTATAATTCAAGTTTAATAGGAAAAGTATTTTAAATAAATATTTTTAAAAATTTCCTCCACAATTTTATATAATGAATAACAAATGTGGGGCCCCCTTTGTAAATTTGTAAAGAAAATAACATTTACTGAGAATACAATTCAGTCACGAGATTTTTGTTATTAGCCATCCTTTGTAGATGAAGTTTGTAAAGAGAATTGTATGGTATTCTGTTCACATTAAATTATATGATAAATTATTTTTCTGTTCTTAGTTCATGTAATTCATGAGTCTGACTTAATTTGGGAACGTAAACTAGATCCAAACTCCTAACAGACGTAGAGCGAAAAAGTGTCCGAAGTAACAACAGAGACTTGCAAAATTCTTAAAACAACCTTTTTATTAAAAGAGACTCTGAGCATAAATCCATGTCTCGTGCTTAAAAAAATCAACCACCATTTGTGGCGATGAAATAAGGTAATAGTCAAATTCAAATTTAAAACATCGATTAGTAAACTCTAACCTTTAGTAACTAATTAATAGCTAAATCAGTTTAGTACCTAATGTTCTAACCTAGTAACTAAATTAGTTTAAATGACAACAGCAGGTAATGTAAAGCCGAATAAATGCAAACTTATAAGGTATAGTGTTACAATCCAAAAACCTCAGCTTCGCAAATACTGTCTATCTCAATTTATATTTCTCGACAGGAAACGGAGAATATATATTAAAGGCTGAAATCATAAAGAACTGGTTAGTGTAATGTTTTTAGTTTTAAATGCAATCTTAATCTATAAAAACATTTATATATCTTTTATTCTATCTTTACTCTATATGAAACTTTATTAATCAAATTATTCAATTGAAAAGTCCTTTTGCAACAATGAATAACCACTTTTTTGATTAAAATTTCTTACGTGAAATGATCGAAAAAAGTATAGCGTTTTTGCCCCCCCCCCAAAAAAAAAAAAAAAAAAAAGATTAATTTTAAAATCTCACAAAAACTTTATTTAAAAGACTTTTTTCTGTTATATACTGTGGTCCAAAGAGTAAAATTTTGAGAGTTTTAGTTTGTTCATTACACGAAGCTATATCTCAAGATTCCTTTCAATTCAGACTTTTTAAAAATTAAAAAAAAAACATCGCTTTATTGTCATTCGTAATGAGTGCATTTACCATAAATGGATTTCTTGTATGCATATTAAATTATACACATCTATTACTGAATTTCAATTAAACATATTTTCTCGAATTATTCTAACTTAATTAGCTGATCTCTTAAGATAAGCTGAAAATCAAAAACTTCAAATTTTGAAATTAAATATTCCTGTACTTGTCGTGCGGGAGCCGAATTCCTTGAATTTTTATTTTTTCATTTAAAACACTTCTATAACTGGAAATACATGACAACCACAAATGATTGCGAAAATAAAGGCCGGGTAAGGACATTTAAGCGAGGTGGGTATATATATATATATATAAAAACATCAAAGCTGGGTAAGCGAGGTGGGTATATATAATATATATATATATATATATATATACATTAGAATTTTTCCGTTTGAAAATAATACTTCTCTACAGCTTTTTAAAATATTTTAATGCAATAGAAATCTGAATAACTTATACTTAAAATACAGGCTTAAATTCATCATATTAATTAAATTAATGTTCCTTGGAGATGATGTATAAAAAAACTTGTCTAATAATAAATTATTGATTTATTACTTAGCAGCTTTAGCTCAAGTATTCAGCTTTTAAACCAATCATAATTATTTGTTTACTTATAATTTATATATATATATATATGTACGTATATTCTAAATATATGTTGTATATTGTTACGATATGTCCAGGCGCGGTTAGATAGCTTCCCCGCAAAGCAGTTATAGGTTATATTTATCTTAGAGTGTATTGAGCTCTGAGAACGACTGAACCGAGTCGGGAGCTGTGCTTTACTTGTATCGTCGAGTGCATCGGCAGTTGTAGCGTGGAGAGTTTCGAGAGTACGTAGAGTTACAAGAACGACCGAGCAGAGTCGGGAGTTGTATTCTGGTGCTTTGCCGTGAAGCTATCTCCATCGTTATAGCCTGATCGGTTGAAGGCTGTGTCGCTGATTGTTTCAATGTGTTTATAGTTGTTCTAGTTATTGTAAACCGTATTGTTGTAACCGTAAACTAGTTATTGGAGTTGTCTTGAATAATACTGGCTAATAAATTGTGTTTTGAAACTTCATGAAGTATCGTCGTTATTTACTTTAAATTCACGAACCCGTATGAACTTGAAGAGAAAAACGTAACAATATATATATACACTGGTGGACAAAATTAAAAGATGGAACACTTTTTCCCAAATATCTAAAAAACCACTGGATAGAAATAAATGATGTTAGGTATGGATTTAGTTATGGTAGGACAATAATGTGTTCAAAACAACAATGAAAATGCCATTCATTGGCATGAGTTATTGCCAAGAGTCCAATGTTGTCCAAACTTGAGATCGAAACATGGCAGTGAAAATGTGGCTAGTATGGTGTGTTGTCGCTTCTGACAGACAGACAGCATGCACAGAGAGTAACTATGATGTTAACAAAAGAGTTCAGGAGCGCCTGTGGAAGTCGCAACCTCTCCTCCACTAGAGCAGTTTTTAACTCTTGAATGGTTCTGGGTGGGGGTTGGCGTATTGCTATAGTCCTCTCAGCAGAATTCCAAGCACGTCCAATTGGATTAATATCATACGTAATTAAAAAATCAAATTTAATCCATTCTAGAAACCGTTTTGGAAAAAGAAGTCCTTTTTCTATGCATACGTCGAAGCGTTTCCCTCCCTAAAATTAGACAGAACGTATATTTCTATTGAAGCATGATTTCGGGTATAGAAATGGAATACAATCTACAATGGAAAAATCCATTTCATTTTTACTTCCTTTACTTCGTACGAGAAAGTAAAAATCATTTCATGTTGGATGAAAGTAGTTGGTTGCAAATAACAAGAGTAAAGCTGGGAAACTAAAAAATAAAGAAAATTGTATTGAGGGTGCTGGTGACATTCGATTTAGGTTTTGTTACCAGTTAGCTTTATGCTGATTTTATTCCTTTACGCATAGTTTTATCACGTTCGCTCTCAGTTCAGAGTGTTATGGAATTTTATGGCAAGTGACGGAGGATGCAGTTAGGAGGAAATTACAACCGGTAGGATTCTGAAAAGAAATCTGGCCGATGTTGCTGTTACTTGTACAGACAGCTGCTCTTCCGTGTAAAAATGAAAATCTGACGTTGTGACATTGGTAAATATTAAAAGTTGATTGTATTTTTCTGTCCTCCCCACATAGGTTGTAACTTCGTGTAACTGTTCTCTTCGTCTTCATTGGAATTGTAACTCAGGTTAATGTATTGTAGAGTACCCACAAGTAGGTATTAACAAATATTTGAATAGCTTGCTTTGTTTTTTTAGAAATGTAATTTCTACAAGTTATGTGGAATAAAATTTAATATTAACCATTTCCTTTTAAATTACACTTTGCGTTTGTACGAAACAGTGATAGAAACTAACACTCGCCAACTAGATGTTTCTTTCTAAATATAACCTTTAGCTACAACTAGTTGGATACCCTTAGACGTTACAATTTAATATTTGAAAAATATACATTATCCTTTCCTATAGTATCTTAAAGAATCCTGATGAACTGTTGCATTATGCAGCAAATTTATTAAATATTTTTCGACTGTGTAGTATACAGGAAATCAGCTCGTATTCTGATCTGCACAACGAAGAAAATTGTTTGAGGATTATTCAATGAAGAAATTGAACTGCACAATGAAGAAAATTGTTTGAAGACTGTTAAATGAAGAAATTGAGCTGCCCAATGAAGAAAGTATTTCAGAATCATACCGGTGTCCGTTCTCTGAACTGTACGCGTGCTCTGAACAATGTTACGTCGACAGTAACATTGACTACGTGAACATAACAGATCTGTGTATCATCCCACTCCGGATCAATTATTTATGGATTAGCTCTATTTCCATACAAGCCGCCCAACCGGTATAGTAATTAGTGATGCCGAGTGCTGTACTGATGGGCCCGGGCTTAAGTCCTAGAGAAGGTATGGATGTTTATAAGTGTATAGTACTTGTTCGGCAAGAGGGCACTAAAAATACACGGCGAGCTGAAAGTACTGTCGAGATGCTGATGGTAGGGGAAGATACGTGAGAGACGCTCGGACTGAAACTCACCGAAATTTCCCTCAAAAATGTTTTTTGGAAGAAGCTTACGCAGTTAGTGCGGCAGAACTACACAGGTAGGACCGTTGATGGATTTATGATGTCTCGCCTACGTCTAACTATACTTGTATTCCCATATCACGCAGCTAGCACGATGGCATAATATCCGCTTCTTACATTAGTATGTAAAGGTTGTCTCCATGTCTAGGCATTCCTATATAATGCATATCTTTTCTGGTGGATTTCTTGCTGGTTTCGTTTTGTTGGGCTGATAGGCAGGGTGCTATGTTCCCCATGATGGATGTTGCCCTATTACAATAATGCGATGGAACCTGTAAATTCATAGACGAAGTTCTGGCTTTCCGTCCGCTTTTCCATGTTCCTGTTTCCCAATCCTTACATTGGATTTAGGTAGATTGCAAATTTTGTTTCAGTTTCAGCCTGTCAAGATTCGACAACTGATGAATAATGCAAGGTAAGATTTTTCATTGAAGTTGTAATCTTTATTTTTAGTGCTATACAGTAAGTAATCTTTATCCAGTTTACATTGCATTTATACAAAAAGAAAAATGCGGATATAGCTGTTTAGATCTTTTTTATTAGTATTATTGTTTTAAGAATTTAATATTATTATTATTATTATTATTATAGCTTCTTGATATTTCTTTTCTTATTATTTCTTATAATAATTATGATTTAATTACTGTATTATTATTATTACTTTTCCTACGAGATTATTTAGAACATCATGATATTTGAGGTCAATTACTGGATTAGCTTATCGAGGTTTTGTCAGCATACACTATGTATTATGTAAATTTTTGCTGTGAAAGACGTAGAAGCATATTTATATGATATTCTGTGCATCAAGTTGTAGCAACAGTCATAGATAATTGCAAATTTCTTTATACTTCACAAAACATTCTCGTGATAATACAGTTTAAATAGCACAAACTGTAGGCCCTTTCTTAAACTAAACGTTAAATTTAATATATATTTTTACTGGAATGTAGGTTTCTTTTAAAGATATAATATTGTGATAGTTACCTGCAGTTTATTCATAATTGCTTTTCATTTGTTAGATTCTTACTGCAACTGTGTCCTTCGGAAATGAAATTAATCGTATAATTTTCCCCTCTTGATTTTTCGGACGATAAGATTAGTAATAAAAGGCAGGAAATACTGGAGGAAAAAGGATATTAATTTAGATAATTTTTTATTTTAGTATTTCTATTTTTCTATAGTCATGGTGGAGTAATTCAAATGTTAAGATTTTCACTCGTAGGTGGTCAATACTGGACAACTGATGAGTAGTTCAATCTAGTATTTTTATTGAATTTTTTTATTTTATTTAATTTTAAGTCTTACTAAATAGTTCTTTGGATAATTCATAAACAGGCTATGTGTTTACATTTCTTGGGACATCAACCCCTGACGAAGTTCTTCAAGATAATCTTTCTTTATGATTTTCTAATTTTGAACTTTGATGTTTGAGTTTCGTTTATTTCAGTTTCACATATATATCTTGACTGCATTATTCTTATATTTTTCCTATATATTTTTGGTGTTTAATTTTAATGTTAATCTCTTAGATCAAAGGTAAAATGTGGATTTCAATTTTTCACAAAAGTATTTTTTTATTTCACTTACGTTTTCAATTCTTTATAAAGAATTCTCTTTATTCAAGATTTTAATTTTAATTTACTTCGGGAAGGGGTCAGAATTTTCGGGTGAACTTTTATAATTGAAATGGTTTATTGGCTAATTCTGCATACAGAAAAGCAAGCATTTTTGTGGAGTGTGTGTGTTTGGTGTATTTAATTATGGCAAAGCACACTAGGGCTATCTGCCTAAGGGAAGGGATGCCTTCGCGGAGGACTTTCTAAGGGAAACTGACTCGTATACACGTTACACATGGGGAAAACCACGAAAACACCATGCAGCCAGCCCGTTCGCGGGATTCGAACCTCGGACCGAACTACCAGTGTTCAGCGACTTTACCGCTCGGCCCCTGGTGGCCGACCATTTTTTGTGGAAGAGAGATTTCAATTGATTTCAGTGTTCCTGCTCTTGACGAAGTGGGCCCACCAGCAGCCGAGCGGTAAAGTCGCTGAACACTGGTAGTTCGGCCCGAGGTTCGAATCCCGCGGACGGGCTGGCTGCATGGGCGTTTTCGTGGTTTTACCCATGTGTAACGTGTATACGAGCTAGTTTCCCTTAGAAAGTCCTTCACGAAGGCATCCCTCCCCTTAGGCAGATAGCCCTAGTGTGCTTTGCCAGAATTAAATACACACATAAAAATTAAATACACACCTGACGAAGTGGCAATGAGGTTGACTGAATTTCTCTTCTGTTATGTTCTTTTTTCTTTAAATTTCATTGAGGATATTGCTTGTTCGAAGAGTTTTGATTTTAACATTTATTAGATTCTTTATTGCATTTATAGTATTATTTGAAATTTATTACTTATGAATTTCAATTTTTGTTCTTTGTATAAAATTAGTTCTAAATTTCTTACTTTATATCTTTAGTTATAATTTTTCAGCAGCTTAATGCGCGAAAATTCTAGACATGATTATATTTTGTTTTAAAAAAATTGTTTTGTAATTTTATATATTATATATATATATATATACATATACTATAAGAAAAGTTGTAAGAACAAAACTAAAAAGACCAATTTTGATCAAAATGTTTTGCACATTGTGCTGCAAAATTAAGGAAATGAGAAGATAAATTTTAGTATGCTCGCCAAAAAGTTACTAAGAGGTTGGCTCCAAGAAAACTCCAACATAAGCATTTTCATTTGCTATGAAAAGTGTGAAAATGGAAAAAAAAAATATTTGTATATTTACAAGTTAGATTAATAAAAGCTATATGCTAAACATTTTCGGAAATTTTAACACAGGAAAAAAAACAAATCAATTGAATGAGGTAAAATAATAGGCTATATTCGAAATAAAAAGTAAATTTAAAAAAAAAAAAAAAAAAAAAAAAAACATTAAAATACTAATTAATTGAACAAGTTAAAGGCAAAAAATATTAAAATTAAGAAGCGGAAATTGGTTAATTAGCCCAATTCGACGTTCATTTTGGCTTTTCAAGGGAAATTTTTAATTAATCTCGAACTACCAAGCTAACCCCATTACGCGTTACGCCGAAACAGACAACTGAAACTTTGCGCTACAAATTTTTTAATGAATTAAATAAACTGTCATAAAATCTTTAGTCTCAATTCTCTGTTCCAATTTCCCGACGCGTCCGCTTATTAAGGTGTAAAAGAAATGTAAATGCAATTCCGAAGTGCAGCAATAATAAAAATAAAAATAAATAAATAGCGGTATACTATTAGTCAAAATATACAATAACGTACAGGCTGGGCCTGCAAGCTTAAAGAATTAAAACTTTACAAACGAACCGTAAATTAAATTTAAATGAAAAAGGAAAAATAAACAAGACGACTAGCAGAGTGGGTCTTGCTAAGACCTAGAAAAAATTTTAATACAAATATTAAAATAATCAGACCAGTAACAATGCTGTCTTCTCTGGTGACGAGGAAACTCGAAAAGGGTTTGTATTTCCCCTTGCGCTTTTCCTTGCCGTCCAACTTGTCGTATGATGTAGAAAGGTGGAAACAATGTCACTGGGCAATAGCCAATGTCAGGAGACTGTCCGTTGGCGGGAACCTGACTACAGCAAAAGGGAGGTGAAAGACGTGGAAAATGTTCAAAATGGCGTGTGTCATAGTAGTTTTAGGAAAAAGGACTGGGGCAAAAGTGAAAATGGCTAAGTCAGCAAAAAAATACTTAAAATGGCCTCTAAAGTAAGAAAAAAAATGGAAAAAATAGTAATTTGTAATGAAAGTCGCAATTCTTCAAGCTAGAGGGCGTTCAAGCTGCCAGAAACGAAAAGGCCCGTTTGTTAATAATAGTAGCAGAATTGGCCATCAAAGTAATTTCAAAACTATTTTAAAAATAGTATTAAAAGTATTGTGCCAAATTTTTAGAAAAAAGAAAACCTAGTGCCAAGAATTATCTAGACATTTATACATTAGATTTTCAGAATCAGCCATCCACTTTATACCGTCCCATTGGGCTTTAAGTATAAAATTTCATTATCTAACTCAAAAAATCTAAAAAATTGGTAAGGCTAATGCTAGCTTTTTTTAAAGTATTTTAAATTACTTTTTGAGGAATGAGGTTATTTTTTAAAATTGTCACGAAGTATAGTACTTCTTCTTGAAGGTGTTTTGCTGTATTGCAGATTCTTTTAATTCTAAGCAGTTGTGAATAAATTGTGTTGAGAATGACTCTTTTGGATATATTTGAATTCCAGTTGTTTGATGTAAGTGCTGAAAAAAAATGAGTTCTCTTCTTTTGTCATATACTTTTAATAAATTGTAATCTATAATATGTAAATCAAGGTAGACTATATTATGTTGCACCGTATTAGTATTATTAAGTTTTAGGCATGAAGGGTAGATATTAGCATTTTCTATCTTGTTGAAGTTGTTAAAGGCTATTACATCATCAATATATCGAAAGATGTGTTGGTAAGATTTATGTTCTTCCTTACTGACTGAACGTATAAAAGTTAATTCTTTTGTAAAAAGAAATAATTCACTGACAGAACTTGAAAAATTACCTTCCATTGGAATTCCCTGTATTTGCTTAAAGATGTTGTTGTTAAATTGAATAAAATTATTGAAAAGTACGCATGATAGAAAAAGTTCTCATTTTTCAGTATTTATTATTGTAGAAATCTGTGGAAATAATTCAGGAAGAATAAGTAAACTTTTATGAATTTCTTCAAGTGGTATAAAGGTTTTCAAAGTCGTCAGATATGTTCTATTTTAAGTGTACTTCTACTATTTAGAACCTGTTCGTTACTTGAAATCATCCAGTTGCAATGTAGATCTTTAAAATCATAGTTATTAATGAGGACACGTATTAGACGTAGATTTGCGCAAAGAGATAATCTATTTCTTTAAGATAACTTTGAGTACTATTGGCAATGAATCTAAATTTGATCGGAGTCTTATGAAATTTTGGTAATGCATAGGGATTTGCAAATCTGTTATTATATTTCCGGGGGAGGATTTTAAGTTTTTTATGTATTTTTATTTATTGAGAAGAATCTTAGTACTGGTAGTAATCTTTTGGTAGGTGCAAGTGTTACTCAATTCATTATGCAGAAGGTCGAAATAAAACTTTTTTAAAATAACACTAAAATTGTTGCTAGCTTTGTTAATCTTTGTGATGATAAAGTTATCTTGCTGCTTCTGAATAAGAATTTCTAGATGCTTTTTATTATGCAAAGCATTGAAATTAGGTAACTTGGAAAACATAAGCTGAAATTCTTTAATTAGTGCAGCTTTCCATTCAAGAAAAGTGGTTGTAGGTAAATTGGATCTATTACTAGCTAAAATGAGAATTTTATCAAGATCATTATTGAATTGTTTAAGGCTAAAGGGCTTATTAATACTGTTGGACGAAATTTGGAGTTAATAAATTTAAATTAATAAGTTGGACGAAATTTAGTGCCAAGTTGCATAAGGGCACGCAATTTTACATCTTCAATGATATTGACATCTCCAGTAACAGCATGTTGGTGTACGTGTGTATGCGTATGTATATATGAATGCATATATGTATCTTAATATCTAATGTAAATCTGAAATGTCCGGTTCACATTAGCAATAAAGTGCAACACATATACTTTTTCCAGCAGATATGGAATAGTTTAATTATTAGTACAATATTACTGATAATAATTAAATAAATATATAATGGCTATTTTCATTTTGTTATACATGGAAATGCCCATTTTTCATGAAAAATATGAAATTTGCTTTTAATTAAACTAGACTAAATTTTAAATATATGATTACACAAAGAGAAATATCTTTTCCTCTTGTGTTGTTCTGAAATGAAGTTTCAAATTTCAACAAAAGCAGAAAAGAAAATTATCTGGTTATTACTTTAATTTCAATATGAAATCATAATTTTAAGACATTATGCTAGAAATGTTCATCTACTTTGAATAACATTCATGCATAAAATCGTTATTAGTACAACACACATATTGCAACACTTCTTTTTTTCACGTCTATATTGTACACGTAATGATATATATTTAATATTATTTGCAGAAAGTATTCAACAAATATATCCGTTTCAGTCAGTGACGTTATTATTGCATTATAAAATCATGAATCAAATCAGTTAACGTTTCTTACAAAGTATATTACCAAAAGCTCTTCTAAAATCCATATTGAAAACTGTGTAAATAACTGGATTTAGAGCTGAATTCACATAACCTAACCATGTGATGAAGTTTACAACTCTGCTTGAAACATAGCAATCCTCACAGAAAGGTAAGATAACATACATGAGGAAGAAAGGAAGCCAGCATAAAACAAACACACCCATTACAATTCCTAGCACACGAGCAGCTCTTCTTTCTTTGAGCAGACAGATTTTTTGTTTCTCTCTCATATAGTGGCGAACAGTTGCAGTTAGTCTCGGGTTGCCATCTGGAACTAATGTTCTGCCCGCACAAGCTGCGATTTTAGTTTTTTCGGTAGCTTCTGTAACAATGACTTCAATAGCTGTACCTTCTTTAGAGGTGGAGGGTCCATTTTTTTCGTCCGAGTTTTTGTTTCCAGCCGAAGAAGAAGTTGAATCATCAGTGACAGCGATTGTGCTGATCTCGGATTGCATAGATTTTAATGGAATCGTCGATGATGCTGTATCTGGACTTTTTCGCATTGCTGCTAAGTTCGCGGCTGCTTTGGCTTTGACCCGTATTCGATGTTTAGCTGCTTCAAAAATCTTTATATAAACCACTGTCATGATGAGCAGGGGAATATAAAACGATCCGCTTGCTGAGTAAATAACATATCCCCTTTCTTCTGTGAGCATACAAGGGGTATCTTCTGTAAATTCTTCTGGCCAGTCATTCCAGCCAATGAGAGGAGGTGCTGAAATGAGCATGCTAACCACCCACACAGCAACGATCATCATAAGCACTCGTTTCAGGGTCCTCTTCCGTGCATAGTTGATGGGATCATGGATTGCCCAATAGCGGTCCAAGGCAATAGCTGAGAGATTCAGGATGGAAGCTGTGCAGCATAGGACATCACATGTCAACCACATCTTGCAAACAGGCAATCCAAATTTCCACTGAGCCATTATCGTATAAGCTACGTTGAGAGGCATAACAAGAACAGCCACCGTAATATCTGCTACTGCCAGAGACACAATAAACATATTTTGAACGTTCCTTAGAGGACGATAAGTGAACACAGATATAATTACCAATACATTGCCAAATATAGTAGATACAATAATAAAAGCTAATGCCAATGCTGTTAAAATAGCTTCTAAGGTAGACATAGGATACTCTACCGGTTCCGTAGTAGTATTGTTGTCGTAATCTTCGATGATGTCCTCGACGATGATCTCCATGGTTATTTTAATTAGAAGCAATAAATCAAAATGTGAAAGATATAACCACTTGTGCCATTTTTAGACTTCACAGTATTCAAAATACATTAATTCTCTTCTTTTGAAGCTGCATATTGAATTATTAGTTTTGCAGAATAACCTCTTGTTTCGTCTGGCTATATTATGAATATCCATGCTGAGCCTAGAAATAAAAAAGTCAGTATTAATAATACTTTTTTTGATAAAATACATAATATTAACTTATATTTAACATAAACGTATTTTCACTTAATTTTTCTATGAGTTTATCGAAAATATATAAATACGATAAACGCAATTTATTTTATTTTAGAAAAGACCTAAGTTATTAAATGAAATCATAATGGGAAACATTTCTTTCAAACACTATTTGGAATGCGTTCTGCATTTCGCTTCTAAAACTTACAATGGCTTGATTCATGTGTACTATAATAAATCACGTCAAGGCGTTATCTTGAAACTTTTATCAACAGGTAGCAGAAGCAAATCTTCTGTCGCTGTTAATAAAACGTGCAACTATTAACTTCCTCTCTACATTAAAATACGATAAATCTTCGTAATGGCAAGCACTTTGGTATCCAGATTATTACTTTCTAGGTGATCGTCCTAAAACAGGTAAAGGCAGGGCCATTCCTAGCGGGGGTACAGCGCGTAAATGAAGCAGGCTGTTGAAATCAGGGGCAGCCGATTTTCGGCGATGCAAACGCCTAATATAATAAATTCAATATAATATTCATAATAAATTAATAGCAATAATTTATATAAATTTAATTAATAATATTTATAAATTATAACATTTAATTAATTATTATATTATTAAAATATATTGTTAAATATTATTTATAAATTATAATATTTAATTAATTATTATATTATTAAAATATATTGTTAAATATTATTTATAAGAATAATAATTTAATGTCATAAATAAGTACTTTTTATACAATTTGTCATGTGTAAGTACTTAGTATGAAATAAAAAGTTTATTAATCACTAAGCAATTTTTTTTTTAATTTTGGGGCGGCAATCTTAGGAGAGTACGCGGACAGCCAATTGCCTAGGAATGGCTCTGGGTAAAGCTCAGCGTCAATATTTACCTCTCTCACAATGAGATTTTGGTCACATTCAGAAATGATCTTCTCAGAGAGAGGTCTCAACAACAAATTTCATTGCATGATAATTTCTGAAATTAAAAGAAATATATTTATTTAATGTTTTAAATCTAAAAGCGTTTTTTAATCTCCCATCAAAATCAGCTGTTGAAGGGTTATAAAAGGTCTTGGTCTATTATTTAACAGATATATTACAATTTTTTACACGAACAAATACATTTTTATTTCTAAATAAAAGTACATTTTAATATATTTATTAGAATCAAAACATATAATGCACAAACACAGCAAAAAGGTATGTTCCATTATACACAAAACCTTTAAAAGATTTCACATGTAATAAGCTCCCTCATAAAAATTATAGGTCAACCGCTATAAATCATTTTTCATTGCAGAGAGAGCTGCTATAAACGTGCGTACTTATACTTGCTTCAAAAGTGACTAATGCCAAAATTACACGAAGTTAAAGAGTATTTCATTTATTGGAGGAGTGGAAGCAAAGAGAACCAGCGTAATTTTCATAAATTTGCAAGACAAGTTTCAAAGGTCTTGAAAAGTCAAAAGTCTTGAATACAGAACCTTCTTTTTCATCTAAGATAATATAAGGTGATAAGAATGAAAGTAAAGACGTCAAGCTACTGGAGCCATCTATTGAGGAAAAATGAAAACAACTATGAAATCATTTCTATAAAAGCTGACGGTTTGGAATTGGAATAGTTAAATAGAACTGAAAGGTTTAAACCCTCTAGAAAATCTAGTTTGCCATCGAAAGATGTTTGAATGATTTTGGCTGGAGAAAATTGGAAAATGTGATTTTCTGACCAACTCTGTTGGACAACAGAGAACTTATATGCTTTTTTTTTCTAACATATGCATCATATTTTTTACCTTGAAATTTTAAAGTTTTCCGAAAATTTCTTGATACTTCTTTAAGCGATGACTTTTGCTGTTATATACGAAAATGTGAATGACAAAAATTTCAAAAGATGTTAACATCGAAATAACACTAATCAAAGAATTGATCAACTTACAACACATGGAAAACAAATTCTCTACAACTTAGAATGCAAAGAACCAGTAACAATCGTTAAAAGATTTTGCGCACAAATAAGGCATAAACCAACAGTAGTAAAGTTGTTTTATGCCTGGAAGAAAAATACTGGTAATAATTTCCTGCAATCTGTTTAACCCGCCTTCAGTTTTCACTAAATATTAAGTAACTTCAATGTGTATAATACTCATCCTCTAGAAACTCAATCACGTAAATTACATGGAATACTTTTATACTTTTAAGGAATTTTATTTTTCTGATATAAATTTTATGTTGATAAACAGAATTTCACGTCCTCTTGTTGAGTAATATAAATAACTTTTACCTATGTAGTAACATAAATATCTGAGTAACATAAGTACCTTTTACATGAATTACATATGTCGAATTAACTAACGAAATTTCAAGTTTTTTTTTTAATTTTTTTTAAAATTTTTTTTAAAATTTTATTTCTTTTACATTACCTGAATACATTCTAATCTAGTCTGTCTGTCTGTTCGAATATACTAAGATAAATGAAACGTGACAAAGGGGAGATAATCATAAAACTTTCTGTCACATTTGACGTTATTTTTAAGCTATTAAAGAGTTATTATTATGTAGTTATTTCTCAGTATAAACTTATATAAACTACATTAAACATTTATCAAACTTGTCTTACTCTTTCTCAAATTATAGATATATTTGAAGGACGAAATATAGGCCGATTACCGAATATAGGAATATAGAACCATATTCAGCATATTTGAAACCTTTACAGAGTCATATCATAAGGAATATGATCGTACATTTAATTTTATTGCAAAATGATTTTCATATTAATTTTTAGCTCTCAAACAACGACTATTATAAATTTTGTTCGTATTTTTCTCAGTACAGATATGTCTAGCTCTTTGTTACCAAAACCATATATGATAATTATAATACATTCAAATATATTTATACACATCTGTGGGTGTATGTAGCGCCAAAAAATAAGTATGAGCTAGTTCTATATCTCCCCTTCTACTGGGCCGATTAAAGAAATTCAACTTTCGTTTTTCATGTCTCGAAAGCGCGATCTAGGATATGCATAAGATTTATATATAGCGTTATTCTATTATAGGTATTTTGACACAAAATCGGACGTTTCCTGAAACGAAATGCCTTTTTTTTTTATATATTTTGATTCTACGACTCGAATTCTGCGAAATTGTCAAGTTTTGTAAAATTCGCACGAGTAGCTTTTAAAAAATTAGCTCTCAAAATTCTAGCTCCTTTAAGTTTTAATTGAATTTGGTATATATTTATTGATATTTCTCTTTTCATTAAACTTACTTGATTGTTTCTTCCAGAATTCGAAATTTAGGCTTAATCCAAATATAATTCGCATATTTTTTATGATTAATTTTTTAAATTTGTATTTTTAAATATTTTTTATAAATTTTTCGAAAACATTTTTTATGATAACCTATAAATTTTTAACATCATCTTAAAGTAGATGTATTTCTAGGCACACTTGCAAGAGATCAGAGTTTTCTATTCGAAAGTTTCTAACAGATACATGCATTTACGTATTGGCGCGTTTTGAAATTTGGTGCACTTATTATAGGCGATAATAACGAAAATGTAGTTTACGCACTTTGTTAAAATTATTTGAAAGAATGTACTATGGACCTTTTTTTCGCTCGTACGTCAGTGAAAAAAAAGAAAGTAAGTAGGTTGCCATAAAATAAGAATTCCTCCAAGTGAATTATTCTTGGTGCAAACTGAAAAAAATTCGCCAAGAAACATTTATAATTTCTCCGTAAATTTCGCACCAAATTTTACAAAATTTAATATTTAGGCATAATTTGAGTCGTAGAATAGCCCACCAGCGGCCGAGCGGTAAAGCCGCTGAACACTGGTAGTTCGGTCCGAGGTTCGAATCCCGCGAACGGGCTGGCTGCATGGGTGTTTTCGTGGATTTCCCCATGTGTAACATGTATACGAGCCAGTTTCCCTTAGAAAGTCCTCCACGAAGGCATCCCTCCCCTTGGGCAGATGGCCCTCGAGGCTTTGCCATAATCACACACACACTGAGTCGTAGAATCGAAATATGGAAAACAAAATGACGTGTCTTCTCAATAAGTCCTATTTTATGTCAAAATACCTATATTAGAAAAATGCTATATATAAATATAATACCTATCTTACGTTACGCTTTCGAGACATCAAAAACACAATTTGAATTCCGTCAACCGGCCCAGTTTAGAATTCTAGACGCAGTAGCTGTTAGCACACACATTTTGATTTTTTTCGCTCTTTTCTCAGTTCATCATATTAATATTAAGAGAACGGGATATATGTGGACAAGTTCTTATTTTTTTCTTCACAGTGTACTTGTATTCATGGTAGTATACATAACACACTTATTTTCATTATTCAATATATTTAGTGTTTTAATAATGATATTTTAATTTTGATTTTGAGCGAGCACGTTACAAAGGCTTTCAATTTCAGGAGCCATAATGAAACAGAATTTTAGAATGTTGCCAAAAAGACCTTCAGTAATCCACTAAACTAGTGATCTTCAAACTCAGAATGCATGCGGGCCACATGCACGATCTAAAGGCCAGACCGTTTTAAAAAAAATAAAAAAAAAATTCTAAATATAAAATTCTGCTTACTAAATATGCGTGAAAACGTAAGATAAAGAAAAAGAAGAACGCAAAGGACTTCAAATTTATCTTTATTTTTATCTGAAATCTAAAATTTTCTGCCTGCAAATCAATTTTTTATTTCAGTTACATTTCGTAGTTTAAATATATTGACACCTAAATATTTCAGGCTAATATTTATTTCAAATAATTCTGATATAGTTATCTAATCATTACATAATTTACTTAAAAAAAACTAATCCACTTTTTAAAAATGCGTAAATTATTAAACTTTTCGGAGTTTGCAGAGAAAACTTTGCAAATGTATGAAAACTTGAGAATAAAAAATGAATAACAATTTCTTCTGAAGGTAAATTAAAGTACATATGATTGTTTGTAAAGAATTTACAAACAATCATATGTATAAGTTTGTAATTTTATAAGTGAATACAAAATTTGTTTGTATAATGGCCATACATTAGAGAAACATTACTAGAAATTATTTTCATCCCAGCTTGTGGATGTTTTTCTACAACCGTGTTCTTTTCTTATTGATTTTCAACTTGGAAAAACAATCTCTTCACATATAAATGTACTCCAAAACGAAGGCTTGTGTTTTTTTCGCAAATACGAGTAATGACTAATGAAGTGTGTATCTGCATATCATTGAGAAATATGTCACAGTGGTAAAATAATTAGCTTAGTTTATTTATTATTTTTGGTGCGTTACTGGCGTTTGTCTTAATGGTAATGAAAATGATGTAAACTCGGACTTGAAATAATTAAAATATTGAAAGTTTTGAAACATCACATATGCGATAAATACATAATTGAATGCGTTCTCGGCACGTCAGTTTAAGAGCGCTGCTCTAAGCGATGTCCATTATATTAACCCACAAAACAGCAACAACATTGAGAACCGATTTCCTTTTCATAATATCCCAACCGAAAGTTCTATGTCTATCGCCCAAGGTATTGATCTCCAAATTTATATCGTAAATCGTACCCAAAACGAGCAAACCGGAATGCTCGTGTTTTCATTTACATGCGTCATTCATTCCGTATTATGTTTACATCTACGCTATAGAACAATGCAATTCTTCTAGAAAAGCACTGCGGACTATTCATTCAAGATATCATTCAGTGGCAGGAAATCCTTTCTATTCCTCCTGAATGATCCTTAATGGTTCTGCTCTAAGAAAATGATTTGCCTTTTATGTTGCTGTGGTCTACTAATAGTGCAGTTCTGAGTTCTGTCACTTGTTAAAGAGTTAAAGGCTTGGCCGAGTTTCTATCTTGCTTTTTATCTCATATAATTCTGTCATATATTTCAGTTGAGAGTGTATAAGTAACAAAATATACTATATTAATTTCCTATTTAGTTGGTAGATAGATAAAAATGCAGATTACTTTGATTGCTTTTCCAAGATTACTTTTAATTTAATCTTTAAATTTGTGTTTCTGTTTGTTCAGAAGTTGGCTGCTTTACTTCTTAGATCGTACCAACCCATGATTACGATGCAGCGAATGATGCAAATTCTTAGATCGTACCAACCCATGATTACGATGCAGCGAATGATGCAAATTCTTAGATCGTACCAACCCATGATTACGATGCAGCGAATGATGCAAATTCTTAGATCGTACCAACCCATGATTACGATGCAGCGAATGATGCAAATTCTTAGATCGTACCAACCCATGATTACGATGCAGCGAATGATGCAAATTCTTAGATCGTACCAACCCATGATTACGATGCAGCGAATGATGCAAATTCTTAGATCGTACCAACCCATGATTACGATGCAGCGAATGATGCAAATTCTTAGATCGTACCAACCCATGATTACGATGCAGCGAATGATGCAAATTCTTAGATCGTACCAACCCATGATTACGATGCAGCGAATGATGCAAATTCTTAGATCGTACCAACCCATGATTACGATGCAGCGAATGATGCAAATTCTTAGATCGTACCAACCCATGATTACGATGCAGCGAATGATGCAAATTCCATATTTCATTTTTCGTTTCGTCGTATATTGTGCTCGTATTTTTGCAGTTTGCCACTGTATTTTGTTTTTTCATTTTTGCATGCGATTTATTCCGAACTAAATATAGGATGAGTTTTTATTTTATTTTATTTATTTTGCACTATATATAGTTATATATAGAGAGAGAGACAAAAAAATAAGAAATTTAGAACCTAATTCACAAACACACGAAAAAATACAAGTGCGAAAAAATTAAATCTGAGAAGAAAGTCTTCTTCAACATCCAAATTCCAAATTGTTTTCTTCAAATTCTAGATTTACAGAAATGGAAATATTACTCCAATTTCTCGCTTTTAATAATTTTATCAAGCATGCAAAAGCAGGCAAATATTCTTTACCTACAAAGAAATGATATTCCAATTGAAAGTTCTTAATCGGCTCACTTATGTAACCTCTATTTTCTAAAGAATTAAAGTTTCTCAAAAAGCTTTCTGAAAATGATTATAATAAATTTGCAAATACATTCGGCTGTATTGATGATATTATTACATTCAATAATAATAATCTTATTGAAATAAGCAACATATACCCCAAATGTTTAAAATATAACACGACCAATAAAAATCAATTAATTGTAGATTATCTAGATCTTACATTTTTAATCTTAAAAAGTTAATCAGTTTCTTCTTCTTACTAAACTTCTTACTAAGAAATTCTTCTTCTTACTAAAATTTTGTAAAAAAAAAAAAAAAAAAAAAAAAAAAAAAAAGAAATTCCAGTTAACTTCATTAACAGTCTTCTTAAAAACGCTTGAGTGGTCTATAACCTAAAAGATTTTTAATTAGTGAATTTTTTATCTGAAAGCTCAAATAACAGAAGGATAACGAAGGCTGTTTTAGAGAGACTTAGAGAGTAATTTATATATATTACATTTTTTTATAACACATTAGTGTACATTTTCCTTGACTATACAGTTATTTAGAGAGATCCTGCTCTATTCTAACTCGTCATCAAAAGCGCATGATTTGAAAATTTTATTCTTTTTACTTCCTTGTACGAAGTAAAAAGGAAGTATTGTAATCTCGAAAAGTTTCAGGCAGCATATTTCAACGAAAATATCCCATTTCGACCTCTTTCAAATGCAATTTAACGGTGTATTTCCGTGATATCTGTACGTAAGGACAGAATAAAACACTCCTTTCCTCCAAAAAAATTATAAAACTCCTTTAAAATGAACTGTGAAGGGAATTTTTCGTAGTGTCTGTACAAACGTATGTACGTACGTACGTATCTCGCATAACTTAAAAACGAGTAGCGTCAGAACGTTGAAATTTTGTATATAGGACTGCTATAACACGTAGATGTGCACCTCGTATTTTGGTTGCAATCCGCAGCACCAAACATATATAAATATATTTATATATATATATCCACTCTGTTACCCGGCTCAGTGATCTCAGTTTCTTTTCTCTTATATGTTTATAAATTGTACATTTTTTTTCTTTAAAAATGATTGAATTATGTTGTTCTTATCTTCCAGTTAAGGTTTTTATGCCTTTAGTAAATCTGTCTGCAATATTTTTAGAATTATCAACAATTTTAAAATTGTTTAAGTGCCGCTAAGCCTAATAATGTTTTTGATGGCGGCCGTAGCCCTTGTTTACATTTGAAACAGCAGGATAGCGGATTTGTTGCCAATCTAGAGAAACTTAGTTTCGCAACAACAAAGATAACGCCTTCATTTATTATTTAAATCATGCTTAATCCTTTTTGGAATTTTTTCGAGGAAATAAGCGTTTAAGATTTACTTCGTAATTTTTAGCTTAATTTCTTTTATACATCGTTCTAGCTTTATTATAGTATTTGAATAGAACATGTGGCAACGATTAGATAATTTTTTAAATGATATAAATTTTGTGGATTCTGAGTTATAATATGAATGAAATATAGTACTGTTAAGTGAACCTAGCGCCAGAGTGTCGCTATGGTAAACAAAGTGAATTTTAAAGAATGCATTTATTCTATTGTGGTTTATGCGGTGTCGGCGAAGTAGGTTTAATTCAATCTAATAAGTTTAAATGAAATGCAAGAAAAAATGCGTATAATTTAATATTCCGTAAAATGAAATCATGTGGTGTACACATCAGATTTTTTTACATTATTTTTCTTTTCTCATTTGCTTTATTATAATGCTTTTCAAAATCTGAATATAGAAGTTTCATCTTTTGGGAGATTTCAAACTTTCCATCCACAATTTGTTTCGCCAACGGCGCCAAACTAGCAACAAACTTTAGCGTCTCCGCTTGCCTTTGGGATTTCTGTCTGCGTTTGTTTATTCTAATAGTGTTGAGTTCAAATTATAGTTCTCTGTCAATTATCATATAGTTTTTGTAATTTAGTTTTTAATTAAAATTTTTACTTGAATTGTAATATCAGTATATGTGTATATTTTTCTTCTACATTTTTGAACGTTAAACCTATTTCACATGGAATTGTTTTTATTCATTTTTATATCAAGTGAATGGCGATCTGTTGCGTCGAGGAAGCATTTAGAATTTTTGGATGAACTATTATAATAAAATTATTTATGATATTTCTCAGCTAATTTTGGATGAATAGAAAGGCAATGGTTTTCCTGGAGGGAGGGATTTAACTGAATCTGATGTATCTACTCTTGATAACTTGGATTCAGATTTTGATTTAATTCTTCTTCCTGTTTTTGTCTTTTTATAATTTATCATGTTTTCGGAAATTCTTCTTGTTTGAAAGCATTTAACTGATGTTTTTAATTGGAAATTTTGGAATTTTACTGAGTTTTATTATATTTTTTCATGTCTGTGTGAATTAGGTTCTAAATTTCTTATATTTCCCTCTATAACTGATTAAGTTTTCAGCAGTATATTGCAGAAATAATATTGGGATTTTTTTAAATTATGAAATTGTGATTTATATATATATATATATATATATATATTAAAAAGCTAGGTAGTAATTACTACTATAAAAAAGACCTATTTGGTCTAAAAACTTTTGCGCAATATGCTGCAAAATTAAGGAAATGAGAAGAAGATAAATTGTAGTTAGCTCGCCAATATATATATATATATATATATATATATATATATATACATACATACACATACATGCATATATTTCGTTTATATTTACATTATATATTACTTTGTTTAGGATTAAACTCCACATACGCTAGTGAAAAAAACATAGCAGCCATTAAGATAACTTAGCGCTTACATGATGCACGATCATGCATCCGGTAGGCGATAGGCGGCCTGCTTCTTTGGCGTATCACCAAGTATTATTTTGTGCAAGTCCTGGATTATGTGAAGCCCAATTTGTTGACCACTGTTTTAAAATAACTAGCGAATGCAAAACCCCCAGTTTGCATTCGTTAGGTAACCTTCAGACAGAACTTAGATAACATTTATGTTAAAATAAAACAATTCTCATGTGGGCACTACATGACTTTCTTGTACTATCTATTAAGTTATGCACATTTTTTGGCTGCACATTCGAGATTATTTCCTTTATTTATTTAAACTTAATTCACTTTTAATTATGTTAGAATAAGTCAGTTGAAACCGCAAGATGATGACAATAAATGCATTATCCTTTTTACATAATGAAGCCATTTAATGAGCTGTTCAATGAATAAGGAACAATAAATCAAATCGATAAATTCTGTACGAACAGATGTCATGAGAAAGTCCATTTTGAATCCATTTTAAATGCATTTTAAAATCCGTCGAATCAGTTGTCTTTTATTCTGTCCGTAAGCACAGACATCATGCTAAAAAATTGCAAAAATGAATTTGCGAAGGTCAAAATGCATATTTCTTTTGAAAAATGATTCTCGTAATTTTCTTCATTACAATACTTCATACAAGGAAGTAAAAATCAGAAAGGATAAAGAGTTTTTGTTCCTTAAACGAAGAATAAACAGGTGAAATCCAAATGCTATTTACAGGGTTTCTAAATTATGGGTTGGAAGACTACTTTTTGGTGAGACAAAACAAGTTTTGAAATGCCCTTTTCCGTATAGTGTATACACGCTGATTTTAAAATATTCTTCAAAAATGTAAAGGCGGTTGAGTAGAGGGGTTCGAAATAAAAAGATTGTATAATGGGATGTGTTTTCGGAAATAAAGCGGTGAGATGGTAGGGACGCTATTGTTAGGTACAGGTAAAAGCAGTCAAATGAAGCAAATTATTATTCTCTTGCGATTACCGAAATCTATACATCACTAAACGAGGCCTTCCTCGACATGAATTCTAACCATATAGCTGCAGATGAAGATTGAGCACGATCTGAAAAGATATAAAGGGAACGATTCTCGAGAAAACAGCAACTGAATAGCTAAACATTTCAGTATATTAACAACGATTTTTGAGAGAATGGATCGTTCCACTTGGAAGCATGATGCGAGTAGGGGAAGATATCGCAGATCTCCTGCAGAAGAAAAAGCTGCCTCACATTCATTTGAGAACAACCTTTCTAAACCATGAGATTTGTGAGACGCAAGTTTTTGGTTATGAACCCGTTAAGTTATAGATTTTCGGAGCCAAGAAATGTGAAAAGCCATTTATGCGTTCGCCGGGATCCTAATTTGAACCCCTGACCTCTCAATAAGCGACGATCGTGCTGACAATTATGTTACGAAGTTATGCTTATAAGGCGGGAGAAATACCTTATATATTTCCGCTTTTAAAGGGCGACTGGGGATTATGGGACCCTAATCGTCAAATCTTGGTGGCGGAGAACCATCATCCACAACGTTTTTTAGTTCGAGCGCCACTGTAGATTTATTAGGTTATTTGGAAGGAGAAAAGGTGAAAAATGTTCAATACCCTCACCAGGACTCGAACCACGAACCTCTCGTATACTCGCCGAATTTGTTGACCGCTACACCACGAAGGCGTGCTAAGATGGCGGGAGAATATGATGGATGTATGTCTATAAGCCCCTCCTTATAGACATACATCCATAATATTTTCAGAGAATACAGGCATTGATGTCAGAGGATTATTCTCTGCTTGTTGGCTTTGCCCGTTGAAGCCATGCTGATTTTGCTCGTTGGGAAAGATTTGCTGCAGCAGCTTGTATTAAATCTTGATTTCTGTTTTTTTTTTTATCTTATTCACGGAAAATGTTATTCGTGCATGTTTTGATATGTGTAATATCTACAGTTCTCACATTTAGCGTCTTGGAATGATATCGCATGCCTACGAGAAAAGATTTTCCATCAATGCCTATTTGGCATATTGCATACTAACTACTATATAGAACAAACCACCTAGTAACTTAAGCGGCCACGCAAGGGGTATATTTTGAAAAGATACTTTTCTATAGCTTTTTGCCGATATGTCCTCATTGTTAACCCCAGAATGTTGTTCTAGAACGTTCTAGTGGCAGCTCCTTTCCGCGTGCCTTCGTAATGTAACGATTGCATACTTGAATATATATTCGAGAGGTTCAGCTTCGAGTCCCGGCTAGGGCATTGCGTATTTTTTAAGTCTCCTGATTCAAAATAGCCTAATGATCCTAAAGCTTGGGATTATTCTATAATGAAATGTTTATCTTCTAATAAGCGATTTCCGCGAGAGTTCTGAGAACACATTTTCCCTTTGAGTGCAGTGTATTTTATCTTACCTTAGAATTTAGGCACTGAATACACAAATCTCTTTTACAAGCTTCAAATCAGGAAAACATTATTGCTAATGTATTCTTTTGAAAAACGGGAAAGCTTCACAAGACTGATACCATATGGGACTAACATTCTACGTGCAAGCAGAGGATCAACAAAGTAGCTCAAAATCGGTTTCAACTCTCTGTTGTTGTCTATCCTATACCTATCTCTGTTATGCCTATCATAAATACTAATGTAATCAAATTTATTTCCTCTTGATCATGTGTTGTTATTAATTACAATTCGTGTCTGCATTATGTAATATTCATAGCATGCCGATGTTATTCGTTCGACGTGTCGATGCTATGCCGCAGACAACCTTACGCATTTTCGATTGAATAATTGTGAAACTCCGAGCGCGGAACAAATTTGCAATGTGCAGTAATACTCTGACTCATTATTACATCATTATCGAAATTTCTCTTTTATAATCCTTATCGTATGCCGGTAACTAATATTCGTTATATAACGGTGTCAACGCTGTATGGTATTAAATCTAGGTCGTATCGGTCAAACGCTGACGGGTTTACGCAATGCAATGCAATCCAATACAATTTCGATTCTACGCAACGTCGGTCCTTATAGTTTGTACACCGGTGTCAATCCGATATCGGTATCAATTCTACATCGTATCGATTGTATGCAGTTTCGATTCAACTCAATGCTGATTGTATGAATGTAACCCAAAAAGAATACATCATTTCGGGATTTGTATGCCTGTGTCGATCCTGCACCGGCATTAATTATGCATCTTGTCGATCCCATGCAGTTCCCTTTCTATGCAATATCGGTCCTATGAACGTAACCCAAACAGAATATCTCACATCGTGATATGCATGCCGGTGTAGATCCTGTACCCGTATCACTTATAGATCGTGTCGATCCTGTGCAGTTTTATTTCTAGGTGACATTTAGTCCTATCAATGTAACCCAAATAGAATAGCTCAAACTGATAATTTAGAAACAACCGCGATTTACAGGATCAGAATGGTTTTAATTATCCTTCATATGAACTTAGAATCCAAGATTATATGATTGCTTATTAATTTATACGATTCATATTTTAAATATAATTTCACGCCTATTGATCCAAACTTGTAGCTCTGGGATTAATTCTGTGCCCATAAATAACCCTGCTCAGCCTGAATTCCAAACAATCATTCACGGAAATTTGCTTACGTACTAGCCAATATTTACTCTCGAAAATCGTAATAGACAATATTTGCTGAACGGAGGCGTAATGAAACATTTACTATTCATTAGTATGAGGCGTTTTGTTTGATGATTGTCTAAACAAATTTAAAGTGTGAAAAATTGCAAGTTATTGGTTTTCGTATTGCCACTTATGAGCTGACCCTTATTTTCAGCCTGCTTTATAATTTCAACGCATTCTTTCGTGTAAAATGCATTTAATGCTTATTCAAATTTCAAAGATTTATCCTTTTGCAAGTTTAGTTTTATGTATGTTTATTTCCTGTTAGTTTTTGAAAGACGATGGATGTAATACGTAATGAAGAAATATACTATATTTACGTTAGCTAGGGACAGATGCAACATATTGAGGAATGTATAAACGAATTTAAATTCCCTTTTGCCATTAGCTGAGAAAAGTTACATTTATATGATACCTACTTGAATATTTTAATCATAACTTTGCTTCTTCACTCAGTTACTGTTTACAATTTTTACAAATGATGCGGAATTAATTGTTATACGATACACACATTGCATAATTTTGGCTTACTAGTAGCCAAAGTTCATGTACTCCGCCCTCAATTGACATGTACAGCATATAGTCTTCACTTCATTTTGAAATTATCATGAAGAAATACATTAAGGGTAATGAAGTTATTGTTGCTGTAGAAAAGGTTCTTATAAAGCCCATCAATCGTAACGCGTTTTACCGAGATGTTTGTGGCCCTCACTTGGAATAATTCCAGTTACAACAAGGTGGATTACTTTGAAACTTCGAAGAAAATCAAATACTTCATAACAATCTTCAAATTCAACAAAATGTGCATCCATTATGTTCAGTATCAAAGACCTAGATTTGGAAAGTTTTATGGGAGTAGCTAGAAATACTTTTTTGATGTGATTTAAGAGTTTGAAAGAAACATGCAGTAGCAAAATGGAAGAATTTCACGAGTATGTGATACAGTTCTGGTAATTTGCTAAGCCAAGGTAGTTCGAGCTGGGTTCCATTCCAAACAAAAAGGGTATTTGCATGGAAGCCTTCATAGTTTTCTCCATGTTTTAACTTACCTATTCCCTTAAAACATCCTCAACAGGGACATACCAACCAAAAGGCAGATAACCTTTGAGTTACTATGTCTGAATCATTTAACCTATCATAACCGAAAAATGCAAACGTAAAAGATGAAGTAACTTAAAAAAAACAGTCCAGATATGGAATGAGTCGGAATATGACATGTTGTAAATGTCGTTTTCCTCGATCCACAGACTGCTGAAAAAGATTAAAGGTACCAAGCGTAACTTCATGAAAACCACTGCATTGACAGTGGGCTTCAGTGTGGCGTCGAATGTAAATTGGCCAGCATGTCTTTGCGCAGCCACCCAGCCAGTACACTGGTTAGTGAACCTTAATGCCGTAGCGATGGACACGGATCTGAATCCCGGAGTAACTGTCCCTCTCTTCATAGGAGGCAACGGTGGCCGCTTATTAGGTGCTTCCAAAATAAAATGGCCACAACTTCTAGACCTTGTAGTGGCGCAAGGCTAATGACTATTAAATAAAGCGCCCGGCCGTTAAAAAATATCTTTGCGCAATATGATCAGATAAAAACATGCAGAGCGATACATTGCAATGTTTCAGCACTGTTGCTCCAGAACTCAGCAGGAGAGCATAAAATGAATAAACATGTGGATTTCGACAGAGTGGGACAAATGCACACTCGACTACGGATTTGATAGAAGTGTTCACTAGGATATCTAGAATTTTCAGTTTCGCCACTTGGAGATAAGCGTGCCGAAATATCAGCCATTTGATCTTTCGGTCTTCGACTTCTTTCTATAGAACTCCATAAACTTCAGAGTGTACCTTGACAACTACGTTTTTTCTATGCGAACTAAAATGTATTAACCGACGTGCCACAAAGAGAGACATGCTACGAAACTTTATGCAAAGTTTAGCTGATAGACGACAGGAGTGTGTAGACCGAAGAGGAGGTCTATTGCGGGATGCTATTTTTAAGAACTCAACATTGACGTGATTTTTACAGGAACCCTTCCGAAATGCGGGATTACGACATTAATACATACACGTACTGAAAAAATCGCGTCCCTCAAAGTTAACTTTCTCTAGAGAATGTCTGTTAGGAATAATTCAGATTAATAAAATATGTATAATTTTAACATATAAGTATAATTGTAATTACAAGGACACAACGAAGCAAATATTAATTGAAATGGTATTTATTAATGTTTAATGAGTATGTGATGCAGTTTTGTTTTCTAAACGTTGGTGATTTTTGTTCGCGACAACGACTGACGCAACGCTTTGAAACGCTTCTATAAAATTAGGCAATTTTTCTACCATTTCTAACTAATCGTTTAACTTCATGTAAGTGAAAGGAAATTTATCTTCTACATTATCTCTTCTTTCACTATCGGTTTGTGTTATGAGATCATCTAATTCTTCGTTCGCTAGTTCTCAATCGTAATTATTCGTTTAATACTTTACTTCTGTTTCATCTATATCTGGAAATCCTTCTCTACAAATTGCTTTCGCAACTGATTGTGTTGAGAAATGGACTTTGAACAGCGTATGCATGTAATTCTAGCGTTGGATAAATGAAATAGATAAAGTTAAGGTAACGCGTATATGCGAAACCGCGTTCTGCAGATTCACGCTCGGCAAGGGTTTACTGTAATTTTAATTTCCTAATTATGAGGTATATATCAAACCGTACATATACAGCAAGAATAAGAATGTGTTCTTCGCAATTATTGTGTTACAACATATTAAAAACCTTCAAGACTCACCCTGTGTATGAACTAAATGAACCGCAGATCTTCTGCAGATTTGCATAGCTTAATTAGAACTTTTCTGGCGGCAAAAATACGTAATTGTTTTATACGCCTTCAAGGAACCTCCCTTTTACCTTATTTTATTACAACAAAGCATAGGTAAGTAACTAAATAAAATATTTTTATTTCTGAATAAAGGTAAAATAATTAAATGAATAACATTTTCGACGAAATAAAACTGTAAAATTATTTTTTATTTATCTAAAGACAGAACCTTCTGCTGATTTGTCTATAACAAATCAAATAAATTAATTGTTATTGCCTTAGGCTGCAAAACTAAGAAGGCGATATAATTTCATTTTTATATTACTGAAATAAAATAAAGATTTTTTTTTTTTTTTTTTTTTTTTGTAAATTTCCCTGAAACAAAACCTGTACTTTTTTCCTTGCCAATTAAAATTGAAGTAAGATGTATTCTGACTATATTTTTTATTGCGTGAAACAACAAAAGTAGTAAAACATTTACGATAATTCATATTATTAAGTTTTTGTATTTAAAGTTTGCAACACGTTTACCACTTTAATTATCGGTTTGGGGGGAGGAGACCATTTGTTTTTGCACAGATATTTTAGCATCCGTGTCACGTAATTCCTTTAATTTCGAGATCCTTTGTAGAGTATTTAAGCTGAAAGTTTGAATGTTTAGAATTAGATCAATTGGCAGCCTCGTGTTCCTGTTACGTGTTACCAAATAGCTCTGTCAGTTTTTGATCCGGCTTCATCATCTGGCTAGCTGACGTTTAAAAATGCGTCGTTACCTATTCTTGGGCCACTTAACGTAGTCTATTTTGGATTATAATCTGGTACTACGCTACCTATTTATGAATTTCGTTTTATCTTGTGCTATTTTAAGTACCCACAAGTAGAGGAGATTTATCTGTCGCACAAGTAATTCCCTCTCCTCATTTAAATGTTAAATAAAAAAAGGTTATTTTAAAGTTCTCAACATTTTCTCGACTAAAGCGATAACTCATTTCACTCTAGTAGTGCTTGCAGGATATTGACACATGCTTCTAGATACAGCAGAAAGCTACGTACTTATGCTACGTGTCACAAATTCAGCGGTGCTTCCATTTTGTTGTACTTCATATAGTTGCAATTGAAGATGAAGATAATGTTCAATCTCTCAAAGTGTTCCTGTTAAAATAACACTGCACGCAAGATAATGTTCTTTATTTGCTCCCAGTAAAATTTATTGTTTCTATGCATTATTAATTAATAGCTACCACCGTTTAGATACTAGCTATACTTAACGCCTTTTGAACAAATGATATGTCTTAACAAATTCACATAACAGACATAAAAGTATACTTCGTTTTTGAGAACGTTTGTTACAATTTCCTAATAGAAGCTTTCAATATTTGAGAAAATATATTTTTAAATGAGAAACACTGATAGCCAGAGAGCAGTGGTTATCAACTCCAGGACGTGTTTCTCAAAATTAATGATTATTATTATGGCTTTTCAGTATGAAATGCCGAAGTTGTAATTCACTGCATCATAACTCATTTCATATTTTCAGCAAATATGCTTTCAAGCAAGCATCCACAATATTGCAGCAGTTAAGGATGCTATTGTCGACTTGTGTACTATATTACATAGTTAAACATATAGTTTGTCAAGAGAAGAAAGCGGCTGTATTCAGCGGCAGTAAATCACAGATAGGAAATCAGATAGAAACCAGGATCAATAATTCAAGCTGACAGGCATGAAGAAAAATATACTTCAGCATATTTTGCTTTCCTTATTTAACGTGACTGCATAATTAATATCCCGTAACTACCACTTAGTTTACTAGTTTTGTATTAAATGCTTCTAAACTTCTCTAGCAGAAGAAATTGTGCGCGTAAAACAAACATTACAGTCTTTTAATTCCGTCTTCTGTCAATGGTATGCTTTATCTTCCTTCTTGCATTTTAAAAGGTACATACCAGAGGGAAAAAAGAAAAAAAAATAACCTGAAATGATTCTGATTTTAATGTCGCACCAGAGGGTTTGTTAAGATATTTTATGCTCTCTGAACACAGCAGGTTACCGATCTGCTGTTGGAATCACTAAAATAAACATTTTTTTTTTTTTTTTTTTTTTTTTTTTTTTTAGTTTTATCATTGAGCTTCGCGTTTATTCGTTCTTACGCCACATGCAGTTGATTTCCTCGCAATATCACAAAATATTTAAAAACAGTATTATTTTAGAAACCCCGATGTATTAGGAGTTGCCATACGTTCATTTTTTATATTTTATTTATTATTTCCTTGAAATCGAGCCATTTAAATCAATTATCACGAAAAACGTAAAAGTATACAATGATTTTTAATTAATGCAGTTAGACACATTGCATGAAAATAATTAACATTTACAATTAGACATTTTAGGATTTAAATGCATTTTTATTTGAATAAATCCGATTAAAATGTTGAAAAAATATTTTTAAGAACTGCGTTTATTGGTTTTCAATTACTTGGTTTACTACTCAGCAACAAAAAGATTAAATTTCAAAATTTAGTATCTTAAGCTTTACTGAATGGCAATACGCTGGTGAGTGGAGTTAATAAGTATTGCGTTTGAGGCAGGGGCAATACATTGCTTTCAAGCAGCCGGATTTGTGAAATAAAATTGAAAGATAAATATCCTATATTTTGCTGAATGGCAACAGTCCGGCACTCAGGAGTTAAATATTTTTTCGAACAATGTTGCCACTTATCGCTTTCGAATCCCTGCGTTTATTTAAAAGAATTTGTTAAATTTGCACAAAATATTAAGTAAACCCAAAATGAATTTGAAGTTCAAATTCGGACTCCGATGTGCCCATATTCGAATAGAGGACTACATGTACTAAAAATTCAACGGCTCTAGTTGCCGTCGTTTTTCGGCAATGCGAGGAACATACATGCATATCTACAGCTGTTTCATTATTTAATTTTCTTAAATATTACATGACTATAATATTTGGTGGAAACCATTTGAAAAGTGATTCGGACGGGTAAGTAATACCTACAAAAAATAAATTTCCAAACTACTAATAGCACCTCTGGTGCTAATGAAAAAGGCATTATAGTGGTCAGATATTGAATTCATCTTGCTTTTCCTCTGTAGTTCAAATAAAAAATATAAAAAAAGGCAGTAGTCTTTTATGGTGGTCAGAATAGCTCACAAATGCAGAAAGCAGATTTCTATAAATGAGTAAGAATCTAATTTAGCCTAATGTGGTCATCACCTCAGAGACTGAATCTTTTAAGAGGCGCTTTTTATTGTAGCGTAACTTTTTACAAAGTTTTTTAAAACATTTCGTGAATTATAACATGGCATCATTTTGTTAGATATAGAGTTCCCTGACCACTTATTAATTTGTATTTGCGTTTAAGATGTAATTTGGCGTTAAGATAGTTGATAACTATCACCAGAGCGAATACATTTGGCTGCAGCGGAATACAGCCAAATACTCAAGAAAATATCACTGGGGAAAAAAAAAAAAAAAAAAAAAAAACTCGATCCTATCCTTGATATTTTCAAAAATCACTGTAACATCCATTTTTTATAAAGTATATTACCAACTTGTAAAAGATACGAGAGGCTAAATCTTAAGCTAAACAGTTCATTTTAGGACTTCAACCCTCCAAATTTTGTTAGCCTTTTTCGAGCTCGAAGATTAACTCCGATTGGCCGCTCAACACATGACTCTGCCCAAAACTCGAATTGCCAGAAACTCGAGGTTATCTATTTAAAATAAAATTCTTGTATTCAGATCCATGTTGCGTCCCATCTTTACTTACGCCTGTCCGGTCTGTGGTTTTCTACAGGTCTGCGGTTTTCTATGTTTTATATGACTTTAAAGCAAATGGCTAACTGTCCCTGGTTTATTAGAAACGATGCAATTCATCCTGAACTTGACGTTGAAAATATTAATGAATGTTTTGCAAAAATTGAAAAAAAATATTCACCCTCCCTCAGTTGGTTATAACTTCCACGAGAGAAAACAGAAAACGACCGAAAACGTTTAAATACTTAAATTGAATATTGTTTGTATGTTTGCCATGTAATTCTACCCTAAAAATTTCTTTTGCCAACCTAAAATTGGTTTCATGTTACCAACTTAAAAATAGTTTTAATTCGCGACATACGTGTCGCCATCTAGGATCGAAAACTGTAATTAATTCATCTCCAACATGCATCTGTTTCGCCATCTATGATTTTAATCTGTAACTACTACTTGACTGGGAAGCAAATGTGTAAGCAATCAAGGGTATTGGAATTCACCTCACGAAGAACCCAGCATATGTAGCACCATCCGGCTACATCTCCATCTACACAGATGGTTCTCGTATTGACGAAAAGGTAGGCAGCGCCTTTGTCGTGCTCAGTGAACAACAACAACCCCTTCACCAATGGCAGATGCAGCTCAGCACTGAAAACAGCGTTTTCCAGAGTGAAGCACTCGCCATTCACGAGGCCATACGCTATCTAACGAATAATAAAATCTCCAAAGCCTTAATACATACAGATAGCCTGTCTTCTATGCAAGCAATTGCCAATTCAGAACATACCTCCCCGCAAATAGAAGGCATTCAAAATAGTCTACGTGAAAATGCTCACATTCATTACGTCATAAAATGGATTAAAGCGCACACAGGTATTTATGGCAATGAACTTGCAGACGGCCTGGCAAAAGACGCCGCCACTGGGAACAACATTACTACAGTACAGATCCCATGGCCTACCTCATATCTAAAAAAGACCTTACGGCAAATTGTTTGCAATAAATGGCAGCAGGAGTGGACGAACAGCTTAACCGGCAGAAGAACTTTTTACTTCAAGCCAAAAGTAGATTTACAAAGACTTATCGCCAGTCCCCTCTTGGTACGTTACATATCCGGTCATGGCCCCTTCCCACAGTACTATCATCGACACGCTATCACCAGCACTGACGAATGCATCTGTGGCGAAGAGGGCACAGCAGACCATTACATCACTGCATGTCCCCTTACAGAGGACCACCATATTGCCATTCCTATAACGGATAGGCAGGCCTTCTGCAGGTTCCTCGTTAAGCATAAGCCAACAATACGCCAAATCACTGCCGTCATGTCAAAGCTAATGACACTTGGCACAGAATTGTGTCAAACTGCTTAATGTAACTTATGGTGTCAAGCAGCATAGTGACTACTACATAGGAATCACAAATTTATGCATGTACTATGCCTATTTTTCACATCAGACTATTTATATACAGACTGCAACCCAATCTGCAGATTACCTTTCCTTGTGCAATTAGTAATGTTACAATATTTCAACATAGTGACCTTTTCTGCATGTATATTACATGCAAATTAATATAACCTGCATTATATAATAATGTGTGTAGTATGTGAAATGCAGGTTTGTAATATGCAATATGTAAAACTTGGCACAGAATTGTAAGAAACTGCTTAATGTATCCTTCAGTAATTGTAAACTGTACTATTTAATGTGTGTAATATGTACCATGCTAATATTGTAGTAATATGTACCATGCTAATATTATTATATTATGTACCATGCTAATATACTAAGTAATTGTAAACTGTAAATGCGTGTAATATGTACCATGCTAATATTCTAAGTAATTGTAATCTGTAAATGTGTGTAATATGTACCATGTCTGAGTAATTATGTGTAATATGTACCATGTCTCAGTAATTGTGTGTAATATGTACCATGCTAACACTCTGAGCACTTAAACTTAAGCACTATGCAATCTCTCACTAAATGTTTAATGTACTATGAAATGTGTGTTATATGTACCATGCAAGTATCAATTAATATTATTAACTATTAATGAACTTCTTAGTAAATATAATTAGTCTTATGTAATGTATGTACCATCTATCATGCAAGTCTGTAAATAATAATGAATGCATAATGTTAACCTAAGTACCTAATTAAGTATGATTACGTAAATATGAACTCAACGGATGCAATGTACCTTAAACATAAGTTACATTCAATTTCCAGGTAAACGCAACATATAGTATGTAATGTGTAAAATATATACCATGCAATATGAATGTTTATGTATCATACAAGCCTGGATTTGCAAGTCTGAACGTATTAAGTACTTTAAAGACAAGTATTCATCAATCACTCAATAAATGTAAACTGTACTATAATAAGCAAGTAATATGCACCATGCAAGTATTAATTAATATCATAAACTATTAATTAATTTCTTAGTAAATGTAATCAATATTATGTAATGTGTGTACTATGTACCATGCAAGTCTGTAAACAATAATGAATGCATAATTATGTTTAATTAATATTAAAATATTGAACCTTGCGGATGCAACGTACCTTAAACATAAGTAAAAACAATTTCTGAGTAAATGCAATATATAGTATGTAACGTGTGAGAATATGTACCATGCAATATGAATGTATATGCATCAAGCAAGTTTGAATAGGGTATAGAACATATAATAGTCATGCAAGTCAGAATATGGTAATAGGTAAATGCAATTCTGCAAGTCTGAACATAACGAAATTAAGTACTATTAAGTTTCTCAGTAATTGTAATCTGTACTATTTAATGTGTGCAACATGTACCATGTTAATATTATTGTAATATGTAACATGCTAATTTTCTCAGCAATTGTATTTTTTTTTTTTTAACTAAATTGTAAATGTGTGTAATATGTACCATGCAAATATACCCCATGTCTCAGTAATTGTGTGTAATATGTACCATGTCAATATTCACAGTACTATTTAATGTGTATAATATGTACCATTCTAATTAATTAGCATGCACTATTTAATGTGTGTAATATGTACTATGCAAACTGTAAATAATAATTAATGCGTAAAGCCAACCTATGTGCTAACCTAAGAACCCAACTATACATACTTATAGTAAGAATTGAATCAAACAGGTGTAAAGTACCTTAAACATAAATATTAAGTACCCTAAACAAAAGTATTAATCAATCTGTCAGTAAATGTAAAATGCACTATGAAATGTGTATGATATGTATGATATGTACCATGCAAGTATTAATTAATATTATTAATTAATAATTAAATTCTTAGAAATGTAATTTGTATTATGTAATGCGTGAACTATGTACAATGCAAGTTTTCTCAGTAAATATAAGCTGTACTATGTAATGTATATAATATGCACCATGCAAACCTGTAAACAATAATGAATGCGTAGTGTTAAACTATGTGTTAACCTAAATACCTAAGATGTAAAGTACCTTTAACATAAGTATTAATCAATCTCTCTGTGTGTAATATGTACCATGCAAGTCTGTAAATAATAATGAATGCATAGAGTTAACCTAAGTATCTAATCGTGTATAATTAACGTAAATATTGAACCTTACGGATGCAAAGAACCTTAAACATAAGTCATATTCAATTTCCCAGTAAATGTAATGTGTAATATGAAATGTGTGAAATATGTACCATGCAATATGAATGTAAATGCACCATGCAAGTATGAATAAGCAAGTCCGAATATGGTACGGCATGTGTAATAGGCGTGCAAGTCAGAGTATGGCAATATGTACCATGCAAGTCTGAATGGGTAGCGATAACCTAAGTACCTAATTATGTCATTCTAGATAAGGGCGGGCGTGGTGCTCATACTAATTAACCGTAACGGTAGAGGGATGGTGCCCACGTCCTCCGTCACTCACTCACTCACTTATCCAAGCTCTCTCCGTCCTGACGCTAGCACACAGCAAAGATACGCCTTATTGCTTGTTAGGAAAATAGTAGCTATTTTGCACATATACCATGGACATTCTTAGGGTGACTAACTAGCGCTTATATATCAAGACTCAATCATCGCACTTGCATGGGATTTCATCTCACCTATGCACTTCATCACGTTATGATAGAAAAGATATGCCATTTTCGCACGTGTTCAATACAGGATGTGTTTGTTACCCGGGTGCCTGTTAACAAGTGCTTCTAACACCTGAGTCAACGAAGTTGTGTTTAATGCGTCATTGGCAGTAATTCTTTACTCCTTTCTTACTAACTATGATTTTTTTTACTCTTTTCTGGTTTTCTCAGAGATTTGTCTCTCCTCTCTCTGCTGCTTCTCATCCTTGTAGGATTTCCTATTATTTCTCCCATTTCTTTCTTTTCAGTTTTCCCCAACTCTGTACATTTTATTACTCTTCTGATGTGGAGGTGCTTGGTATTGAACCACATGTACAGCGAAATGTTTCCTCATGGGCATTGTCTCTCAGTTATTGTTGTTAGCTGTTAGCTCAGCTTAAGATCCAAGTACTCTCTACGGTTTACTGCACTGCGATGCGTTTAACGTTTTTAATGGTTTGAAGTGTCACTACTGATTGTGCTTTGTGATACTGTGAAGAACTGTACCAGTACTTTTGTGAAAAATTACAAAACTTAAATTTAAATAACCTATCGTTGGACTTACGTGCATTCAAACTGTTACGAACCTGTACGCACGCAACAATATTTAGCACACATGTAGCCTAATATTAATAATATAAACACTACGTAAGTTTAATACTTAGGACATATTTTGCTAAATATTAATAATATAAATATGAAGTAAATTTATTATTAATATTTAGCACATATTTACCTAAATATAAATAATATAAATATTAAGTAAATTTATTTTTTATATTTAATATAGTTTTCCTTACTATCCGTAATAAATTTTCTTTAAATTTCCTGACTGTTGTTCATAAATTTTTATTACGAACGCAGTTTAAAAAGATGTGATACGGGAGGGCTCAGTACAATTGTTAATGATCTATACAAAATCTACTTTAATAAACATGCATTCAAATTATGAAAATTGAATAAATCATTCGCAACAAAGGCACTGAATCAAAATTGCGTATCCTGGCTTCGAGGAAGGAACTGGTGCGTGAATTATGATTTCTTCCTTTGTTCGCTTAATATTCGACAAGCAATCTCGTATAAACACATTTCTGGAATGAATATATATATATATATATATATATATATGTTCTGCGAGATAGACGTTTATCTCAATGTTTAATAGGCTTAACCCTGTAACACTCTTTTTCGTTAGATGCCTTTAATGTTACATCATAAAAGGTATTACTATAATTTACATAATATTTCACTTATTGTCTTTACATATATGAAGAAAATAATATTATTTCTAGAATAGCAAATATTTTAGTTCTCATATCAAATTTATGCAATAGGCTGTGCTAGTCCCTTATATTTTACTCTAAAAAGGCTTTCTGGTTTGAAAATTTTAAGTTTTATACTTTTAAAAGCACAATTCTGAAGCTTGATATTTTTTCATATAAAAAAACTTTATTTCTGATTTTATAGGAGAATCATCTAATTCCCTGTATTTACTCAGTCTTACCCAAACGTTTAATTTGAATGTGTTCTCTGGTTTGCAAGTACTTCAAATATGGATCGTCTGAAATAAAATTATAAGATGAAAACATGAATTAAACTTTAAAAGTTTAATTATTATATTTAATGCAAGTGAAGCATTAGAAACAGACAGAATATCGCTTTACCAAATTTTGTATGCATTCATATCATCATTTCTATGCATTCATAAGTATGGAGGAAAATATGGCTGAGCTATTCCCCTTCTAGCGCAAGCAAAATCTCAAACCCATCCCCTGGAGAACAATCCAAAGAATAATGTCAGAATTTTAAATAGACCAGTTAGAACAGCATCATTACAGTAGGTGCCACTTAATATGATCGCGTTTGTCCACCGCTATTTCGATAACATTAAACGTCGAGAAAAAGTATTCTTCAAAAGAGTTGTGTAATATAGCTAATGTTAATTAAGGCATTTTCCTAGCATTTTATATAGGAAAATATAAAAGGTTATTCATGAATTGCCCATACTGTCTGTAATGCAAAAGTTGATTTATGAACGGTTAACAATGTTTATGGAAATTATTCGATCAATGCCCTATCCCCAATCTCAATACTCGAAGACATTCTTCATTCAGAAAGAACTTGCCAATGTAAAATTATAAATTGGAAAAAAATAACTTTAGTTTGACGTGGATATTTACAAGAAGTATTTTTGTAAATTGTAAACTTTTGTAACGCATCTTAAGCTTATTTGGTTACTTTATCTTCTATTTGGCGATTTTATTTCAAGTTTAAAATACTTATTGTATAATATTTTGATGATATTAACCGAACTGTTCATCACAATAAACGTTGTATTTTACATGGTTTTGAATACAATAATGTTATAATTCCGTAACATTATTCGAATGATAAGGTTAACCGCGATCATATTAAGCAGCGTCTACACTACAGCGTATCTGTGCACTATATGCGTAATAATCAAGGAAACTATACAAACGTAAAGAAATCTGAGGTCACGTTTATTTCTGTGCGCGCAATAATAAAAGACTTAGTGAATCGCATGTGGCCGGCAATCAATCTGTTTGCCATCAGCCAATATGCATATAAAAAGTATAAGATTTGGATTTAGACATTTGCGGAGAAAATTTCAGAACATTAGATCCTTCCATATTTGCTTCAAGCAAATCATTTCTCCAAGTAATTCATTTCTGAAAACAAATTACTTTTGCCGAGTAAAGAAACAGTTAAGGCATGTGGGTTTTTATGCACGTATAATTGATTTTGGTAATAATTTTACTCTTTATAGATCTTGATACAAGTTTTAGGGTATAAGATTTCTGACCCTGGCCCAAATTTTAACAACTAGGCAACTGTGTACAAGTTTGTTTAAATTCTACATGTTCTTTAACCTGAATTACCACACATTTTTTCCACATAAAATTAACTTCCCAAAGCAATTTTATTCTACGCGCATTGAAATATTAATGAGGAAACTCCCCGCGTTTTGTAAGAGGGTATTGTATTAGAAAACATCTGAAGAGGCTTATCATGGCGATTTTTGTAAGAAAATGCAAATTTTTATCTATTACTCTAGTGCGCAATTTTAAATTAATTGGGACAATACGATTTTTTCACAGAATTTTAAGTTGGTTGCCAGCTGACTACAGCACGTCCCTCAAATCGTACAGCATTCTTAATGTCTTCTGAATGTCTGCATTCGACTACTTAGAATTCAATTCCTGCATAAATTAGAATTATTGCACCATTTTAGAGCTTGTTTCCGTGACAAAAGGAAGTTAATTTTCGATACGTTTTAAATGCGCTTCGTATTCTTTCATTTTAGTGTACTAAAAATGGATAGAATGCATAGAAAGAAAGCAAATAATATGCACTTCCAAGCATTCATGATGTTTAGTCAAACATCTACGACTGTAAGAAATACTACTTCTGTGGCCTGTGTTGGAAAATTGATCGTTCTTCGAATTCTGGTTTGCTTTATGTATTACCCGGCAAAGCCTTAAGGGCTATCTGCCTAAGGGAAATGATGTCTTCGTGGAGGAATTCTAAGGGAAATTGGCTCGTATACGCATTACACATGGGGAAACCACGAAAACGCCCTTGTAGCCAGCCCGTTCGAGGGATTCGCGGGTTCCGAAATACCAGTGTTTAGCGACCGCTCGGCTTCTCCAATCCTTCAAATGTGCGGCGAAGAAAAGCCAATTAAAAATCAAATTTTGACACGTCAAATGAAACAAAAATGATTATTGTCGGTCAAAAATAAAAATTCTAGATCATAAATGACTGGAACAGAATTATTTTCAGGGATGGGATTTATTTGTTCATGATTAATATCTGACATTTTTAGATGAAGCAAAAGAGATTCCGTAAGACTGCAGCATATCCAACAAACCGTAAAATACCCTCAAAAACAAATGTTGTGGGTTCTTTCATTGCAGATAGCACTGAAAGTCTAGTTTCTGTTGACAAAATAATGAATTTATCTAAGTGTATAGACATTTTAAAACATGAAATTGTGCCATTTTTGAAAACCTTGGCATGAACATTTCATCGAGACTTGATTCCGTGCCACAATTCGAAATATGCTGGAAAGTTCATGTTGCAAAATAAAATTATTGTTTTGGATTGGCCTGGAAATTCACCAGAACTGTATTCGATCGAAAACTTGTGGCACATTCTCAAGGAACATCTTAACAAAATGGATTGTACGACATAAGACCGCATGATTGATAACGCTATAAAAGTGTGGTTTTGCGATAAAGAAGGAAAATATAGGTGCGCAGTAGTACATTCAATGTCTAATCTCATTCTAGAGGTCATTTCCGTTAACGAATGATGTATTACCTATTAATTCTATTTAATTTTATTATTAGCACTGTATGTGAAGGTATGTATATAAATTATAAAAAAATAGCTTTGTTCGAATTAATTTGAACACTGTAGTATATTCTTAACATTGGAAGAGAAAGATACCCGTAAGCACTTCTTCGCAGCTATGTTCATCTAGAGACACCGTCTAAAGACAATCATCAGATCACGAGCGTAAATAAAATTTGTTTCAATACAAAATTATATGTTTAAAATTAAATTTTGAGACTTTGTTAAATTTCCTAAAGATGATATCTTATACCCTAAAATGCTTAAGTAACCTACTGATTATTTTTGCAAGATTTTTAAAAATCTATCAAACATTTCGAAACATCAGATTTGCAATATCAAATTCAAGACAAAAAATCTTATAATGTATAACTTGACTAGTATAACTTGTTAAACTTGAATTGTAAATATTCGAACAATTTTTCTATAAAAAATATAACTACAGAGATTTGGTCAACAAGTAATGCCCAATATTGTGCCTAATCGGAAAAATACTAAGGAATATTTTAGCTCAATTACAATTTTTTCCGTGTTTCTAAACTTAGATCAGCCGACGTATCTAGTACATTTCAAAAGTAGTGTTAACAACTTTCGTTCGTTCAGGAACAAAACGCACCGTGAAGAAAGTTTGGATAGTAAATAAATCCTTCTCTTTGAAAAAACATTCGGAGTCTGAGTTGAAATTTTTACCGCCATTAGCCCCTTTCGAAAATAACTTGATTATCATCAGAGTTCAGTAATTTTAGTCTTTCTGAGATAGGTAATATGATGTAATAACATTATCATAGTGCATTTTTATGTTTCTGTAATTAATTACTTTCCTTTTTCATCACATTATACAATTATGCAATGCCTGTAATGCCAGTTTTGTTGATTGGCTCACCTTCCTTTATAAAATTAATGAAGTTAACGAAGTTTGACCCTAAAACATGATCATTGTGATTTCTGCATTTTCTCTAAGTTTCGTTTTTTATTAGATACGATTTACTGCTCTGTTTCATAGAGTATAAAGGCGTTCCCCTCTGCCTTGGATCGGTGACCGAGTTTGCTTGCAAAGTTTGCTGGAAGGAAAGCCGCAACGATCCTGCCATCAATCTGCGTTGGCTTCGCAATATGGATGGAAGAGTAAATTCTGATGGTAGATCCAATATCTGACACACAAAGAAGTTCTAAGTTGTGGGGAAGCTGCTCTGGCTTGGCAATGTTCCTAAAGAGACCTGTCGGAACACTTCAGAGTGTACTTTACAGTCTGCTGATTGGATGACTAACGTCTTGGGACAAGATAAATTCCAGTATTATGTAGTTAAAACCCTCTGAGCGGACAGGGCTTTCTCTAAGAAAGAACAAATTTCCCAAAACTACTATGAAAACAAAAAACGTTTTGATTTTAATGGAAAAACTCTACTGGTATTACATACCTGAATTTGTGTACTTTTGATATTGCCTTAATTTCTTTGACATATTTTAATATGCACGTATATATATGTTCTTATAGATATCACAAAAAATATTCTAGGCCGTATATATACGGCCTTGCCGCTTTGAGAGTTAAGTGCATTTACCATACTTAACACATTTCTTTTGGAACAATGCGAGGTTTCCGTTATAACACATGTGGAGATACATATACAGTTTAAAATCGGTTCATCCTTAGCCTTGCTAAATTTGGGTCCGTTACAAATATTAATATCTTCTGATTATAAAGGTTATTAATGGATGGTGGTATTTTTTTAATATTTGAAGATCCGACGACATCAACAAATGCTATAGTACCTACATTTTAGCTTTCCGTGAACTACCACAGCGTCATCTTTGCTATTTTTCATTAAGACCGGCATGCTATCGATATGAAATCCTTTTCCTGTAGCATGCAATTCGAGCAAAAGAAAGCTTATAAAAGAGGACTTCTTGCTCACTGGTCATTACACACAAATTTTCTCCCTTCCATACTTTCTGGTTTCCCATAATATAAACACGCACGAAAAAATGAATTAAGCTGTTTAAAATAGTAAGTGTTATACTTTAAAAATACAGCTGTTACGATGCACAAGGAAGGAACACTGATCCGTCTTCATGACTGCCGGATATGAGGATTCCCTTTAAAATGTTTCTAAAATAATCAACAAAATGTCTCGAGTTTAATCAAAATTGTTATTTCTCTGAAATAAAAGTTTTAAAGAATTATCAAAAGCGCCTCACATATAATTAGAAATAAATTATATTGAACCCTCAGGCCACCCTATTCCGTGAATCTACTCCAAACATGACCATAATATCTGAGATTATAAGAAAGCATTATAAATTTTCCGTATGAAGATCATTCATTTTTTATATTTAAATTATGGGCACTTACCGTATTTGATAAAATTAAGTACTAAATAAGTTATTTTTAGACTTATTATTTGATATCTTTGTGATTAATTTGTAATTAATACAATTTTATTAATAAAAATATAACGCATCCCTATCTCAAGCATTTTTCTTTCCCACATCCCAAGAGTTTTAAACACTACCAGTGAATTATGCAAATCAATACTCGGCATCCTCGATAGCTGTTTTCAAGAAAACATCCTCGGTTGTTTTTTAGAAATGGTTTCACTGTATAAAAATTCAATATTTCGTTTCACTTATAGTCATAATTTGGTAGTTCGGTCGAGATTCGAATCTCTCAAACGGGCTGGCTACATGGGTGTTTTCATCGTTTTCCTCATGTATAACATGTATACGAGCCAGTTTCCTTGGAATGTCCTCCATGAAGCTACGAAGAAATCCCTCCATTAGGCAGATAGCCCTCGAGGCTTTGCGGTAATCACATAAACCAAAACCAACGGTAAAAATGCAAGCTTAAACATGCACAAATTTTCATGCTCTTATTTTTAATATTAACCTTTAAACATTTGGCTTAATTTTGTACAGAATTTACAGTTCCTATTTTTTTCTTGTAAACTGTTGCTGCAAATATATTTAGTATGACCACAGATGCTTAGTAATTCTCCCGGTTATACACTGAGTCCGTAAATATTCTTACCTGGGATTTATTTTCGCAACTGTTGGTGGTAGATGGTGCAGAGACTTTAGGTATTTCGAGTACGCAGGAGGCGTGAAAAATTAGTAATGCCCTCGCCGAATTCAAACCTGAACCCTTCAAATACGCACCGAGTGTGCTAACCATTACACCACGAAGGCATGCTGGAAGGTGGGAAAAAATGCCTTATAATATATGCTTCAAATTACGAAATGTTTTAAATGACGCAAATATTCACCTTAAGCAATTTTAAATTTAAAGAACTCAGTTTCGAAACCATTTTGCAGTTTCACTTTATATATACCTTTTGTTTTTATGCTTACTTTTGGTTAGGGAACATTTTTGCTCGTTATTAACCCGCGAGCACACGCGGCGGGTATGTCAAACCCATGTGCATTTTTCTTTTTGTATATTTCTCGCCCATTCTTTCATAAAAGGACGAAAATTGGTGTACCTGAGTTCAAGGTCACATACTTAAATGGGGAAAATTCCTGAGGTGGCAAGTGCAACAGTTTTTTAGGACCAGCATTGTTCGGGCATGTCATACCCGCGCGTGTACTGGCGTTTCTCAGTGAGTCACTTCACACTTCTCGTTTTCAAGCTTTTAGTATAAGTTTTTCTTGAGTTGTAAGCATGGGGCCGTATATTCCTTACGATGAAGAGATGAAAAGATTGAGAAATCTCCTTGAAACAGTTTCTTTTGATGAGGATTCATTTAGTGAAGAAGAGGAAAATGTTGATGACGAAGAATATAATTAGTAATCACGATTCATCCATATAGAGTAGTGATTCAAATACAGAAACAGAAAATGAAACTCTGGAATTTAGCAATGAGTTTTATGTTGGAAAAAAGGGAGTAAAATGGAACAAAAATAAATTCCGGACTAATGTTAGATTTGAGGCCAAAAATATTATAACTAAACTCCCTGGAAATACAAAGTATTCTAAAGACGTCTCAACACCTCTAGAGTCCTTGTCATTGCTTATCGATGAAGTTGATACCAGAAAATTTCACTCGTGATCGGGATGAGTACTTTTCTCAAAGCCTTAGGGATGCAGCTAATAGAAAATGTTCAAAATGAACGACGACGAGCATCGGTGGTTTCTGATTCTGGACGAACACTGACCACCGATGAACATGTTAACAATGGACCGCCCTCCAAAAAACCTGAAATGACTTGTACAGAGTGCTCCAAGAAAAACGATAGAAAGACTAGATTCATTTGTGAAAATTGTAGCAAAAGTATATATATGGAACATATGACTCCATTTTGTAAACAATGTTAAAAAATTGTAAGTAAATAATTTTTCCTCTTCTTATTGTTTCCTATTTTATCCAAAATGAAGTATTAACTTGGTTTTACATTTTAATTTCTTTTAAAAAACCGAATAATTTATTTCGGCAAATTTTTATTTACAATTTTTTTATTCGGGTATGACATACCCGGCGCGTGTTCTCGTGTTCGTCGGATCGGTGCGTGTGCTCGCGGGTTAACAAAAATTTGATGTGACCGAAACATGTCTTCCTTTAGGCGCTTAATAATTTATAATTTTTTTTTTTTGGCCGCACTTCAGTAAACTCATTTCTCTTAATTATTCAAACACCAATTAATCGATCCCCGCAAGAAATGTTAAAAGTGACGTCAGCAGTTTTTTCATAACAAATATAAAACTTTCTCATATATAATAATAGGAACTGGGAGATCGTATTAAAAGTTAGATTAGGTTATTTGTCCAAAATTTATACTTTTAATATATGAAATCAACAAAACCGGAATATTTCGTCATTTAAGACTTTTGTAATTGCGAAAATAAAAGCTGGTTAAGGGGTTTACATATACTATTGGAACTACCGATTGCAATAAGAAAGGGAGGTGAACCAGTAGATGTTGAAGCAGTAAAATTTCATTAGAATATTAATAGTTTATATTTAGACTTTGAAAACTTATAACTTGCGTGAAAATGCTGCAATACCAAATGTAGCCAGAATTGTAAATTAAAGACACTGGTAAAGCATAGTACTATATCATTGAATGATACTTAAGAGAAAAAAAATCAAATTTGGAATTATTCTAATTTATTTGTTATTATTAACCAACTTCTTAGTGCAAAATGAATATAACGTCAAAACCGCAAATTATAAAATTAAATATGTCGGTCAGTTTTTGTCGTACGGAGTTAAACTGTTTATCTTTAATATTTAATTTTCTCAATAATAATCAAAGGGAGTGAAAGAACGTATAAAACGTTAGATTTTTGTAAATTTTATAAAAGTGATTTTTTTTTTAATTTAAAAATACCCAAACATGAGTATTTGAGTCATTTAAAATGTGGTGAAACAATAAAAGAAGTATGTTTTAAAACCTTTTGGAAGTCATGTCTACGATCAACTGCTGCGAAAATAAAGGTTTGAAGAGTACTTTTGCGGGCGCAATGTACATAAAACCGAAACAAGAATAGCGCAGCATAAAGGGAATAAAAAAAGTGTTGTGTGATCTCTCATTAAATTTTAACTATTAGTAGCAAAACTGCGAACGTTTTTGACCATGATCAATACACTTGCGGCGATTTTTTGAACAAAACATACTTTTTCTTTTTGTCATAAGTCAATTGTATTTTACACTACATTTTGTTTCAAGGTCCTGTCTCTCTTGGAAGCAAAATAAAAATTAATCATTTAGAAATATGCTTCACTACATATTGAATTGTCTTTAATGATTACAGTTTTACATCTTCTTCAGATATGACACATGCCATATACATCTGTGTTCTCAAATTTGCGAAATGCGGGCAACTCGCAACCCTCGAAGCAGTTTTATGCTACCCTGAGAATAAATTTCAGTTACGCATTTCATGCATATTTGGTGTTACTATTACTTCAAGCTTTTAGTATTTTAAAATCGAATTTGCATTGTTTTCATTGTTATTGCAAACGAACGTGTATAACGCACCTAAAAAATCTGTAAATGGAGCTCATTAATTTATAATGTGATGTAAATCGTATTCAAAGATTTGAAGATACAGATTTGATTAACTTTTTTTCGCACTAGGGAAAAAGTAAATATCGATATTAGTATAAATATACTTTTCATCGAAGAATAAAAAGAATAATATCATTAAAAAAAACTGTTTTACTTTGGAATCCATTTACGTGTAAACAGATTTTATAATCAAAATTAATGAGAAAAAACCCGACGGACCAATCAGCAACTACAATTCGTGATGAATAAATTCTAGTAATTTTTTCCAAAGCTGGAAACTTTATTAGAACCAAAACGCCATCAAATATCAAGCTGTAGTGGAAAATAAAGACATTGCTAATTATTTACATTTAAACATATGTATTTTATCGAACTGGAGTAAGAAATAAGTAAGTCTGCAAGTATTTACATATAAAATTATTTTTATTTATGTGTGAAAGAATTAATAAACATTAGAAAGTATGTCATTAATTGTTTTTCAAGTGTTTTCCTATTTAAAAACTTTCTATGGAAACTCAAAAAGTTTTCGTTAGTTAGTTATTTTTAGTTCAACTAATTTAGTTATTAATTACTAAAACGTATTAGAATTATTTTTAATAAATACCAGTCTGGAAATTTGTATGTTTGGGTAGTAATGTTGCGCGCTTCCAACCTGCACGCAATAATAGTGGTGACTGCTAAGAACTGGAAAGTAGACAACGTCTTGAGATTGGGTTTAAATCCCTTTTTATTCAACTTAGAAATTACAAATGCGTGCTCTTGACGCTCACAAACTACGCCGACCCGGCGGTAAAATAAAAATAAGAAACTAAGAAAAGAATAGTAACAAGTGACTAACTACGAGGCTCTCTAAACGTAACTAACCTCACCGCTTTCTAAAATACCGCTGATAATTCAGCAAACTTCTGAATATTACGTTGAAAAATTAACAATCTGTCGAGGCAAGCACACAGGCCGAAACGCGTGGTTCTTCAATTTCTAACTAGCCACCTCCACGCTCGTGAAGCAAGACAGCACACTTTCGAAATCGTTTCCCTTCTATTTAACTCAGATTACTTCCGCTGACAATTTGAATCCTTGCGCGTTCTACTAAAATTTACATACTCTGGCATTGGTAATTACAGGGCAAAGTAATGCTTGACAGGAAAGATAGTTTAAACTTAAAATAAATGTTAGTTAAAATAAATATAAACCCTACAGGGTAAAGGGTACCAACAAAAATACATGTATCCAACTAGATATTAGATAGAAAATAAATATAAAATGATTGAATTATTATTATTAGCCCAAAGAGGCGTTAGCCCAGAAGGAGTTTTACTCTTAAAACGGCATTTTGTGGCATTTGGCTATGTACGTTCCGTTGTTAAAAATAGTGGACTGTAAATTAACTTGATGTTACTTCAGTATAGAACCCAAAAAACCTCAGACACCTAACTTGACCGAAACTTCTTTATTGACTTTCAAATAGTAAGTTAGGCGAAGAGGAACGGCGAAGACCACACAAACTCCGACTTCAGTGGCGGCTTACCAACACAAACTCAGAAGAACCTCTGCTTAGTTGAAACTCCAGTAATTCACAGCAACCTCGAAGCTCTAACCGCGAGCTTTAAAAACCTAACAAATTTGCGTCTGCGCCGCTCCTCGGTACAAAGAAAGAAATACAATTTGCATAACATCGAACATACCCCCAGCCTTGAAGTCCCAAGGGGGTTCAAACAATAAATTTAAACTGTTGAACTGCAAAAACCTGAAAAAAAAAATTAAAGTCTCTAAATCAAGAATTAAATGGCAAAGCGCATAGCTTTGCTATAGGTCGTTTTATTTCACCATTAGACGTGCGTAAACTCACCACTCGAACTTTCTCATCCAGACCGGGATGCACTTTAATAATTCTACCTAATTTCCAACGTAGCGGAGGTAGATTTTCGTTCTTAATAAGAACCATATCACCAATCTTCAGGTCTTGTTGTACCTTGCACCACTTGGGTCTCTGCTGCAATCTAGATAAATACTCACTGCTCCAACGATTCCAGAAATGTTGAAATAACCTTTGCACGTTCCTCCAACGGTCACTGCAGCTCATGGTTTCTTGAATTTGGTTAGATTCTGGAATAGCGCTTAAAGCCGCTCCGATTAAAAAGTGTCCTGGTGTTATCGCCTCCAAGTCGCTACAATCACTTGAAGCTGGTACTAAAGGCCTAGAATTAAGACAGGATTCAATTTGGGTTATTAATGTCAAAAATTCCTCGTATGTTAAAATAAGTGTTCCTAAACATCTTTTTAAGTGATGTTTCATAGACTTGATACCCGCTTCCCAAAGCCCTCCAAAATGAGGGGCAGAGGGAGGATTAAACAACCAATTAATATTTTCTGAAGAAATATAACCCTGTAGCTGTTCATCACGTTGAACAATAGAAAAGGCTTTCCTTAATTCTTTATTAGCTCCTATAAAATTCGTTGCACAATCACTGAATTTCACACGGTTTTCCTCTACGAGCTATAAACCGCTTAAGTGTCGCGAGGAATGATTTTGTTGAAAGATCTCCAACTAATTCTAAGTGTATTGCTCTTGTAGTAAAACAAATAAATAGACATACGTAACACTTAAAGATTTTGACTCCTCTACCAGGACGATATTTAACGTTAAATGGTCCTGCTAAATCAATCCCTACACGAGAAAAAGCTCTACTTTGAGTAACTCTTGAAGCGGGTAAATCTGCCATTAGCTGAGTTGCAGTTTGCGCTCTAACTCTACGGCAGATAACACATTGGTTTATACACTTTCTTATAATATCTCTAGCATTCACAATCCAAAATCTATGTCGTATGACAGAAGTGAGTAGCTGCGTACCTGCGTGAAGATACGTGTCATGATAATGCTTAATAATTAAACGCGTAATATTGTGATTCTTAGGTAAAATCATAGGATGTTTCTGATTATTTGAAACTGCAGAGTTTCTGAGCCTTCCGCCTACACGCATTACTCCCGCGGAATCCAAGAAAGGACTTAAAGACAGTAATTTACTTGATGTCTTCAAGGGTTTACCAGATTCTAAACAGAATAATTCTTCTGGAAATTCGGCTCTTTGCACAATCCTAACAATCATAGAAGTAACTTCACAGAATTCTTCAGTAGATAAATAACCCTTTATACGCTCTGTAGGTAACTTGCTACAATTATTTCTAAATCTTAAACACCACGCTAACACCCGACACAACTTTAACCATGACGAAAATCCCGAAAACACACTAGGCTCTTCAAATTTGGAAGCATTTGAACTGAAACTCTTTTTCAATTCCTTCAACATAACTTCACCCTCTAATTCTACACTTGAATTTTGCTGTACATGAATTACGGATTCGTTTAACCACTGCGGTCCCTTCATCCATAACTCACATTGTAGGAATTCTGATGGAATAAAACCTCTGGTCCCACAGTCTGCAGGATTTTCTTTCCCAGCAACATAATTCCATTGAATACCTGGAACAGCTTCCTGGATTTTTGCAACTTGATTTGCCACAAAAGGTAGCCAACGGCGAGGTTCGGACGAAACCCATGCCAATGTAACCCGCGAGTCGGTCCATGCGTAAATATTGTTAATAGGCAGTTCTATGCATGATAATACTGCATGTAAGAGGTTTGCTAAAAGTAACGAAGCACACAACTCTAGTCTCGGAAGAGACTGTGTTTTTAAGGGCGCTACTCTGGTTTTCGATGTCAGAAGGCTGACTTTGACTGACGAATCAAGGTCGATTGTACGGAGATAGATGACTGCACAATAAGCCTTTTCTGAAGCGTCGCAGAAAGCATGGATATCTATCACTACTGCCTTCGAACTCAAGACATACCTCGGAAATTGTAAGCTTGAAAGTAAGGGTAATTCTAGATAGAAACGCTTCCATTTTCTACTTATTCTCTTATCAACGAGTTCATCCCAACCCAGCTGTAAGTTCCATAACTCTTGTAATAATATTTTCGCGTATATTATTGTTGGCGCTAACCATCCCATTGGATCAAAGATTTTGGCTACTTCTGATAAAATAGTCCTTTTAGTAAACTCTTTATCACTTATGCATACCGAAAAGTGAAACGTATCACTAGAGTTATTCCAATTAATTCCCAATACTTTTACTTTCTTGTCACTGTTTATTTCAAGAGAAATATTGGATTCTCGTAAGCACTCGGGAATATTCTCTAAAATAGCTGAAATGTTTGAAATCCACTTCCTTAAGCGAAATCCACCCCTTTTCATCATTTCATACAACTGCTGAACTAGAACATTCGCTTCCTTTTCACTCTGTGCCCCTGAAAGCAAATCATCATCATAAAAATCACGAAGGGCAATTTTTGATGCTAAAGGAAATCTTGCTTGTTCATCTAATGCAAGTTGTTTCATTACTCTAGTAGACAAATATGGCGCACAGGCAGTCCCATATGTAACTGTCACTAATCTAAATGTACTCAAGGGCTCACTAGGACTATCCCTCCAAAGCATTCGTTGCCAATTTGTATCTTCTGGGTGGACACGAATTTGTCTGAACATCTTCTCTACATCGGCACATACTGCAATTTTGTGAGTTCTAAACCGTAGAAGAATTGGAAACAGCTCTTGCTGAACTCTTGGCCCAACCATCAAAATATCATTCAATGAAAGACCCGATGTCGTTTTAGCTGAAGCATCGAAAACAACTCTGTTTAGTCGTAGTACTTGATTCCTTTAATACGGCATGATGAGGCATGTAATACGTAGAGTCAATAAGAATCTCTCCCTCAGGCACTCCCTCCATATGTCTCAGCTCAAGGTATTTCCTCATGAAATCCCTATACTGTTCATATATCTGAGGCCTTTTTAGAAGTGAATTTTCTAAAGATTGGAATCTACGCATAGCTAATTGTCTGGAATCTCCAAGCTGAGAAGGCGGAGAGTGAAACGGTAATTTCACAGTATATACCCCACTTTCCTCTCTCGTATATGTAGATTTGAAATAATCTTCACATGCTCTCTCCGATTTAGTAAGCATGTCAAACGTAGGTACAGCATCCAATTTCCAAAAGTCAGACAGCATCTGATCAGTTTCCACTTGTATATTATTAACATAGATAGTAGGATTAATTTCTGTTGAATTATTCACACTACCTGAAATAATCCATCCTAGTTCAGAACGAGAAGCTACCGGTTTACCTTCTTCGCATTTAATTATTTCTCCCTTTAAAAGAGGTAAGGCAATATCTACGCCTAAAAGTATATCAACAGGCCCACTTTTGTAAAATGTTGGATCTGCTAACATTAAATCATTATATTCCTCAACGTACTTCTTATCCAATGTAAAATGCGGCAAAGTTCCAATAATTCTATTCATGATAAATACTGGTGTTTTAAATGACACTTTCGCCGGAAAATGCGGAACGAAGTTTATTTCCGTAATTCCATTAGTTTTCGTATCCAAAGACCCTAAACATGAAATAAAAACTTTGGCATTTCTTCTTGCTAACCCTAGCCTTTGTACACAATCTTCAGAAATCAGGCTTGCTTGACTGCCAGGGTCAAGGAGGGCTCTACACAATTGGTATTCACCCGATGAATCTAACACTTTAATAACAGCCGTACATAATAAAACTTCACTCTGAAAATTAAAGTCTGAAACACAAGATTTAATTACTGGACTAGAACTTGCGATATTCTTCCCTGACCCAGCCGACTGAGCGCGAGGTTCTGGCCCAGGGAAAAATGGCTTAGCCGTCACTGATAATTCATTCGAACTGTTCGAAACTCCTTTAAGTGCCTTTGGTTCATTTTGAACTCTTTCGAAATGCAGTAGTGTGTGATGATTTTTAAAGCACTTTACATTTATGTGTACTTCTACACTCGAAAGCTTTATGGTTTGAAACCAAACAATTAAAACAAACATTATTTCTCTTGACAAAATTAACGCGTTCCTGCACATTCAGATTTAAAAACTTATTACATTTAAAAACTGAATGACCGGCTTTACAATACGTACACTGCGCGCGAATCTCTGAAGCCAATGAAGTTAATTTGTCTTTTGTAACTTGTTTTTTAACACTTTGCGGTTTACCTGCTTGCAAGGTTCTGGCATGAGATTTCAAGAACTCTAGCAGATTATTAAGTGTTGGTATTTCCTCACTCTTTAATGTTCTTTCCCACCATCCTCTCGTCGAAGAATCCAATTTAAACTGTACTATTAACATTAAAATAGTATCCGCGAATTGCTCCACTTTGAATCCTAGATTTTCAAACGAACATACACTCTCTCTTACAGTGTCTACTAACGCTAATATCTGACTAGGAATTTCAGATTGTAAATTTGATAAATACAAGATTTTCTTTAATAACGATGAAAGTAATTCTCTCTTATGTGAAAATCTTTGACACAATAAATGCCACGCTATTTCGAAATTCCTGTCACAAATAATTAAAGCTTGAACAATCCGCAAAGCATCTCCTTTTAAAGAACCCTTTAAATATTGTAGCTTTTGTGCACCTGATAAACGGTCATTATCCACTATCGCCGTTTTAAATAAATCAAAAAATGATAACCATTCTTCAGTACTGCCACTAAATACAGGAAGAGTTAGCTTAGGTAAGCGTATACTCGCTATTTCACAAGATTTAGTTTCCACACTAATGTCTTTAACATTCTTAACTCTGGTTAGCATTAAAATTAACTCATCAGCAGTATCTTGTACGACCTGTTGTTCTTCTATAAATACATCAATATCTTTTTCTTCACACACTACAAATATGTTACTAAAAATATCCGAAAGTTCGGTCATTAAGTCATTTAATCTAGATTTAAAAAGTTCCAACTGATCAACATCAGCAGAATCGTAAGTCACTGTAATTTTCTCTTTCAGTTTACTTAACTTAGCTTTAGCTACACGCTTTTTAGTCTTAAGCGTGGTAAATTCCATTATCTAATAAGAAAGATAAAAAAACACACTGACTCACCAAATTTTTTGCGACTCCGTAGCTGACGGTCCATAAAATATGTACGTTCCGTTGTTAAAAATAGTGGACTGTAAATTAACTTGATGTTACTTCAGTATAGAACCCAAAAAACCTCAGACTCCTAACCTGACCGAAACTTCTTTATTGACTTTCAAATAGTAAGTTAGGCGAAGAGGAACGGCGAAGAGGAACGGCGAAGACCACACAAACTCCGACTTCAGTGGCGGCTTACCAACACAAATTCAGAAGAACCTCTGCTTAGTTGAAACTCCAGTAATTCACAGCAACCTCGAAACTCTAACCGCGAGCTTTAAAAACCTAACAAATTTGCGTCTGCGCCGCTCCTCGGTACAAAGAAAGAAATACAATTTGCATAACATCGAACAGGCTATAAGTGGCGAATCACTTTTAAATTGTTGCCACCAAATATTATCGCCCTGTATTTTATTTAAAGAAATTAAATAATGAAGAATCAACATGGATGTATGTTTATTTCTCGCATTATGAAAAAACGACGGTACCTAGAACCATCAAATTTTGAATAACGTAATCCTCCACCCGAACATGGGCACCTTAAAGTCTGAATTTCGTGTTTGCTTTATTATGTATTTTATATTTAACTTTAACGAATTTCCGATTAACAAACTGAAAGATTTCAAAGAGAGCAATGGCAACATTGTACAGAAAATAATGTATCTCCAGCGCTCGGAACTGTCTCTTGGACGTTCTAAAGAACTGTTCTGTTTTTAAATATTTTGTGGCATTGTTGCTGAACTGAATGATATGCCGTTTAAATGCGGAGAACATGATATGTAATGAAAATTGGTGACACACAAAACGTTAATAAAACGCACCTTTGGGAGTAATATAAAATATGAATGATTTCGAACCTTTTTTTTTAATAAACCTTTGGTAAGCCAAATTTAAAATTTAGTTAAAATGTTTTTTATTTTGTTGATAAAAATTTTCATTGTGTTAAAAAGAAAGTTCTGGCAAGTCAACGTTTTCACAGCGTGCATTCGGCCCTCATGGAGTTTCAGGTTATTGATACATATACTGCTGCTGATTCATTACAGCTGTCAAGACCTTTCTAGAAGATTAATAACGATAACTAACTTTTCATCCTAAAATAATAGCTACGTTTAAGCTAGAAGGTTTCATTCCGTGGTATTTGTTTGACAATCTCATTAGGTTAAATTAAAAAACCAATAATAATTTAGCCTTTTTACTTCCTTGCACGATATAATGCAAGTATTGTAATCGGGAAAAATTTTGGGTATCATATTTGAACAAGAATATCAAAGGGTTTCGAGAGCGTTTAAAACTGCTGTCGATTATATTTGAATGATGTTTTTGCAAAACATCTGTCCGTACGAACAGAATAAAGGACTCCAAAACGTATTGCAAAATGGATTTAAAATGAATTCAGGGCAGATTTTTTTTTCTGTATAGGTACGTGTGTGTGTATCTCGCATAACTCAAAAACAAGTAGCCTGAAACCGTTGAAATGTTTTTACACGGGGCTGCTATAACATGTAGTTGTGTCCCTCCCATTTCGGTTGCATGCAATCGGCTAGATAAAAAGTATACATATATACACACTCTGTTACCTGGCTCCGTGAGCTCAGTTTTTTATTCTTATATAATTTTAAATTGTAATTTTTTTTGCTTTAAAATTGATTTAATTATGTTGTTTTTATCTTCCGGTTAAGGTTTTTATGCCTTTAATAAATCTGTATGCAATATTTTTAGAATTATCAACAATTTTTAAGTTGTCTAAGTGCCGCTTTTATGTTCCGGTTAAGGTTTTTATGACTTTAGTTAATTTGAATGCAATAATTGTAGAATTATAAACTTTTTAATTATTGTTGTAGGGTTACTAACCCTAACGAAGCTGCCATTTACGTACATTTGAAAACTCTTTAATAAAATAGTCAGTTTGTGCACCAACTTCTTTTTTTCCCCTGCCTAGTGGAACCAAAAAACGTTTAGCTTTCCAAAGTAAACTTTCAGTTTTGTGCACCGAAAATCTGTCTTCTTGCCCGCTGGCCGAATTCTTGTTTTTGCCCAGAAAGTAATTTTAATTGAATGAAAAAAGAAATTAAACTGCTTTAAACTGTATTTGGTGTTTCTGGTAGATGGGAAATCACATTTGATTTTATTTTGTAATGAAGTCACTATTCCTTTCAACCGTAGATCCTGGCAGAGAATTCTAAGAAATCATTACGTTGTTCCCAATCATTGAACTAATATTGAAGTACATTTGGCTAATCAAGCAATCCATTTGGATAATTAGGTTGTTCGCCCAATTTCACTTTTATAGAAGGAGACAATTTTATTCTTTTTCGTTACGTCTAGGCACAAAGTGACGACAACTGAATCGGAAGGACCATTCTTCCACACGGTTTAAAACGATGGAAACACTATTTCCCATTACAGAAATCATTTTCCAAACTCGAGTTGCAAATATGTCCGTGTTTATTTTTTAGTAAATCATGACGGGGAAACTAGATAAAAACCAATGTATGTATTTTAATAATTTTCTTAGAACAAGCTCTAAGTGCTAGTTAAGTTTATCTGTTTCTATTTCCTTGTACGAAGGAAAGGAAGTAACTGCAAAAATTACGGGTATCATATTTCAGATAAAATGTACATTTTTACCTCTGTCGAATCCATCGAAACGATGCTTTTGCATGACATCTGTGCGTACGGAGAGAATAAAGGTCTCAATTCCCAAGACGAATTCAAAAATGGATTTGAAATGGATTAGGAAGAATTTTTTCGTGACGTCTATATGTACGTATGTATGTATCTCGCATAACTCACAAACGTTAATAATATACGTAACTCAAAAACGTCTTAGAAAGTTGAAAATTTTTTATATGGGTCTGCTATAACATGTAGCCTTTCTTTCTGGTTGCAATCGGCCACACTAAACCCATGCAGTGTTTGTAGAATTGTCAAGAGTTAAAAAATAAGTGGTGATAAGCTTAACGAGGCTGCCATTTGTTTACATTTGAAACTCTTAGTAGAATAGTCAGTTAAATCTATTTGTGCCCCAACCTCAGTGTCTTTTAGCGGAGTGGGTCCAAAAGTAAACTTTCAGTATTTGCACAGAAAAATCTGTTTTGCTGCCGGCTGGCCGAATGGCTTGTTTTTGCATAGAAACACTAATTTTAATTGTAAAACTTTTTTTCAACTGTTTTTAACTGTATTTGGTGTTTTACATTTTCCTGTATTTTACAGTTTTTAATGATGATGTTTTGAGTATTTATGTATTTTTTGCCTTGCCGCAAAGGGAAAACTGTATTAACTGAATGAAAAATATATCTCGAATGAAATTCGAGGAAATTAATTTAAATGAAATGCAGCAAAAATGTGTGTAATTTAATAGGCTGCACAAGGAAGTCCTGTGATGTCCACATCAGATTTTCTATCATTTCATTTTTAATCGCATTATTAATCAAGGTAATGTTTTTTTAAATAAAACAACATATTTGACCTCTTTATTGTTATTAGTCATCTATAGCATTGACTAAAGCGCTTTTTCCGTTCTTCTAATTGATGAAGAGCCTTTAATTACTGTATTGTATCTTGTATTACCCGAACTTATTTTCATAGAGAAGCAGATGAAAATACGGGTACGACTTTAGACGCGATAGTTACGTACATATATGTGGCAGCACAGCAGCTCGTATTTAACCATTGAGAGTAAAATATATTAACTATGTGAAAGTTACATACGACGATGATATGTGTCGGATACCAGTACAGCGATAGTAATTCTAAGAGTGCGGCTTAAACACACGATAAAATAGTATTTTATTTTCATATCTTGACATAATTATCATTGTTTTTAAAAGGAAGGATATTTCTTATCCTTCCTCATAATTATCATTGTTTTTAAAAGGAAGGATATTTCTGAAAGAAATGTTTAAAATTTTTCGAAGTAAGGATATACGTATTTTGAACAGTAAACGAGGAAGAAAAGTCTCAAGTTGAAATAACCCTAAATCTCATAGTAATGTATTTCACTTTCATATTTAATATCTTGTTGAATTATTCTAAAATGTAGAAATCTGCATCTGCCCTGTATTTATTTTATAAAGGAAAAGAAATCAGCATGCAAATAAAAATAATACATATATATATATATATATATATATATATATATATATGTGATGTATCAACTTTTGTCCAGAATAAATAGATCGTTAAAGAAATATAGATGTAGTCGTAGCTTAAATAATCAGACGATAAGTTTAAAAAACAACAGATCCATTTATTATTATTCAGGAGAAATAGCAGTTACAAAATTCATATCTCCAGAGTAAATAAAAGAAGAATTACTAATAACTTTTTGTATGAAGTTTACTGCATCCTGAAATTTAAGAAGAAGCCCCGATATTACTTTTGCGAGTTCTTTTATAGCCTCTGGAAAGGCGGAGCTTCCAAGAAATGACGTCAGCAACGTCAGCCATTCCAGTTCGCTTTAAAAATCTCCAGAACATTCTAAAACTGTACGTGTAGAAAAGGCAGGAAAAACAACTTGACTACGGGGCTGTGGATTTAATTCCACGTACTTTCAAATAAGAGAACGTCGCCATTAAAAATGAAAAGAACATATAGTTAGAATTTTAAGTGTATTCTAGACTATGGAATTTTATTATTACATATATATATATATATATATAATTAATGTTTTACCCATAAAAAACTCTTTCGCATATGTATATGCATATGTATATGTCAAGCCAGTGAGAATGTATCTTGACATATTATGCAAACATGTACATTAACGAAAATCGTTGCATAAAAGTGCATATGGGTAGTTAAATAATAACTATTTTACATCTCGCCCACTCAGCTGTAGTCAGGCGCGAAATTTGAAATCATATTGCAATGAAGTCGATTATTAAACAGAACAGAAAAATTGCAGTGAATTCTGTAGTCAATATTAGAGGTCCTTGAAGAGATTCTTTGACGCAGTCAGGGAAAAAGCTCTGAATATTTTTTGTATTAAAAAGTTTTTTATGTAAAAATTAGTTATTATATATATTGTGTGGAATAATTAGATGGTGAAATGTTTCTTGTTTGCTAAAACGCCGAGGTTTGTGATTAAGAATAATTAAATAAATTAAAATAATTAAATAAGAATTAAATATAAAAGCACACGTTATATTAACACTGAAACGAAGAATTAATGTTAGTAGCAACTGAGCTATTTATGTGTTTGGCTATGAAATTCAAAACTCGTTTCACGTACTTCAGGCGAAAACGAATATAAAATAAAGATAGAAAAATAATTTTCAAATAGAATATGGCAAGTAGAAAATGAAGCAATGAAATACTAAAAGAGTCTCACACAAAAACAGTTCTTTCGTTATGTGCGAAGTAAATAAAATGCGTCAAACATAAACCGAACCTGCAATCATACGAAAGATCGCAGCTTCATTATTCTTGGAAGTTACAAATATTTCTTGAAACTTTGCTTGCATGAAACATTTAATCATTAGTATTGTTACCGCTTCCTCTTCACGTTAAGGGTTCGTGGATTTGGAGTGAATAACGACGGCACTTGATGAAGTATCAAAACACAATTTATTAACCAGCATTTAGTCAAGACAGCTCCAAAATCACTTTTGCAGTCGTCGAAGAACTACTATAAACACGCGGAAACAATCAGAGGAACAGCCTTCAGGCTATCAGGCTATCACGGTGAAGAGAGCTTCGCGGCAAAGCACCAGAGTGCAGCTCCCGACTCTGCTGGGTAGTTCTCAGACTCTCGAGACTCTCCATGCTACAACTCGCAATGCACTCGACGATACACTATAGAGTACAGTATCCCACTGGGTTCGGTCGTTCTCGGAGCTGAACACACTCTAAGATAAAAATTGACGATGCATTCACTCGCGATACACTAGGAGACTCGACGACCAACTCGGCACCAGACTACGAGACACTCGTTCACTGACTCATTGACTCGACTCGTAACTGACTATCAACTCGATGGACTCCGCACTGACTGAGTCTCAGCGTACCAGCAGGGTTATATAGCTTTTGGCTTGCGTTCGAGAACATTATGGGCTAAACCAGTAAGAATTCGTTTCAGAAGGTTCTCCATCCGTCTATGGCATATCACCAATTGTATTGCCAAATGGGCGATTTCTCGCCGAATGCGGCAAACCTTCGTTTCTTTGCCATTTTCTAAGAACGGTAAATCTACTTTGCGGGGAAGGTATCTTACCGCACCTGGACCTTTCGTAACAATATGCTGTTGGTGAAAGGTCTACCGCTAATGTAAATTTTAGATTAAAAGTTAGAGTTATTTCATTTAAGTTTATCACCCGTTATTTTATGTTAATTCTCTTTTATATCAACCTCTTTTTCATTTTCCCGCCAGAATGTAAATTTCTAGTTGGCGAGATTTTTTAATTAGGTAGAAAAATGAAAGTATTTATAAAGGACGATTTTGGAGTGTGAAATCAGAGGCTCTTCTGTCTGTTTGAAAGCCACGTTGCTAACTTTGATTCTCTCAATCAGTATTCTGCGGCCTTGAGCTGTTCTTGCCATTAGGATTGTTTACGCCGACTTCCGTCAGAGCCAGCTTTCGCACTTGTTATACTGTGAAGCCGTTGGTTGCACTTAAATCTCATTAGTTTCAGTTTCTCCATTATTTTTGATTCCATTATTCCAAAGCTACTGGCGTTTGCAAGCAGGAGTTGATGCTGACTGTTAAACATTATTTGGGTTAATCAAGGATCTTTTACACTCTTTCCTTCTCTATGTGATACTTAGAAGCCACAGTGAAAATTCACCAGTTTTTTTAGAGTTCTGATCTAACTGTATGCTACCTAAAAAGGCCAGATCCTATAAATTATATGCTATAAGCTTTACATACGGTATTCTCTGAATAGGATAAATTAGAAAGAAAATGTATTTGAGGAGAAAACCTCACTACATGTTCTGTAGTATCCGGGCTCACAGATATTAGATTCACAGATGTATTCACATGATTTTACATATTAATAGGATGGCGGTCTATCAGTTATGTCAAAGGTTCCCCATGGAGTCCATATGAACTTGCTGGAGGTTGATGAAACTTTAATAGAGTAAATGATGAGAAGAAGTCGATTGGGAACAGCTGAATATGCACCGGCAATGGGTCGGCATAATTACGATTTTAGGTTATTACAAATTAAGATTGATTAAATAAAAGTTTTTATAAATTTGTATATATACTTGTTTATTGGTGTAAAACTATATAAAAAGGAAAAGAGTCTTGTAAAATAAATATAAGGGGAAAATGCATGAGAATTATTTAATGCATTTTTAAATGAGTAATATTTTTTTTTTAATATAGACATTTTATCTGCAAAAAAAAAAAAAATCCAGTATGAAAAAGGAAAGCACAGGAACATAAGAAAACACAAGCAAAAAAATACGAAGAACGTAGAACTTCCTCAGAAGGTATATTGCATGCCACGTGCAAAATTTAAGATTTTAAAATTCGCTTCCCAAGATACAGAAAGTTTGAATCTGCCAGCAGGGATCATCTGATCTCTGATACGTCTGATCTAGATATTGCGATGTAAAAAAGAATTGATTGCATTGAAGATGGATCTTCAAACATAAGTTTTATTCAAAACATATGGTACGCTAAGTTTTGGAAATTGTAAATCGTCCGGGAGAAAAATCTCAAAGTAAATGTGTTTATCAATCAACATTGTTGGGTTTTCCCTCCTTCTATCTAGTAGATGCAGATTTTAATAACGTCAATTAATTACTATAGAGAACCAGAAACAGTATGAATATGTTTGAACGAGATAATTTAAGGACTGAGTTTAGCAGCTTTATTCAAAATTTTAAACACATTGCATCAATACATAAAGTTCACCCATCACGTAATTAAAACCAAACTTTTGTGTAATTAGGAACTTACTTGCATTTGTGCAATACGAATAGTAATATAATATGCAATAAAACATCTAATAAACCATTTTTTCAGCACTTCTGTTATTTAGTTTAACTGGTATCTTTAAGTTATCTATGCCTAGTTATTTGCATTATGCGTACGTTGTATGCTGCGCAATACACAGAAAATGTAAGATGTTGATGAAAGATAATCATTCTTTTAAAAGTGGTCGATATAATGAAACGTTTAGGAATATTTGTTCTACATCAGTGATAGCCTGGACTCGTCTAATAAATTTTGTGAAACTTTATGTATTTATCCGCAGAAACTGCCTTTTTTCTGGAGAACTGCAGTAAATCCATTTTATCAAAGGCGTTCAATATGGTTTAAGGTGCTAATCTGTTGAAATCAGTTCCAGTTTACAAATCACATAAGTACAAAGATGTGGTGTGCACAGAAGAGTTATCCTGCTGATATAGAAACGGCTTTTCCCGAACAATTGTCAGAGAACTAGAAGTGTGCAGTTCTAAAGAATATCAAGATACATCTCAGCGCACACGAAACCTTTTCTTGGCTCCTTGAAATCGTATACATCCAAATTAAGCAGCGGTATTTATCACACTAAAGAATTTTGTTTCCATTACTTCATAGTCCTTTGGTACTATACTAATGTAATTCTATTCGTGAAGATTATCGAAACTGAAGTACATCCAGCCACTTATAACAGGGAAGAATTGCATAAAAGGGAGTAAGAATCATATAACCTGAAATGAACCGAGAACTAAAACGAAATAAAAATAATTACAACAAATTTTATGTACGCAATAAACCAGACTAGGGCCTGGATGTTCGCTTTCAAGAGAAATAACATTCTTGTTTCTTCTGTAGTAAGTTAAGAGCACAAGAACTCCCTTGAAAGAAAATAGAAACAAACAAGCACATGGAAGTGTTTGAAAAGTCCTACAGTCTGTTCTGAATATAATGAATTAAGAATAAGCAATCTGAACTGAAGCAAGAAAAAACTATTCTTCAAATGAAAGAAAAAGTCAAATTCAGCAATAAAGAAAACTTTAAAAATAGACAGGTTCTTGAAGCAGGTTAAAAAATTATGTCGATAGTTGAAAAAATTGGCTAAGAAAAGATTTAAAACAGTGGAATAATAAATGTTAATCAATATTTACCTTTACCAATGAGATCACCTGCTAGAAAGCGATATGAATTTTACTTTTATCGGTTATTTGGTAACCAAACACATGACTTCGTTTTACTCAATATGTTATACAGTAAGCCTCACTAAATATGATCACGTTTGTCAATAGCTATTTTGATAGTATTTAACGATGAGAAAAAATATCCTTCAAAATATCAGCGACATTTAACTAATTTAATACAAACATATCAAGAAACATATAAATAGTTACTCTCACATCGTCTTTAGTTAAAATGGAAAAGCTTTTATTTGAACTGTTCAAAAAATGCAAAAGATCATTTGTGAACTGTTCATAACATTGCTGGAAATGTTTGGCCCATTCTTTACCTTCAATCGTAATCCTAGGAGGACATTCCTCATAGTAAGGGAACATGCCAATGTAAAATTTAAAACCTGCTAATAAAGGAACATTAGTTTGTCAAGAACGCTGTCGTGGAAATTGTTTTTAAGAAGGAAAACAAATCTGCAGATTTTTTTTTTCTGCCGAGGAAGAAGAACCTGTATCTGATCGCTCGCCACATCAATAGAATTATTAAAGTTCTACTTCAAAATTAGGTTGTTTTATTGAATAGTTCTAAATGTTTGACCGCAATCAAAACCAAACTGTTTTGCGATATTTCTCTAAAACTTCACAATTTTTATAATCTAATTGAACTTATCTGGCGATTTTACTTCAGGAAAATAAAATTGTTTCATAATCTTTTATTATAATAACCGAATTGTTGATCAAATTAAAGTATTTTCCATGTGTCCCGTATACAAACGGGCGGCACTTCTGAAATTAGATAAAAATATCCGAATGACATTAACCGAAATCATAATAAGCGGAGTCTTTTTTATTTCTGCTTCCTATGTAGCTGGTTTGCCCAAAGGAATGCGTAATTCTAACCCGGTAGTATCTTACGTGTGACTGATGAATTACAAGATCGTGGTTAAGGCTTAGTGATTACAGCCGCCATTTTCCAAGCATAAAGTTTACCAATGGGGACACAGCATTTATTACTTGCAGCTAAGACAGGAAATTAATCCATTTGACTCAATTTGCTGTCGTCGGCAAGAGAGAGCAGGATTCCATTTGATACTTTATGGCGTCATCCATCAATAAAATGCTGGTATTAGAAATTCTTGACTCAGAAGAGACAAGCCATGTTAGAATGGGGGCTCATTCATGTACGTTCCCCCTTGTCCACAGAAAATTGAATTAAATATAATGAACATTCAATATTTTTAAAATTCATGCACGTTCTCCCTTGTGTGTAGAAAACTGATATAAATATAATGAATGTTGACTATTATATATATATATTTATTTTCAGAACCTGGAGCTAAAAGCCTAGGGGAAACCCCGTACGTGCGGAGACACGATTATTCCACTTTTTAAAGCAGTAAGATTTTCTACGAATTAGCTCGTGAATTACAGATGACATGTGAATCAAGGTTTCAACCTCATGGGAAAAGAAAACAGTGAATTTGAATTATGAAAGAGAGAATTCAGGACATCGTGTAGTGTTCTTACACGTCATAGCGGAAATTTATTTTTTCGTAAACTGCAGAGAAAAAAGAAAGGAATGTTGCGTTACCGTTTTTAAATACAGCCTTAAAGAACTTACGCTTAATTGGTGATGATTTAGCAGAAGATTCATTGAAATTATAGCAACTTTAAGCCCTCATTGTGTAACGAATCGGTTACTGCGTTAAATTACAATGACCAAACAACTCACCTGTATCCTGTTCAACGTTCAACCCTTGTTTTGATTATCCGGTGACCTCCCTCGAATAATTATTTTGATGTGTTAAAATTGATGTTAACCCGTTTGAGCACACGGACAGAACTAACCATTTTTAACTACTCAGTGTTGATGTTAAAGGGGAAAGAACAAAGCTAAGATTTTTTTTGCAGCTTGATGAGCTAGCTCTCTTGAAGATTGATTAATCTCATTTTCGAAAATATTAGTCGTAAACGCAGGCACAGATCAACTAAGTGCGTCTACGTTACACACAATTTTTCTCCTCAGCCATTTTTTTCTTCTCAGCCATTTTTTTTTCGAATTATATTAACGAAAACGCTGATGTCATTGCTAACATCGCAAGTGATAACTAAAGTAAACAATAATTAAAGGAGTTAAACAATAGTTAAAGGAGGAAGTTCATTACTGTTCCAATATCTTAAAGCTAACATCAAAACTGTTCACAGAAAAAAAATCATAAATTAATTAAATCCTAAAAATAAGATTTATAATATAGTATGGATTGTATTATCAGAAACGTTGTATCCTATTTAAATTGCTTTACAAATCATTGCCATCCTTGACTTCAAAACAAATAATGTTTATGTTAAACAATTTGACATTTTTTAATGTTTTCAATCTCAGTCTTTTCAATCACTGAGATAATATTTTTGTATGTTAACAGTTCGTATAAAAGTTTAGTACTAAACATGCCAGAAAAGCCAAAAAATGAACCAAAATATCTGAAAGTTTTCAGATTTTATATTATACCCAAAGGGGCGTTTTTAACTTTCTGTGTGTTACCTTTATTTATTAAATACCATGTTCTTCGCACTAAACCATATAATTCAATTCAACAAAAATATTGCAAAACAATTTAAAAAGAGCATATTTTTAGAATTTCCGATACACAGTCTCGTGCGCTGGATATAATGTTTTTTTTTTTTTTTTTCTTTTTTCTTTCTTCCCCCCCCCCGTTCAGTGTTGTCATTGCTCGCTTTGAATTAGTTAAGTTTCTTAATCAAAAACTCATAAATGTTTTACAAAATACGAAACAGATAATAAAACAAATTACAAATTTGGGCTTCCAGGTGCCCATATTCGGATGGAGAAGTACGTTATTCAAACTTTGATGGCTCTAGGTACCGTTGTTTTATCACAATGCGAGAAACATACATACATTTATGCAGTTTCTTCATTATTTAATTTCTTTAAACAAGATACAGGGCGATACATGATGCAATGCGAGAAACATACATACATTTATTCAGATTCTCCATTATTTAATTTCTTTAAACATGATAAAGGGCGATACATGATGCAATTTCTAGCGTAAGATTAGACATACATAATTCCTGACATTCTCTAAAAATGTATAAGCCCATATTGGAAAGCATATTTACCCTTTATCATTCAGTTTGTGGCTATTAAATGATTTATAAGCCAGTTTCAAAATATAAATTAAGTACAGTTAAATATATATATATGTCAAATTCTTTTCCGATAAGTTATTTTTTTCGATAAAAATTTTGTTAAGAATTTGTAATACAGCATTTTTTGTGTATTTCTGTATAATGTGTATTTTCTGATTTTAAAATACACATTTTTGCGTATTTCATTGTAATTTTACGATCTAACCAATGTATTGAATCCCCCACACATTATTCTAAATTAAGTACTAAATGTTCCAAGAGACGGTTCACAAATTTGCAATGTGTTTTAAGCTTTTGCATTATAGCACCCACGTCAGACTCAATAACTAATACAGGCCCAAATATACTTTAGTTTCCAATAGTACAGGCCACTTTAAACAAAAAATCAATTCCATAATAATATAATGGATAATTACGCATTATTCCGTTGACTATGAAAGTTGGAATATGACACGTAAAAGTTGGAGAAGATTCTGGTCAAAGCTCCGCCAATCGTTTTCGCAGAATTCTGAAAGAACTGACATCTCTTCATTTAGTAAACAATCAGTATTCAACACGTTTCATTTTTGAACTTCGTAAATATGCTTTCATTGATTTCTACTATTTAGTTAGGCCGTTACTGGGAGCTTTATTTAGAAGGTTAAGGGTACAGACTTCCTGCTAGTAATTGTTCTAATCTATTTCTATTTTGTCGTCCACATTCAACCGATCATATTGTATCCATTTTGCTATACACTTACTTATATTGATGGTCGAATCCTACAACTTTGGAAACAATTCTCTGCTTGCTGTTCTGTAGAACGCAGAACCCGAATTTTAATCAGATATTTTAAATGAAGAACACAGAAATGATAACGAATTATATCCTTAAAAAGCAAAGTGCTTTTTGTAGTAGGAGTTACATAAAATGAAAGTGCGGATGTAATGAATGCATTCTTATGTCACGCTTATCCATAATTGACAATAAATCACGTTGCTTGACGACAGTTTCACGATCGACGGGAATAATGCGTAAGTACCACATAATGAGAAAAAGAAGTATGTACGTAAAATCTTACCTGAAAATATCACCTGAGGTTTATTAGTTCTTTTATAAACCAAAAAAGACAAATAAATCCTGATATATAAACACGCATGTAGGAAGTTTTTTTTTTTTTTCCAACTCTAATTTCAACTTTTCGTATTCCACGAAGTATACCACGAGGCTTATACAAATACCTCATAGCACTAACAAAATTAACAAATGTACAATAGCACTTATAAATGCGAGAAAAATTTAAAATAAGTAAATAAATAAATAAAAATAATAAATTAATCAAAAGTAAGTAAAAATAAAATAAAATAAAGAGACTCAATAATTTACATCGAAAATAAAATTCTGAAAAGCCGAAATTGTCTTTTTATTCTAAAAAAATTTCAGAAAACATTGGTGGCCAACATATAGACAGAGGCTTCGAAGTTTCCAGAATTATCTTCCTCTGCTAGACACGATGCATACACTCAAGAAGAGTGTGATTAATATCCCCATCGCCGCAACTGAAGCTGCACAAAACATTTGAAGCACATTCAAATCTTTTTAAATAGCTCTTAAAATTACCATGCCAGATCAAAATAATGCCCAGTTTGATTTTTTTTATCTCCCACCAAAAGAAAAGCATTACATATATATATGTATACGGGGCACACCCCGAATCCGACTTTCTAAAAGTCGTACTTAACCTGCCTCTATTTTCGCAATTTTTAGTATTAGTGATATATTTCCAGTTAAAGATGAATTTATAATGAAGAAAATATTAAAGTTTTAGCAATGTCAAATATAAAAAAATAACTTTGGACAAATATGAAATATGAAATCTAATTTATAATGCAGTTTTCCAGTTCCTACAGTTATATTTAGAAAAGTTTTATACTCGTTGGGAAAAAAAAAAGTTTAAAGAGTTTGGCTACTGTAGGAGAAAAATTGATCAGGATATTTAATTTAAAAATTTGCAATGTTTAATGTCATATTTAACTTGCCTTGAGGAATCGGTTAATTAAGTTAGGGTAATTCGAGCAAATTAGTTTGGATGAAGTGCAGCAAAAAAATGCATATGATTCAATAGGCCGTCCGAGGTAGTCATGCGGGGTCCACATCAGATTTTTATAAAATATGTTATAATTATATATTTTTAGTTATTTTTTGGGGATTGGGCCGCATGCAGCTCACGTTTCTTTGGTTTGACGTGCCTGTACTAAAGCAATATTTAATTTTTCTTAACTGACTTGAAAATTATGCAATTATTATGAGAATTGTATGACTATTTTTTGCTATTAAAGCAAATTATTGCAATATATAAATTTATTAACACAATTTATAAAAGTTTCCAGTTTAGTAATTGTTCGCTATTCGTTTTGAAATATAATCTGCTTAGTAAAAGGACTATCAGAAGACGAGCGGTAAAACAACTGGACACTGGTAGTTCAATTCGGGATCAATTCTCGGAGAGCTTTTTTTTTTTTTTTTTTTTTTTTTTGTAACTGCACCGCGAAACAGTTTTTTTATGTAGTCTCTCAAGAAGGCACCCTTCCCCTTAGGTCGATACCACTAGTGTGTTTTGCTATGATTTGATAAGCAAAAACATTGAATGAAACATTTAATGCTCATTTGAATGCCAATTGTATTCAACGCATATTACTCATGCAGTTATTTCATTTTGTTATAATCTCATACTGGCCTAGGAACAGATAATACCGTCTTTCATTTGACCTTCAGATAAGTAAAAATTAAAATGCGAGACATTTTGCATTCCTTTGAATTTTTAAATGAATGCACAAAATCACTTTATCCAAGCTAGATAGATATATTTATAGCTTCGTAAATTGACCCATGTTTATTAAGACTTCTTAAGCTTAAGGTAGACATCTTAAGCTTAACGTTTATCACCGAAATTCAGTTATTCGCTATTTTGAACATCCATGCCCGATAAATATATAAATTACCTCTTCCTGAAAATTTTATTTTCGGAGCTGTTCAAAATGTTTAATAAAATCATACGGACTGCAGCAAAGCATATTAGGAATATTTGACTAAGGGAAGGGAGTAAGTACAGTGGTAACTTGGTATACGTCTGCTTTGGAATGCACCAATTTGCTATACGTCCTGCACGGACACGAAAATTTAGTTTGGTATCTTACATTTGTTTGTAATACGAGTCGAGATCGATGAAAGACTACACACACTACATTTCTTCACCTCTTTCGAAATAATGCTGCTACTGCGTATGAGCGTCAGTACTCCTATTGCTACTAATCAGTAAACAACTCGCACTATAACTGGACTCTCAAGTAATAATATGCTTTTTCAGGTAATTGTTTAAAAGTGAGTTTTAAGCAAGCTAATTAGAAAACTAAAACGACGAATAAAATTGTTAGGATCATTATGGAGGCGAAAAAATAAAAATAAATTCTATAAAAGCATGCATTTATTCGCTTATTGTCTTCATACGGAAGGATGAAAGGACAGGGTATTGTTTTTTAAGCTTGACAAGGAGCCCTCTCACATGGCTGGAGATGTGCTGCAGTATCTAGCAAAAAACGCGTGCCTGTTCTTAACTACTCTCCATATTCACCCGGTTTGGCACCAGGTGACCTTTTTTTTTATTCTCGATATTAAGCTGCATAAAAAAGTTCAAAGTCAACCATGACACGCTGACTGAATAACATCACAAACGAGGACTTATCTGACTTTTTCTACATGTTTTACGTACTTTCTTTGCGAGGGACTCAAATGGGAAGAGAATATATAGAAAATATGAAGCATTAAAACCTTCATCTTATGTTTTCTCTAGAATTAATTAATCTAATTAGGAGCTTTTTAGATAGCCCTCATATTCTTGCCCAGTGGAAACGGCATTCTGAGCTACCCACATGGCTCATTCTATTGCATTTGGCATTTCGAATAGCTGGAATAAATGTCCGTTATAAGCTATTAAGATCAACTTTATTCCACCAAAAACTGAAATAATAATTTGTTAGACAAAGGAAAATGAAAACAGATCACAGAGACTAGGAGTTTATATTTATAAAATTGCATTTATTTACAAAGCCGTGTTTTGTATCTGCTTACAAAGCTGGTTTTAACTTTTATAATATGTTTTGCACATTCCTAGAATTGAACATGCACTTTAACGAAAACCTTCTAATGCACATAATCTCAACGATCATGTCCTTAAATTTATGAAGTCTTCTTTTTTGAGAAAGCATCCGATTTTGATGAATATTTCCTTGCCTTGAGTTTGTGTCCCCAAAATTTACACTTTGTGCACACCAGGTAACAAAGTGACATCCTCTTCATTCATATTACGAGCCTCCGGATACATAATGGATCTTTCTCAAAACATATTTACGCCCTCCTGAGCTTTGTTATGGTGTAATTAGCGTTTGAAATTAATAAACCTCTGTAAGTTTCTCTAGCTTTTGTTTCTTTAGTGGCTTGGAATTGCCTATTCATCCTTCTAGCGACAGGCTTGATTTTACCGCTTGCAGCATGACTTATTTCCACATCGGCAACATTTGTTTTTGAAGTTACTTTATTGAATGAAAGATGTGCAGCGAGCGAATTCTTGGAAAAGCTGGGAAGGTTTAAAGGAGTCGTTCCAGGTGGCTAGAGATAATTCATATATCTGCTTATTTGCAAACTCTTTAATCATTCATCGAGAGAAGGCAACACTTTGTATAAATACAAAAGATTGAGTTATGCGTATGAAATTAAATTTCGGGGGAAATTTTAATGGAATCTAGGATGCTTAACTTCGCGTGAGGAATAATTTAGCGGAAAATATATTTATGCTTATTTTATAAGTAACAATTCAAAAGTGATAGTTCTTTAATCAAAGTCAGCTTCTCTTATCCATTCATATGTACACCAAGAGATAATAATTAAATCAGAACTTTCAACAGGAAACACACAAATCAAAATTAAAACAGAACAATTCAAAACTGTCCTTTTAAAGCTTTTTGATTATTTTAATTAAATAATCTTAATTGGCACTTAATTTTAAATTTGTATAGTAATTGTGAAATATTTCGCGAATTCACAGTGATCTAGGTATAATTCAGAAACGTGGCTCTGTTGAAAGTTCATCTGTAGCTCGTTTAAAAAGATCAAATAATTTTTAAAAACGGTACATTTTTACAGCTTTATTACATTAATTTTATTAAACTAATTTTATTTAATTTTTATACTGATTTTGGTTTCATTTTGATCTATGTATTTCCTATTGGAATGTTGCTTTGTTTCATGATTAAATTATCTCTTGATTATTTAATTCATTTCTCAGAATATTGTGTGACTTTATATCATCTTAATTTGAAATTTCTGAACGTTTGCTTATATATATATATATAGATATAGATATAGATATACACTCTGTTGAAAAAAAAAATGCATACACGCGCCCAGAAGGAACTGAGCCCACAATTACGAAACTCAGCAGTAGTATATTGTTCCAAACATGTTCGATAGGCGACAGGTCTAGACACTTAGCAGGCTGGCGACGACATTAATCCGTCTCAGTCTTATTGTTGGGAAAGTGGTACTGTAAATGGCCCAGTGCTCTCCTGCTGAAAAACAGAACCTGGACATTCTACTAGAATAGGCAGTCCATTCCAGGGATCGAACCTCGGACCTGCGTTGCTGCTGCGCGATGCGCTAGCCACTGCGACACTGGGACTTATTTCGGCATAATATTTAATCATAATTTAATTTATACATTTACAGGATCCGTAAAATAGGATTATAGAACACGTTAATTTTTTAATCACTCATAACATAAGTAACTTATGCCAGACAATTATAGATTAATAGAATTAATTAATCATAGTTGATGATTAATTTATTTGGCACTAAATTTAGTTACAGTTCTCATATTTTAAAGTACCACAATGATATTTTATTCATTAAGTTTCATCGCCCTGCTTAATACTGCATTGTTCATAATAATAATAATAATATATAATGATATAATATATATTGATATAATGATGGTATAATGATGTCTTTTTCATTGTATTTCATTATATTATACCATTATTTTTTTTAGCTCACTCTACATTAAGATTCATGATTTTGTCTAAACCTTTCCCCGGCTTTATTGCAAGCACTTTTTTAAAGTTCTTCTTTTTCGTTACACCTTAAACAGAAAATTCCAAACGTTCGCTGTTACAAATTGAAATACTTCTCTTCTCGCTTTAAAATGCCAAGAGGTTAAGTCGCTTTTCAACCGAACTTTGCATCGCAAAGGCTCTAAGTTTTCGAGCAGAGTGAAGAATGTTTGCCATTTGCATTTTTGGTCTGAATACTCTAAGAGCATTTAACGTTACTTACGTCACCACGAAGTAGGATGCCTTGCATTTTAACTCGCACTCCGCAGGGTCACATTTTCAACCGAAAACATTTCTGAATTTTTAATGCTTAACCTTTCTTATTACATTGGATGGATATTTTCCAAGGTTGTTTTTGACTACAATAAGAAAACTGAAGCAAAATGTAATGTTAATATTACTGTGCATTCTTATTGTAATGTAGGTTTCTTTCAAAGAAATAATATTACTAGTTACCAGTAACCAGTGATTTTTATCTATGACTAACTGTCATTTGTTATGTTGTTACTTTAACGATGTTTTTCCGGAGATTAAATTATTTACATAGTTTTTCCCTTTCGATATTCTGATGATAAATTTAGTTTAAAAAAAAGGGTAAAGCACGTGGAAATACAGTACGTACAGCTACAAGTTAAAGCAATGTTGATACTTATGCAGCCTATTAGGCATACTGAGCTTCACCAGGCCTTGCCTGGCTCATTGCTAAGCTTCCTCCCTGGAATTCCGTGGAAAAAATAACCCGGAGCGGTTCAAAGATTTCTCAACTCTCTTCCCCTAACATCAACAAATCTAGCGAGAATTTTGATTCGCTGTGTTTTTTAGTGCTTTCGTTTCGTACAGATACTACACGATTACAAATATCGATGCATTTTCCAGGATTCTACCCCGGACCTTCGGTACGGAAGTCAGCTACTCTAATCACTACATCGTCTGGGCTTAGAATGTAATACATATGAGAATGATCAGTAATTTTCGGCAATTACTAATAATTGTTTTTCTTGTTTCTGCTGCCCAAAGTCGCAAAACTACGTCAAGGTAATTATGCTAATACGTAGGTGCAAAAACAGTAAATACCTGACGACAGAATAATCCTAAAACTTCAAAATAAAATTTTGCAGCATTTTTAAACATGCGTACACTGTAGGGAAATGTTATTAAAAAATCGCGTTTTGCAGAGAAAACGTTTTCCTGTACTGGTGGCTACACAATAAACTCAGGAATTTACATTTCTGGTATATTCTGTATATTTTTAATTGCTTATAAGTATAGTTCATGTTATTTATTTTTGTATTTAACATCATGCTAAGACAGACAGATGCATATGCTGTTACAGTAGCCATAAATGTAAATTGCACGTAAGTCAAATGCATGATATGAAAGCAGCTCAAAGACCAAAATTGTAAAGTTAATTAGAAAAAAACACCTATAAAAATTAATTTGTTTGCTAAATATTTATCAAAACATACATTAACAGTAATAATAATGATAATAAAAAAACAACCAATTTAGATTTATTTCTGTTTAAGTCCTAATGTTGATATCTGCAAGAAATTTCTGTTGGTTGCCTTTTGTAATTCAAATGTAGATAAATATTAAATTTTCATACTGACATTTATTCAGATAATTGTAGTATATTGAACTAACCAATTAATAAATATAAAACAAAATATATAAAAACAAAATATAACACCAAAAATTTCCAAGAGGGATGACACATGAGAATAGATAATGACAATTTATTTTCATGCTTTCAGTTACTGTATATTTCAATCACATACGAAGAATAAATCCATATTTATATGTATTTAATTATAAACTTCTTTATTTCTTGCTGCATTTTTCAGTCTCATGGATTTTCTCTTTGATAATGTTTATAAAATGCATCTGTATGTTTTGGAAAATTACGTATTTGCATATTTGGAGAAATATTACTGGAAATTATTTTAATTACGAATTGAAGGTACTCATCAGCAGTCTCGTTCCTTTTCTTGATTTACTGTTTTTTAACTACGGAAACCATTGTTAACATTATAAGGTATTTCTCCTGCTTTCTTCGCATGCCTTCGTGGTGTAATGGTCAGCACGCTCGATGCGTATTCGAGAGGTCCGTGGTTCCGAGAGGTCCGGCGTAATGGCAAACCGCACAGTAAGTTGATTAATGTTAACGAATTTCGTTTACTGCGCATGCTCAGTGGTGTACCGTTGGCGTGGCAGGAAATACTGGCGACTAAGCATAAGCAACCATTTAACAAGCCTGTTCATCATGTAGGTCTTATCGACTATTTACAATTACAATACTACCGAAATTTTTTTGTGCTGAATGCATTTGCTTATTTTTCATTTATTTTGGTTTATTTTGTTCATAAACGTTATATTTAACAGTTATTTCTAATAATTTCCTTGATTATTCATTAATTTGTTAAAGTATATACAAATGGAACATATAGTTATTTACAATATGCAATTGCTTTTATTCCTCACAAGTATATTCAATAAAGATTCAACTAATGTTTCCTGTTTTGTAATCATTCTTAAACATGAACTTACAACCTAAGAAGTTTTAAAACCCGAACTGTTTACGCCCAGATAACAGAATATCAACGACACACCGTATCTATCTTCTTTTAAAATTTTATCAAAATCGTAATTACGCCAAATTCTCTTCTGGGCATGCGCAGTATGCGAAATTCGTTTAACATTGATCAACTGAATGTGCAGTTTGCCATTATGCTTCCCAGCGAGAGCATTGCTCATTTTTCATGCCTACTGCTTCGAAAATCCCTAATGTCTCTACAGTTGCACCAGAACTAAAAGGGTGGTTGGATGACGATTCTCCACCCCCAGGATTTTGCAACTCAGTCCCCTAATCCCAAATTGCCCTTTAATAAGGGGAGTATATAAGGTAGTTCTCCAGTCTTCTTAACATGCCTTCGCTGTGTAGTGGTCAGAACGACCGACGAGTATTCGAGAGGTTCGTAGCTAAAGTCCCGGCGAAGGCGTTGTTTATTTTTCATCTCTCCTGCTTCCGCTTCCAGTTAACCTAATGTCTCTATAATGAGGCTCGAACTAAAGGGTTGTGGTTGATGATCCTCTAAACCCAGGATTTAGCGATTGGGTCCCCTCATCCCCAGTCGCCCTTTCAAAGGGGGAGTATATAAGGTATTTCTCCCGATTTCTTAGCATACTTTCGTGGTGTAATGGTCAGCACGGCGTGGGCATTGTTCATTTTTTATGCCTCCTGCTTCGAAAATACCTAATGTCTGCACAACATGTAAATATACTCACAAAGAATGTGTTTATTCTGATTGCAAAAACTCGCATTTGAGGATATTTATCTTTTGACATATACGAATACAAGTTAATCAAATTCGTATTATCAAATATTTGAATCAGATTTCTCTTATAGTGTAAATTAACTAATAGATTGTCTGAGGCATTACTCACATTCGTTTCTATTAATGAAAATAATCTGAAACTGAGCAATATAATATTAAAATCACAAATATTCTCTTAAATTCTTTTCTTAGTATTGCTAATTAATATACAAGAAATGAATTCTGAACCATTATAAAATTGCTTGGTGGAAGCATGCCATCTGCGGGTCACCAATTTCAGACCACCGTGTTATAACTGTTACGAAGCTTTTAACGATACGAATGCGTAGTTCGAAAGGCGAGTAATAACTTGACGATTCTTGTTCGAACGCTAATTTTGTTTCGACGAGTTTGCATCAGTGGTAAATTTGATCTTGATTTGGATACAAAAAATTCATGACCATATCTTTCATTTAATGAAAGCACCAAAATATATCACAGCAATACAGACACATCGCAACGGCGAACTACAGTTACATAATGTAAAAAACACAGAAGAATTCTTTTGGCGCAACAGCGCCCTCTATACTATGAAAAGTTCTAACAATAACATATGATTCAAAGGTCATAAGGAAACTTCAAACACATTTTTACTTCTTTGTACGAATTAAAGAACCAGATGCAATTGTGAAAAATTTCAAGTATCATATTTCAGCGTAAATATCCAATATGAAAATTTCCAAATCCATTTTGACTATTTTTTAAATTGACGTCAGGACTTACGGACAGAATAAAGGATTCATTTTTCAAAAAACTTAAGGCAAAATGGATTTAAAGTTGATTCAAAATGGATTTTCTTGTGACGTCTGCACACAGGTTTGTACATATTTATCTTGCATAACTCAAAACCGATTTCCTTTAGAACATTAATATTTTGTATATGGGATCACTATGACACCTAGTTGCACACCTCCCCCTTTTTTATTGCAATAGGTACTACGAAAAGTATATGCTAATATATTTTTAAATATATATGTATGTATTCTATGTTTATATATATATATAGTATATACCTATTCCTATTACTCGGACCAAATTTTCTCAGCCGTTGCTCGTAAACATATACTTTCAATTACAGAAGTGTCCTGAATGACGAAAATATTCATGTTTTATCAATGTCAAATATAAAACTAATAATTTCGCGCAAATAACAGGATATTAGTTTTAATGCGGTCTGCAGGTTCCTGTACTTAAATATGGGAAAATTTTATACTCGTTATGAAAAAATAAAAATCTGATGTGTACAACACATGACTTCCTTGTACGGAATATTAAATTATACTCATTTTTTCTTGCATTTCATTTAAACTTATTAGATTGAATTAAATCTACTTCGCCGACAGCGTATAAATTACAATAGAATAAATGAATTCTTTAAAATTCACTCTAGTATTTGTTTACCATAGCGACACTCTCGCGCTAGATTCACTTAACAGTATTAAATTTCGTTCATATTATAACTCAAAATGCACAAAATTTATCATTTAAAGAATAGAATTATCTAATCGTTGCCACATGTTCTATTCAAATACTATAATAAAGCTAGAATGATGTATAAAAGAAATTAAGCAAACAAAACGAAAAAAGAAACAGTTTTTCACAGACGATTGAGTATTTTTCATTCAATTCATTCAGTTCTCACTTCGCGAGAAGGCAAAAATACACAAAAACTCAAAATATCCATATTATTAAAAATTACAAAGTAAATCTTAAACACTTGTTTCCTCGAAAAAAAAATTCAGAAAGGATTAAGCATGATTTAATTGGCAATAATAAATGAAGGCGTTATCTTTGTTGTTCCGAAGCTAAGTTTCTCTAGATTGGCAACAAATCCACTAGTCTGCTGTTTGAAATGTAAGCAATGAATGGCCGCCATAAATAAAAAGGCTTAGCGGCACTTAAACAACTTTCAAATTGTTGATAATTCTAAAAATATTGCATACAGATTTACTAAAGGCGTAAAATCCTTAACCGGAAGATAAAAACAATATAATTCAATCATTTTTAAAGAAACAAATGTACAATTTACAAACATATAAGAGTAAAGAAACTGAGATCACTGAGCCGGGTAACAGAGTGGATATATATATATATATATACGTTTGGCGCGGCCGATTGAAACCAAAATACAAGGTGCAAATCTACATGTTATAGTAGTCTTATATACAAAATTTCAATGTTCTGAGGCTACTCCTTTTTGAGTTATGCGAGATACGTACGTACGCACGTACGCACGTCCATACATACGTTCGTACAGACGCCACGAAAAATTCTCTTCAGAATTAATTTTAAAGCAGTTTTATAATTTTTTTGGAGGAAACGAGTCTTTTATTCTGTCCTTACGTACCGATATCACGCAAAAACATCGTTAAATTGCATTCGATAGAGGTCAAAATGGATATTTTCGTTGAAATATGCTGCCTGAAACTTTTCGCGATTACAATACTTCCTTTTTACTTCGTACAAGGAAGTAAAAATGTTAAGAAATTGGACTCACATACGACAAAAAGTAACTGGGATATTTAATTTCAAAATTTGCAATTTTTGATGTCACGTTCAACTTGCCTTGAGGGATGATTTAATTAAGTTAGAATAATTCGAGAAATAAGTTTAAAAGAATTGCAGCAAAAAATGTGTGGAATTTAATAGGCCGTACAAAGGAAGTCCTGTATTGTCCAGATCAGATTCTTTTAAAACAATGATCAAAAAAGGAGTCTTCCGTTTGGCATTTGTGTCGATGATTACATGATAGTCTCGAAAGTTGTATTTTCAGTTACATGCGCGAAGTTTCAAAATGCAATTGACTGCATAATTAAACACTCAGATACTGTTAAAGCTATTTAGCGTAAAAAATTACACTCTGAACTATTGGGTGACTGTAGTTTAGATCTAACGACATTTCATACAATGGTCGCTACTAAATAATAATAATAATAATAATAATAAACTATTTATAGAGCACATGTTATAGCTCTTAATTCTTCACTGCATTTATGTGGTCTTTTATCTAATTGCATACCTTTTCTTATAATTTATTTTTTCTGTAATTACTACCTAATTATGAAATACATAAATAAGAGCTTTATATTTAAAATACCCTTATTTTTATAAAAGTCTGTATGGAACACTTGCTATTATTTCACTGTAAATCTTAGGAATTTTTTATTAATAAGCCCTATGAATTGAAAGCGAGTAATGGCAACACTTCTCGAAATCAAGCAGATTTTTATCTCCTGCGTACGAAACTGTTGCCACTCGAAAAAATGATGGCGAAAATTAGCGTTTTTAACTATTATCTCTGATTTTAGTTATTTATTTTTGGAAAAAAGTGGAGGTCTATCTTTTCTAGGACCTAGAAAAGAATTGTAGAAAGTTTGGTGACGATAGCTTTAGTAGGGACCGCAAACAAACATACAATTACATAGACATTCTTCTTCATATATATAAATTAGTTAAATTCCATTACTGAAGAATATTTTTTTCATTATTTAATTTTATCATTCGGTTATTATTATCAAAATAGTATAAATAGTAAAATAAAATATAAAATTATATTAAATGGCGCCTACTTCAGATTTAAAATTGGTTAATCATGGCTTATGATTCTACCATCGATTAAGGTAAGTTTTTTTATGTAACATCCTTTAAGCAGCTTGTACTGTAAAGCTGTTTCAACAGTTTTAAACTTTGCCAAACATAATTTGGCTTTAATACTACCATTATATTTAATGACATTTTGAAAGATATTAAAAACATCAGAGTGAATTTATTTTTTTCAAAATTTACCTAACACTTATACATGGCACCCGCATTTATACCAGCTGTTTCTTACGTTATTAAGATTTACTTTCTCAGCTTGTTTTAATATTATGGTAATCTACCAATAAGTATTGGAACCTGCGATATAAATATTTTCAAGTTTTTTAATCATTTTGAATTCAACTTTGATGTCTAATTTTAGAGTTCCCATTAGATTTAATGCATTATGTAATAAGTATACGTATTTTTTTGTTTAATATGTATAATTCCTATCATGACAGAAATGCTTTGAAATCACTTAGAAAGCATAATATAATGAAAAATAATGCAATATAATGCAAAAATGTAACATATGCAATAACCCCTGCTCTTTGAAACATTTCCTTAAGATGACCAAATCTGAATTTGATCAGAATTCCTGAGAACATTAATAACTGTCGGCACCAAATATTGTTTTTCTAAGGCGACCACTTCTTCAGAAAACCAAAATCATCTCCAACCATAGGTGGTTGTCTTAGAGAGGAAACATTGTACGGTAGAGCCGGCGTTATTTGTGATCACGTTTCACCACAGCAGTTTTGATAACATTAACAGACGGGTATCATTAAATGTTGAGGAAAATTTGCCTTAAAATGGCTGTCAACAGGAAAAAAAATGCCCTTCTATTCATAAAGTTTGATTACTATAAATACAATAAAAACATATAAAGAGATGTTTACATTGCATTTTAAATAGAAAAAGGCAAAAAAATTTTATGAACTCTTTATAACATCTTTAATGCAAAAGTTCACTTATGAATAGTTCATAAAGTTGTATCCTTAATCTTAATATTCGGAAGGCATCACTCATTGGAACAAAATATAGCTTTACAGTATTTCAAAATAAACAAAAGCGTAACCTTAGTTTGTCTTAGATGTTTACAGAGAAATTGTTCTTCAAAGGAAATGAAAACAATTCTTCAGAAACATTTTTTTTTTGTTTGTTTCTGAAGAAAGACTTGTCTCTGTCGCTCTCCAAAAATTTGGTGGAATTATTCAAAATCTACTTCAGACTAAGGTTGCTATTTGTCTCCATTTTAATGGGGCCACCAGCGGCCGAGCGGTAAGGTCGCTGAGCATTGGTAGTTCGGTCCGAGTTTCGAATCCCGCGAACGGGCTGGCTGCATGGACGTTTTCGTGGCTCTCCCCATGTGTAACGTGCATACGAGCCAGTTTCCCTTAGAAAGTCCTCCACGAAGGCATCCCTCCCCTTACCAGATAGCCCTAGAGTGCTTTGCCATAATTAAATACACCAACACCAATTTAATGGTTTTACTGCAATCGAAAGCAAGCTGTGTGGTGAATTATTCCCTTATTTAGCGAAGTTTCTCTGTCACATAAACAATATTTATAATGACATTTAAACTTATTTAACGACTTTGGTTTAATAAATTTATTCTATAACGTTCTGAGCATATTACCATAATCGTTGATAACAATAAGCAAAATATTTTCCATGTTTTCGTGTACAAACGGGCGGAACTTTAGCAATTGTATAATAATATCGGATTACCAGATATTACATACACTATATTCGATATATATTTCATACACAATAGTTGGACTTCAGGAATTCGATAATAATATCTCGATTAACAGATATATCATATTTACCATGATAACATTAAGCGCTGTTTACCAGTATTACTACTTGCACAGCACTATTTTCGCTACTACTATTTCTACAAGAGCTAAGACTGCAGAAAGTGATTTTACTCTAAAATACGGTAGAGTTTTTCACTAATCCTTATCTATAGAAAATAGTCCAAATACATGTTTCTGTAATGATAAATTATTGCTCCCTTTCTTTTAGAGTTGAATTACTTAATTTATTTTTTTTTACGTATGTATAGGTATTTTCTTAGTTTCCTTGCCAAATTCCGAGGTTTAAAAATACTGCCTTTGAAACTGAAAAACATTTAATTGATTATGCTGCATATTTTTACTTCCTTGTACGAAATAAAGGAAGTAGTGTAATCAGGATAAATTTCGGGTATCATATTTCAATGAAAATATCGATTTCGACAGCTATCGAATGCAATTTAACAATGTTTTTGCGTGACTTCTGTACATAAGGACAAAATAAATGTCGAATTATAAAACTGATTTAAATGGATTCAGAAGAGATTTTATTTCGTACGTACGTATGTATGTATCTTTCACATAAGTCAAAAACGAGTAGCCACAAGAACATTGAAATTTTATAGTACTGCTATAATATGTACTGCTATTTTATAGTACTGCTATAAAATGTAGTTGTGCACCTCCCTTTTTGGTTGCAATCGGCTGCACCAAAAGTATATATATATATATATATAATATACAATTCGGACATTATATCTATATTATCAAAAATCTCTACATTATCAAAATAAATCAAATCTATCTATCACTTCAATGAGTGACATTATCTCTTACCCCTCTGTTACTCGGCTCCGTGAGCTCAGTATTTGTATTCTTATATGTTGGCAAATTTTGCATTTGTTGCTTTAAAATGATTGATTTATGTTGTTTTTATCTTCCGGTTAAGGTTTTTATGCCTTTAGTTAACCTGCATGTTATAGTTGTAGAATAATCAATAATTTAAAAGTTGTTTAAGTGCGGCTAAGCCTAAGGATTTGCCATGGAAACCATGTTTGTTTACATTTGGTACTTAGCAGAATAGTAGATCTTTTGCTAATCTGAGAAATTAAGCTTCGCAACGAGAAAGTAACGTCTTCTTTTATTATTGCAAATTAAATCATGTTTAATCTATTCTGGAATTATCATTGAAGTTATTAAATTATCCCATATATTAACTGAACATAGAGCCCACAACAAATTAAGTCAGTTTCTACGCCTTCAGTGTCTTTTCGCCAAGTGAGAACAAAAGTAAACTTTTAGTTTTGTGCACTGAAAAATTTGCTTTCTCTGCCCTGGCCGAATTGCTTCTTTTTTGCGTAGAAACTGTAATTTTAATTATAGGAAATTGTTTTTTTTTAATTAATTGAATTGTATTTGGTATTTTATGTTTTTCTATATCTTTCAATTTTTCGTACAAATAGTTTAAGGTTTTCTATATTTCTGCCTTGTCGCGAAGTGAGAACTGAATTAATGGAATGAGAAATATTTCTCTAATGGAATTCAAGGAAATAAGTTTAAATGAAATGCAGGAAAAAAGGCGTATAATTTAATATTCCGTACAATGGAGTCATGTGATGTATACATCAAATTTGTATGTATAATATGTGAAACCATGCGTCTGAATTTTTGTAATCTATTTTTGAACCTATTTTGTAGCTTTAGTTCAAAAAGTGTATCGTATAGAAGTTTCATCAACAGAGCTCTCGATCACAACAAGCGATGCCTTTCCGTGTTTTCATATATAAACGGGCGGGACTTCGGTAAAAAGATAACGGCAAAGATAGCTAATATAAAGATAACTTCGGTAAAGAGATAATGTCCGAATTGTGACATTACCTGCGATGATATTAAGTTGCGTGTACTGTAACTGTAAAGTTTTTGAAGGCAAATCAACAAAGAATTGAACACACTGATCAGAAGCAAACTGGACATTAGTAGGTCCACAATTTTAAATACAGAATAACATTACATATTTAGAATTAGGCAAAAAATCTATTTTAGATGGATGAAAATTCTTTACTTAAGACTGATGGCTATTTTGTCCGATTTTAAATTTTACACTAGTGTGTTTCTCGTGCAGTTAGCTTTAGGTATTTCAAGACTTTTCTTAACCTGTTAAATTGTTATAAATGTTAACACTGAGTTGTTGAAATAAAATTTATGTTTGAAATATTATTAAATCAATTAACAGTAACAAAACTACATTTTTCGAGATACCACTTAAATTAAGTTACAATCTGCCTTTATGATGATGGATGATTAGTGATTGCAAACGTTTTCCAGAAGCAAACAGAGAATTTCTGTTCATTTATATCTCATATCTACTTTATATTTTTACTTTTTAAATTAATTCATGTATGTTTTGTTTGTACTCTGTTTTTATAATTAATATCGCATAAAAATACTTTCACTTTTTAAGCTATTATTGCACCATAAAAATGCTGTCGCTTCAGCTGAAAATTTGCAGCTTAACGCATTCATCGAAAATGACAAATGCCATTTGGTCATTTAGCTATTGCATCAACGAGAACCTTACTCAAGATATGTTATGGGAGCGATCGAATTTACACCCCCGAGAACAAAGCAGTTTTGCCCCAGTTTTGCTGAAGAACATACCGAGGCACAGATATGAGGTACCCTGGGCTTTCTATTAAGCCTCTCGAGGGGACCTTTAGTTTGGCAGTGCTTTAAGTGCTCCCATGCCGCATAGGTATCCTTATTAACATCCAATCCGTTTCTTGTATTTAAGCCTGGGCCCAATGGTCTAGGCAGCAACGCTAGCCACTGTACGAATCAGAACATCACGACAATAAACACATTTTAGAATGATTTTAACTAAGGCAATGTTATCAAAACAAATTCTAAGATTTGTATTTGTTAACACAATAAACATATAGTAGCCTAGGTGCCTCTAGTGCAATTATAAGTACATTTGCTGTTTTTATATATACAGTAATATCATGGTGTTGCAATTAAATAGTGTACTGCACATCCAGTTCATTTCCTAAGTAAAGAAACTTTATTTTTCAGATTATTAACTAATTTTTTTTTCCATGTTTACTATTTTAATCAAACAGCGATGCCTTGCTGCTTGCAATATTATGCAGAAGTGTACTGATTAATTTTAAGCTATCTGCGTAAAGGCTTATATACTGTTTTCAAACATTTTCAGTTGGTTTCAAGTTTTGGCTTCTTGATGGACAGTCGAGCGATTAACACCGCTGAATACTGGGAGTTCGACACTGCTTCGATCGCAGCTAAATGAGCTGGGTTTGCATGATAGCTTTTCTTGGTTTTCCCTATCTGTATCTGTATACGAGTCAATTTTCCGTGTAAAATCCTTCACTAAGGCGTCCTTCCCTTTAGGCAGATAGCTTTCGTGTGCGATGCCAAATGTAATGAGTAAGTTAAGCTATCTTGATGGAAAATCCATGATATTATTTCCTTTCGGCATGTCTGATTCATCATGTATGCATGAAGCTCTGCATGTCAGTTATTGGATGGAATATATATATCAGTCGTTCCACAGATGTATGACAATTACTGCGTTGGAAAAATAAAAGCATATTATTTCTAACTAGTAAAGTCTTAAATAAAATCGAGTATATTAGCATAGAATATAAGTAAATGTGCCGAAAATATCCTGAAGGAATTTAACAGCTTGTGGGAATGGAGCAACTCATACCTCTTGTATTAGTCACACTTTTCACAGGCAAGTTCCAACGTTTATGAGACGAGAAAGATAATTTAACAACCTCGACATGCACGTCATTAATTTCTCACGAAATATCAAGCAGGCAATCCAGCTCTGTCCATGTGCGGAGCAACATGGTATGATTAGTAGTTGCAAGGGTATTGCTGAATATCAAGCAGGCAATCCAGCTCTGTCCATGTGCGGAGCAACATGGTATGATTAGTAGTTGCAAGGGTATTGCTGAATATCAAGCAGGCAATCCAGCTCTGTCCATGTGCGGAGCAACATGGTATGATTAGTAGTTGCAAGGGTATTGCTGAATATCAAGCAGGCAATCCAGCTCTGTCCATGTGCGGAGCAACATGGTATGATTAGTAGTTGCAAGGGTATTGCTGAATATCAAGCAGGCAATCCAGCTCTGTCCATGTGCGGAGCAACATGGTATGATTAGTAGTTGCAAGGGTATTGCTGAATATCAAGCAGGCAATCCAGCTCTGTCCATGTGCGGAGCAACATGGTATGATTAGTAGTTGCAAGGGTATTGCTGAATATCAAGCAGGCAATCCAGCTCTGTCCATGTGCGGAGCAACATGGTATGATTAGTAGTTGCAAGGGTATTGCTGAATATCAAGCAAGCAATCCAGCTCTGTCCATGTGCGGAGCAACATGGTATGATTAGTAGTTGCAAGGGTATTGCTGAATATCAAGCAGGCAATCCAGCTCTGTCCATGTGCGGATCAACATGGTATGATTAGTAGTTGCAAGGGTATTGCTGAATATCAAGCAGGCAATCCAGCTCTGTCCATGTGCGGAGCAACATGGTATGATTAGTAGTTGCAAGGGTATTGCTGAATATCAAGCAGGCAATCCAGCTCTGTCCATGTGCGGAGCAACATGGTATGATTAGTAGTTGCAAGGGTATTGCTGAATATCAAGCAGGCAATCCAGCTCTGTCCATGTGCGGAGCAACATGGTATGATTAGTAGTTGCAAGGGTATTGCTGATTCTGTATTCAGGTCTGTAATGTTTGACACTTAATGAACGATAGACAATAGTTCTAACATAGCCCCACGGAGAGAAATCCAAAGAGGAGTAAGTCAGATGAACACGGTAGCCATCGAAGGGGTTTATTCTCTGGCTATATGTCTATTAGGAAACGTTCTGTCGAGAAAACTGGGAACACACAATGCGCAATAACATGCCATCCTGCTGAAGCATGACCTCAGCTTGACGGTCCTCAAACCGTGTTCAGATGCAATTAATTCGAGGTAAACTTCAGCTTTTATTGCTTGTTCATGGAAGAGAAATGGTCCTAAGACCTTTTCATGCGGCATCCTACACCAAATATTCACACACGGGTTGCCCTACTTTAACTTACTTTTGAATATGTATTAGTAGCACATACTCTTGTAACTTGTAGCATGTACTCTTGTAATATGCTTGTAACAGAAGGATTTTCGGATGCCCAAATATCTTTAGTATGTAGATATTAAATAACAACAAATTATTAGGAAAAAAACTTTCTGATAGACGTAATAAATAACACCACAAAATTTACAGCACTACATCATAATGAGTCCCCACAATAACAGGGTAAAATTATGCAGAAATCGTGTGGTCACTGCATATCATTAAAATGCATTATAGATTCTCGAATGCTTGTTTATGGCAAGATACGTTGATTATTTATGTAACGTAACTTTATTGCAGCGGGAATTTCCGTCATTGCGTTCGCTTCAGAGGATGTTCAGTGGTTTGTTTGCTAGAGCCAGTGTAAATTCCCTGGCTACTTTGGTGAATTCTAAAAGGATTTGCTCAGATTTCTCAAAAACTAGATTTATCCGCTAATGTCAAATAAATCTGCACATTTTAATATTTTGACTTCCACCAACCTATATATATATATATATATATAAATGATAAGCAGGTAATATTTTCGATTCAAGTTTCGGTAGTGAGTTTTCAGTGAATCAGCATGAATTAAAGTCCCCATAACACGTTTTGTCTGCTTTTAATTTATTTTACGTTCTTTTATTTTTGATATCTGTATCTCTCTGTGTCTTTGTATGTGTGTGACAATATTTTCGTCCATGATAAATTTTATATGAAACATCCAAAAATTTCTGTTTTTCATATTTAAGCTTTCTGCATTCATATAAAGAGTGCATTAGATTTTGAGTAAAATTAGACAACCGGAAGTAGTACTTTACAGGAAGCCCATAACAATCTCTAATGAGCAACCGAATATGGTATCTTCCTATTATAATCTAAAACTTTTCAATTTTAGTATTTAGGGGTTTTATATCAACGAGAACACGATTTTAGCTAATATTAGTAAATCGGAAGTTAATAACTTGAAGTACTTGAAGCTCTAAACATATTTAAAAAAACATATTATGAGGTAAGCAAAAACTTCTCAATTTCTGCATTTAAAATAGATATGTAACTGAAAAAATATACATTACATTCATAAGTATTTTAAATGCATTCTTGTAACTATGCTAAAATAAGAATAAGTTCATTATGAAGACGATCTCTTGTTATGAAACAATTAATCGTATTTATCTGAATCCTCAATTTTGTGTTCGTTTCAGTTTTGTGTCGAATAACTTTTCAAATAAAAGGATGCTGCGATCAAATTTTGTTCGCTATGTGTTATTTTTAAAGTCACAATATAGCGAATATAAAATAAAAATCTATTGAGGCATTTAACACGCTCTCAGGAATTCTAAAGTTATGCTGCTTTCAATAACATTTATTAATTAAATGTTTTCATTATTTGTTTTAAATATGCCTTTAACGTTTTTGAGCAAGTCATTGATTTGAGAATCCGAAGCATTTTGTGACGAATTACAAACGATGCGATATTTTTAAATCAAATCATGAGAATGGATGCGTACATGACTTAGTTACCATTGCCCATTGTATGGAAGAATATAATAATAACTTAGATTTTATTTACAAACGATCAACCGTAGGTGATGTTTACTTAAAGCTCGTTGATTCTGTGTCTTAATATGGAATTGGGAGTGTATCATTCGGTGGCCACATCAGAATTTTTTCTTATCACTTTTGTGCTGACAAATATACTACCATCAGACGCTGCTAATGTTTCGTAGATCATTATGTACTAAGATGGCCTACTAAATATTTACAATTTCAGGATAATCATTATCAACCAGTGAATTCTTTACAAACTTTTGTCTTCCGTTTGCAAATTCAGTGGGTTTTATTTGCCAAAAGGTTGAAAGATGATGTTTAAATATCGTTAAAACTTTACTTTGTTGAGAACTTAGTACACTTATCTATGATCCCCATGCTCCCACGTATACGAAAATAGCAACTCGCAGCAGCATCTAAATATGTCTCACTAATGCGTCCTATATGTTTTTAATGAGCTATCGATTAATTGTCGTTATTCATCGCTATATCTCATCGAAATGTAATTTACCTTGCATATCGCGCTGAAGTTGACATGCACTTAATTAATTTGAACGCATATGCTGCATTAAACGATGAGAGTCGCCACATGCAGTTTATCTGAGTTGTATCACTAAATACCAATTAATGAGAAAATTGCAGACGGTAATTAAACTTATTTATCATTTGGACTTCAACGAATGTTCATTTAATCTCTGAGAAAGTGAGTGCATTCGCATCTGTTTGATTTGTGTTTGCGATAGCTATATCAAAGAAATGTTTCTTATTCTGAATGTTTTAAAGGAAATATGAGATTTTGCAGTTTTATTAAAGTATTAAAAAATCGAATCACTATGCATTGCAGTATCTGTAATAAAATTTCAGATATTTATTATTGAAAGTATGCCCTCGAGATTGTGATGATTTAAAACAATGCACCTTAGATTTCACATACCCCCAGGAGAGAAATCCAGGAATTGAGATCGGGAGATCGCCGTGGCCACGCAACTGCGACTGCAAAATTACGGGAGATAACTGCATCTTAAAACGTTCTATAGATTGAAAGTCTGTAATTCGGCGAAAGAAAAATTGCACGCGAAGAGTTTAACAGAAGGCGCTTCAGTATGAAAACCATGTCGATGCAGGCTGCTTTCACAAATAATACAGTACTGACTATTTAAATAAATTTGTACAAATTTCATTCAGACTGCATATGATTTATAGCTTTTATTACAATTGTATCTCGGTCTAAGATAAGAATTCTAATTCTTTTAATTTATCAAGATTTACTGAGAACATGTTTTCCAATTCCGAATTGAAAGTAATTATACCGAGGCAGTTGCTAAAGACTCTAACGTAGCAAGATGTGGAAAATTTTCGAAGATGGCATTAGAAGACCATTAGAAAAGACTCTCAACACATTTTTCAAGATAAAGGATTTAACAAAAAAAGGCTTTCAAGATAAGGGGCTTAAATGTTCTTGAGTGATAAAACTAAGTCAAAGTTAAATAGCTTTTGGTTTGCTTTACTTGATTACGGCAAATTACACGATGCCTAGCTGCCTCAAAGCATATGGCCCCCCAGCATATATGGCCTAGCTTATTATTCATATGGCCTAGCTGCCATATGAACGTGCTACGTGATTTAATATGATTGCTGAAAAAATTATAAATATAATGTACTGACTTTAATATTATTTCGTACTGAAAATTAATTTCGTCTGAAAATAATCTATTTAATGTTTTTGTAGGAATTCCTTTCAATTGAACTTTTAAACTCTTAAAACTGATACAATGTAAAGTTAGGAGTGTCTTCGTACATTCAAGAGTTAATAATTGTACTAATTAAAATACACAACTCGAAAAATATCCCAAGGTAAATTTCAGTTTTTTTATTTTCTTAACATTGATATTTTGTATTAAATCAATAAACGTTAAAGATTAATAGAAATTACTTAAATTGTACGTCATTCGTAGCTCTAAATGACCATTAATGGTGATCTGGTAGAAAGACAGTTTATGGAACAGCATAGAAACCGATCCTTTACAGTTTCATCATTATCTCACGTAGTTTCATCAAGTTTCAAGACGTTTTCTCTGTGAAATTGATTGGCTTATCGGTTAATTGTGTATGGAACATTACATGAGAGCTGTCTGTTGGAGGAGAATGATGCTTTCGTGACGGAGTTTCTAAGGTAAAATGGATTCCTTCATGTTACGTATTCGGGAAATCACGAAAACCAAGCATGAAGCCAGTCCTTACGCTTGGATTTGAATCCAGGATGAACTACCGGTATTCAGCGGTCTTTAATTGTTCTGTTATTGGTGGGGTTAAAAACTGCGATAAAATAATTAATTTATTTAAGGTTGCTCTGGCGAACGAACCTGGCACCAAAACACTGGCAGGGATGGGCAGGGAAATGTGCTGTATCGCGATGAGAAGAGTTTTTAATTACAGCGAATGCTTTAGGAGTAGGTATGTAAAATTTTTTCTTAAACGCTATTTTAAAAAAAAAAGATGTATATTCTCTGTCTGTGTTTTTTTAACAAGATCTTTGTATATACCTGATTAATCCCCGAAGTTTATGTTTACTTTATTAAATCATCTGCTTGATTTAGAAAACAGTTCTCATCATAACTTATAAGAATGCAACAATATAAAAATAATTTTTTGAGTTAACAATCTCATCCTTATTAGCAACTGCAGTATAGTTAAAATATCGAATGGTATTAAAAGAACGCAAAAATCCGATAAATTACTTTAAGTAAGAAAAAGCAAAAATACCTTTATACGTAATGCAAAATAAAATTTAAAAAAATACGATTAAAATTCATTCCATATCCAATTCAGAATTAACAACATGCAAAAACAAAAACAGAAGCTCAGTGGCAAACAGCAAGAAATAGGGTGAAAATATGCCAAAATTGAAAAGGAAAATGATATTTATGTTTTTCGTTGCATCATCATCAGTGGGTTAGAACAATGTAAGAAGTAAATAAATAAAACAGCCTGTTTCTGAACCGACAAGGTTTTTAGCGAAAAGGATACGTTTAATTTATTAAATTATAGTAAGAAATTAAAGAAAAGGATGAGACGAATATAACACATTATACAGAAACAGTGCTTTATAAGTCTGAAACAAGATTTATACAATCGCCGCTTAATGTGATCGCAGAACTGAAGTCTCGGTATTAAAGTTAAAATCACCAAATAACATCGAAGCAGAGTACAGAAACTTCCAAATCACACAGACATGAGATACGTACAGAAATAAAAGAATAAGTCGTCAAGCAGCCTGATTTTGATTCAATGCAATCATATGCAAAATAACTCGTTTCCCTATTTTTCGAAATTCGACTGGACTTGCGAGAATTAGCAAATAACGACGCAGGTTTCTAGATGATTTCGCTTTTTTTCCGCCAGAAATCTCTTCACTGTTTTTAAGCTCAGTAATTTTTATGAATACAGAAAAGCCTTGGCTAACATCATTAACACGCTGCGTGTACAGCGAAATTGCGTTCCGGAAAGTCAACTTTCTATGGAGAACACGAGTTAGGTACAATTTAGACTAAGAAATGTTTTATAAATTATACAAACCTAAACTGAAAGTATTTCTGTTACTTCCAAACGAGTAGATACATGATAAAATAATTTTTTAAATCGTTGGTGACTTTTTGCTTGGAACAATTTCTGAAATATTTATTTTTCCATAATATAATTAAGCTCGTGCTTAAAAACAACATTAAAAAATTAATTATCAGCTTTTAACACAGAATGATTATTATTAAAAACAAAGGATTAAAAATTGATTAATTAGAAATGTACTAATGCCTTTATATTACGTTTCCTGAATTTAACACAAAACATGAATTTAAAATGATAACAAGACTTGTACCATACTTGATAACATTTTCTTAAAATGTTTTCTAGAAGAGTGGCCTCAAATTGACGACCCGCGATCCTTGAAGCAATTTACTGGGCCAGAGAAAACATTTCAAATATGTATTAGTTACAAAGATTTTAATATGGTTATTTGAAACCTTATTATCGTTAGAAACGAACAGGAACAGGAAATCTACTGTATAAACTAATTCATTTACAATGTATAATAAATTTACAATGTTTAATACAAATAAAATGTTTGAAGATATATATTTTATTAACTTTTATTCACACTTGTCAAAAATGTATTAAGCTCAGTTACGAATATTTGCACTAAGAATAATCACTCTGTTTGAGAATACGTTTATAGGTTAAATAGCTTTTCGTCTTAATTGAAAATTAACATGAAAAGATGCCATATCACTGATGGATATCTGCAATTCGTAATAAAAACTATTTCAAGTAATTTCATTAGAAAGCTGTAAATGTTATCTGTGTCGAAAAGAAGTTTATAATTTTTCACGTACAGACATATGTATTTTTATTTAAGCGGCCAAAGATATTAAGTAAAGGTGAGAAAGATACTATATACTATGCATATTTCCTAGTTATAATTATTTATTCTAAAGTATAATTCTATTTGCCAGTTTTCTCGAAAGCTTAGAAAATTTTCATAATTTGTTTATTTTTGGTTTAAATTGAAATACGTTATTTAATGATTAATTAAATGCATTAGAATTATTTGGAAGGAATGTCAGAGAAAGAATGTCATATTTAGCTGACAGTATATTTGATTTACAAAATGTAAACAACGAAAATGTTGGGCAACTTTAAATTTCAGATCGAAAATAAATGTTAATTTCAATTTGTTCTTTTGGGTTATTATTATTTATTATAATTATTCATGCATTCTTCCATAAATATTTAGGAAGAGAAATTTAAAATGTATTAGACCAAAAGGGGCAATTTGCCCAGAAGGGCTATTAAAATCGTTCGGGCATTTTGCGTCGGCTCGCTATAAACGGCGAGTCACTTTTCAAATTGTTGTCACCAAAATTAGAGCCCTGCATTAAAGAAATTAAATAATGAATGAATCTGCATGAATGTATGAATGTTTCTCGCACTGGTGAAAAAATAGCGGCAACTAGAGATAACAAATTTTGGGTAATGTAGTGATCCATTCCAGTCCTGAAAACACAAATTTGGAATTTGTTTTATTATCTATTTCATAAAACTTTAAGGAATTTTTTATTAAGAAATTCAACCATTTCAAAGCGAGCAATGGCAATACTGTGCGGGGGGAAAAACATTTTTGTCTCCAGGCCACGAGAATGTGTATTGGAAATTCTAAAGATATGCTGTTTTAAATATTGTGTGATACTGCTTTTGAATAATATAGAATTGAATTTTATGGCTTAAATGGGAAGGACATGATATTTAATGAGTAAGGGTAACATACAAAACGCCTCTTTGCGCGTAATATAAATTCTGAAATCTTTTATATATTTATTTTTTTAAATAATTTTTATTTTGTTAATGAACAAATTTCATTTTGTTGAAAATAAAATTCAGGCCCGGTCAGATGGTCCAGTCTGCCCCGCATACAATTTGTGTTTAAGATTATTGTTCCATAGTTAAGAATAGACTTTTTAATGAATGTGATAAATTTTTGAACAGCGAGAATTGTCCCGTTTACAAATCAAATTTGCGTGCACAAAAATGAATTTAAAAAGATAAAATTTAACTTATATACAATAATAAATCAGTTGGTTATAAATCCACTCTCTTCTGTTTTATTCACATGTATAAGAATATAACTGAATGTATATGAATTTACACCCAAGGGTAATGTATAGTACAAATACAAGTATATAAAACGCATGGAAATTATATGTAATATAACAGCTAAACTATATAAAATTTAACAAAATGAACTAATATTATTTATTTAATTTCAATTCATAAATCCGAAATAATATCGTCGTTTCAATATTAAGAACTGGATTTCGTCCCGATATCATTTTCCATTTATATGAGATTGCTATGCCTTTGTCTGGTTGAATAATATCTGCATATGAATACTAAAGTGTAAATGTGTAAAATGAATTTGAATTAGTGGGGGAGAAACACAAGAAACGAAACTTAAAATCTTATTAAAAAACTAAATTTCGAAATGAAATAAAAGAATAAGAATGCCTGTTAAGTTTCCATTCTTACTGAAAGAAATCGAATCATATTTTCATCTGCAATCAATGGATTGAACGTTTTTCCATTTTCCTCATCTTTCGTTTTTAATAAAAACGTCTGTTGAAAAAAGACATTTTTCCGTTACTGTTCGTGTTTTTGTTCCTTTTTCATAAAATCCTCAAAATTAAATTACATTTAACAATTCTTTTAAGGGATATTTTTGTTCAACAAACGTGCCGCAGCGAATTTTAAAATTATCAAATCCCAAAACTAGCAGGCGTCCGTTTTGTTTTGTACGTTATTCATTTTTCAACAGAAAGGCCCTACATATTTCTACTGAAGATTTTTATTCTTTCACATTATATTCACATGTCCGAAAATAAAGAGAAGAAATTTTTCCTAGTGATTTAATTTCCTAAGCACGCATCTACAATAAGAAATAATACATGAAAATAAATCATAAATAAACTACGAGAAATAACAACAATACTAATTCTTTAAAAGAAATCTACGTTCCAATATGTAGTAATATTAACATTATAGTATCTGACGGATATTAAGTCGATATCTGACGGTAACTGAGCCGCATATGTCGCTTTGGCTTAACGATCTCGCGGAGCACCAGGAGCGCCTCACATCAACGAGTTTTGACCACAGTTCCACAGATGAACAGTGGGAGAACGAAGGAGAAGGGGTGAACAAATGACCTGGATTTAAAAAGCTCAAACACATCTGTACCTAAAGAAGAGGGCGGTGCTAATAACAAGGACCGGAACTTCATAATAATGAAATATATACGGGATATATAGAAGTAAATAAAAAAGCTATAAAAGTATAATAAAGCTAGTGTAAATGTAAATAATAGAAGTAAGGTGAAATCACGTCTTAATATAAGGAACCTGCCAAGTCCATGCAAATTTTATAAAAATCTGCACAGAATACGTTTCCAATAATATGTAGAAGGGAAAACAAACTGGATGAAGCGCTGATACAGCAATTCAAATACAAATATTTACTGAATAAAATTACAAATAATTAAGGGAAAGCAATTTGCCAGTAAACTAGCCTTCATATGGAAAAATTATGTACAATAATGAATGGAGAAAATTATGCGAGTATTTTAAAACTTTTAGAACCTAGCAATAAAATGCTTGGGAGAAATATATTCGAGCAAATACGTTATTATAGTTCCTATTTGTAATTCCTACTGGTATATTTACTGGTGCATAGTGCCACTGGGATATGCGCACATTTAACAAATCGCGAGACGAAAATTCTTTGGAGTGATTTGGTGGTAGGGAAAGAGAGAGGATTTTGAATCCATCCATGGGGAATTCTTCTACAAATTTGGGAAAAAAACTGAACAGAGTCGCGCCTTCGGATATAAGGAGCTCAAGGTGTAATCCTGCACATATCACCAAGATAAAATTCGAAGATATATAGGCGTGGAAAAAAGTACAAAATACATAAATAATCAAAGAAATAATAATAAAAATATAACATAGGTGTTAAAGAGTCAGGTTATATAATTAAAGAACTAGAAAATTAAGAAAGGCTTACTGATAACATCGTTGAATTGATGTTACCACCCAGCACATCCAAATAATTACGTAAAAGTATTAAATTTTGTTGGCACTACATTGCTACCTTACCAGTAACTATGTTAGAATTTAAGAGATTCTGGTGGTGGAATAATATAAAGTTTAGGAAAAAATTTTATCTCTAATAAATTTAACATGTCCTGATCACTAATCTTTTAATATAAGCATTGGAAAAAAAAGAATCGATACTTATTTTTGAATTTGAAGAAAGACATCAAATTTCTATAATTAAAATAAATAATTCGTCTTAGTCTTTCAACAGAGTATTCATCTATTCATCTTCCTACATGTTACATATTTTAAAATAAAAATACCTATGTGTTTAAAGAGGATTCAATAAAAACTCAGAACATATTGTATAAGATTTAGTAATGGAACTGGGAAAAGGAACGTTTTGTTATATAAAACTACTAAATTATGTTGCCTCTATATACTTGATCTGATTTTAATGTCAAACAAATGTGATAACTCAGAACAGCATATTTTCTAGTGTATTTTTTTAAAGTCTCACATGACTTTTAAGGAGTCATTTATAATAACGGTCTGAAACTCAAATTGCGTGGGTGCAAAGTGCAAGAAACAAAAACAGGTGACAGGCCAGATTTGGTTTTTTTAACAAAATGAAAAATTTATGTCTTTTAGATAAATTCTAAATTTCTTTTAATGAATATTTATCAGGGCATATACAAACAATAATTATAATATCGCAAATGAAAAAAAAATATTCATTTTCTATCTCAATTCTAAAGGTTTGGTAGCTGTAAAACAATTTGTTGGTTACACTTTATATCTCAAATTTATCCACAGCCAAATATTTAATACTTAACTTTCATTCAAATAATTCTAGTATGTTTAATTAAACACAAAGCAAATTACTTTAAAGACTAAAAATAAACAAAGTATGGGAACTATGTAAGCTTTTAGAGTAAATTTATTAAGTGGAAAAAAACTTGAGAATAAAAAATAAATAATAATAATTTATTCTTTTTGTCTTTTTAATAAATTTTTATTTCACTCGTAAATGAAAATACATACAAATCATACTCTAAATAAATACATACATATTATTATTAATAATTATAAAATTCTTTATCTCTCACTACAGCTTGACACCCGGTAGCATTATGATTCTGATAAAGTTCGCAGCCTAGTAGTAAAATTACAAGAAATTACCTTCATCAGGAATTGTAGATAATCAATGGGTGCCTTCTTGTTAATTTTCAACTTTAATATGAGGCTGTTTACATATAAATGTATTCCAAAATAAAGTGAAACTTCTTAACGCAAAAATTCATAAATAAATCTATTTATTTATTTATTTATTTATTTTTTTTTGACAAATTCGAAAAAAAATTTATAAAATCTGTATATTTAAATATTTGAATAATATTTGTGTCACAGTATAAATTAATTGGCCACCAGCGGCCGAACACTGGTGGTTCGATCCGAGGGAATTCCGCGAATGTGGTGGCTGCATGAACGTTTTCGTGGCTTTCCCTATGTGTAACGTGTTAATACGAAACAGTTTTCCTTAGAAAGTCCCCCTCGAAGGCATCTCTCTCTTCCATGTAGTGCCTTAAAGCGGAACACATAATTGATAATAATAATGTAAATTAACTAACTGCATTTGTAGATTTTATAGTGCATCGTTCATAATACGTCTTTAATGGAAATAAAATTAATATAAACTTAAACTTTACACAACTAAAATCTTGAAATCTTTACATCATGTTTGAAGCAGATGTATAATTGAAATTTCTTCGAAGACCGCTTTGTAGTCTTCCGCGTATAATGTTGTTGTGACTTACTTCTCTTACCAGCAACCTTTCCAGAGGACTTCCGGCTCGCCGCATATTTACAGTGCCCACATGCGGCTCAGACACTCTACTTTTACAAACAACCAGGCCTTCTCCGGGATTCGAACCCGTGCCCTTCAGTACAGTAGTCAGCTTTGCTAACTACTATCCGGTTTGTGCGGCGCCGCATATTGCTGCGGTAACAGCACGCGTTCCGAAAGTACCGAGTTAGGAATATTTGGAACATCTAAATTCCTGGAACTAAGAAACTGTTCAATGGAAATTCGCTGTAAAAAATATAGTTTATTGCATATTCGTTTAAAAATTGTTTCAGCGGCATTTTGCTAAAACTACTGAATTTAAATTTTTTGGATTGTAAACAGAATATGTTTTTCAGAATATTTTCGAGAATCTTCTCCTTTTATGAAGAAAGTCGTAGAAAGTGTTTAAATGAAATTCTTACACTTCATCACTTAAATTATTCTTTTTTAATGCTGTTATTCTTCCTAACTTCACAAATTAAAATAGTTTTTCTCAAAGTTGAAATTTTCAACTTTTTGCTAGGCGGAATTTTTGTATTATGAAAAGGAAATATGTAAAACAAAGTATAAAATGAAACGTCAAATAATAAATTAAAGGCAATGTTAAAACTAGCAGGCGTCAAAACGTTTTTCGACTCGAAGGTCACTAAAACTATAATTTACTTTTTTGGAAGTCTGAAAACTAAATTATTTTTGTTTTCTTTTTTCAAAGAAAATTTTAAAAATTTCAATTGTTACCTATATAAAAATAAATAATGACAAATATATTAAAAATACACTGCGGCAAAAATAGGGGGGGACAGTTCTATATTACTCGTTTTACTCGTTAACTACCAAGTTTTGTAAAAATCGCACGAGTAGTTTTTAAAAAAATTAGCTCTCAAAATTTTAGCTCCTCTATGTTAATTGATTTTTGATATATATTTATTAATCTCTCTTTTTTTATTAAACTTATTTAATTCCTCCTTTCACATTCAGAAATTTAGGTTCATTCCAAATAAAATTCACCCATTTTTTTAAATTTGCATTTTTAAATAATTCTTTAAAAAAGTTTGAATTACAATCTGTAAAATTTTTACCATCACCTTAAAGTAGACGTATTTGTAAGCATACCTGCAATAAATTACAGTTTTTTATTCAAAATTTTCGAAGATATACATGAATTTATATATTGGCCCATTTTGAAATTTGGCATATTTGTTGAAAACGATAAAACATCAAATATGGTTTAGACACTTTGTTAAAATTATTTGAAAGTAAGAACGATGAGACTTTTTTCCCGCTCATGCGCAATGTAAAAAGGTAGCAACAAGGTGCCTTTTTTTCGGTGCAGCAAAGTGGAAGGGAAAGGAAAAATTGGTTGCCGTATATTATAAGAAGTACTTCAAGTGAATTATTCTTGGCGCAAACTGAAAAAAAATTGCGCCAAGATAAATTTTTGAGTTCCTCCGTAAATTTCGTACCAAATTTTACAAAATTTAATATATTCGCGTAATTTGAGTCGTAGAATCGAAATATGGAAAAACATTGGTATGTTATTTCAGAAAAAGTCCGATTTTGTGTCAAAGCACCTATGTTAGAACAATGCTATATAAATCTAATATATATGACGAAAATATATCTGACTGAGTCTAATATATATGATGCGCTTTCTAGACATGAAAAACACAATTTGAATTATGTCATTCGGCCCAGTAGAACAGAACTGTACTGTAGGGAGATACAGAACTGTACTTTCTTTTTTTTCGCAGTGTACGAAGTAAAGGAAATGTTGTAAATGCATAAAATTTCGGGCCTTATATTTTAAGAGAAACCTCTACTTTGACCATTCCTAAAGCCGTTTCGACTAATTTTTTTCCGTGTCATCTGTACGTACGGAAAGAATAAAGGATTCTGTTTACCTCAACGGTTTGTAGAATGGATTTTAAGTGAACCTTTTCGTGACGTCTGTGCGTAAAGATGTATCTCTCATAAGTCAAAAACGATTAGCCTTATAAAAAATTGGAATTCTGTATAACATCTAATTGCGCTCCTATCTTTTTTATTGCAAATGGAAATGCCAAAATTATATATATTTATATAAGTATGCCTGTGTGTATGTAAATGTATCTATGTGTGCGTATATATATATACTATAAACTCCTCTTACCCAATTTAATATTTTATACCCGGCTTTTTTTTTTTCCCGCAATTGTTCGTCGTAGACATGTATTCCTAATTATAGAAATGTTTAAATGACAAAACTATCCATGCTTTGGCAATTCCAAATAATAAAAAAATAATAATTTTGGACAAATCACGAAATATAACTTTTAATGCAGTTTCCCAGATCGTATAGGGCCCATCAGCGACCAAGCGGTAAAGTCGCTGAACACTGGTAGTTCGGTCTGAGGTTCGAATCCCGCGAACTGCCTGGCTGCATGGGCGTTTTCGTGGTTTTCCCCATATGTAACGTGTATACGAGCCAGTTTCCCTTAGAAAGTCCTCCACGAAAGGCATCCCTCCCCTTAGGCAGATAGCCCTCGTGTGCTTTGCCATAATTAAATACACCAAATAAACACCAGATCGTATAATTATGTTTGCGAAAGTTTTAAACTCATTCTGAAAAAATAAATTTTGAAGAAGTTTGACTCCGGTACGACAAAAATTGACTGAGATATTTAATTTCCGAATTTGCAGTTTTTAATGTCGTTTTCAAACTGCCTTGTATGGCCCGTTAATTGAGTCAGAATAATTTGAGGAAATTAGTTTAAACGAGCAATAAATGATGTGCAGCAATAAATGATGCAAATAAATAAATAAAGCAATAAATGATGTGCAGCAAAAATTGTGTATAAGTTAATAGGCCGTATTGGAAAGTCATATGGTATCCACATCAGAATGTTTTTATACAGACATTCTTACCATTTTATGCCTTCATTAATTATACTAGACATAGATTTTATCAGATTTTAACAAAGATTCGCTTCTAGTTTCCACCATACTGCGGTATGTTTTTCTCCCAGATCACTTTTACTTAATATTTTAAATTTATTACTTCTCTCTTGAAAATGATTCCAAATATGCTCAGTAGAATTAAAGTCTGGAGTCTGCTCATGAGTTTTGAGTACATTTAGGCTATTATACAAAGTCCTAGGTTTGCATATGCTTACAGACATTGTTCTGATGAAATTGAGGCGAATAGACGTATAAATTTGTTTATTTTGTTATTAATAAAACATGGATTTTTTAAATCCGCAGTCATAATATGTCAGACAATCTAGCTCGTTCTACCATATTTTACTAAAGTAACCGGATTTCTCAATTTAATTTCAGTATTGATTTTCTCCATGTCATATACCAGTGTTGCTCAAAGTGGGGGCGCGAACAAATTTTTGCGGATCGCCAAGTTCCAAGACATTTTTGACAGTAAAATATATAAAGAATTTAAAAAGAATTCTGAATGATTTTTAACATTTGCCAGGAATTTTAAATTAAACATTTCCGTGTTGTAACTTTGATTTTCCATTTGATTTGCTAGTCACACTCGATATATTCCAAACAGTTACACTCGATAGTGCAAATGCATAAGCGTCGCCTACCATTTTAATAAGCAATTTAAGCGCTCAAATTTAAATGAGGGAAAAAAGTGCAGAGAAGACCGTGTCACCTTTTTGTCTATCTCAGTCAAGGAGGTTTTGATGTAGTGTCTTACGTGTAAATCGTAGTTATAACATCTATCGTTTATAAACTGCGTTTGTTAATTATGCCGAGATTTGTTGTCAAGCAAGTACATTACATTTTCTAAGTATTAGATAACTCAGTAGCGTGCTGTAAGTGTAATAAAAACAATTTTGTTTTAGTTGTTATTTTTTTCTGATGGATAAAAATCTAAATAGAGGTAACCAATGCTCACGAGAGAATGACAATGTAAATGGGAATGATGGACCAACATGTAATAAGCTAAGAAGAACTATTAAGGAAAATGCAAAGAAAAATAAATCTACCGGCTCTTTTTCTGTTTCTAATAAAAATTAAGAAAATATCAAGAAGAGTTATTAAAGGCCGTTTTACATGTCGCAATATCATTGGATATGAATTTTCGTTCGTGTTAACTGCGATGAAAAATTGGAACATGAAAGCATGAAACCTGCTAAATAAAAAAAGGTGTTTAGAAACTAAACATAAAAATTTAGTAAATAAATCTGAAGAACGTTTCAAGAAACGAGCGGAGAGCATGAAAAATTAAAATGTACTTTTGAAAAAATATACAACAGTTCCTGAGAAGGCTTTACGGGGATCCTGAGAAGTTTCATATTTAACTTCGAAAACTTCGAAACCTCATGCAATTGGAGAATCGCTCATTCTTCCTTCGGCAATAAAAATGACATCAGTGATGCATGGAGAAAAATACGGTAACGATTTGAAAACACTACCGTTATCAAGTGATGGCGTTTCTAGTCCAATTTCCGCCATATCACGTAATCCAGAAATAATTTTATTGAATCGAATACAAAGCTCCCATGTCTTTGCTATACAACTTCATGAAACTATAGACATTACTAAAATGTCTCAATTAACCGTTTATGTGAAATAACGTTTTTGAAGATGGCATAGTAGAACATTTTTTATGTTGTAACAATTTGGAAGGAAAAGCAGCTAAAGAGTAAATAATGAAATTATTAATAGATATTTTGAAGGAAGTAATCTTAACTGAACAAACTGTGTCGCGGTTTGTACTGAAGGTACTACAGTATTAAAAGGTTATAATAATAAAGGACTAAGAGGGTTAATAATGAAAACTTTGCTCCTCATGCAGTACTCAGCTAACGTATGATACATAGGCAAGCTCTTAGTACCAAATACATTCATGAAGAATTGCGTAAGATATTTCAGTATGTTATTACTGTAATCAATTACATTAAAAGTATGAAACTAATCAGTTGTCTCTTTTCAATATTCTATAATGAGATGGCTTCTGTGCGTGAGACATTATTATTGCATACCGAAGTCGAATGGCTGTCACGGGGCAAAATGTTGCGACGTATTTTCGATTTGAGAAATGAAGTTTTTATACTTTTTTGAAGAAGCGAAACATACATTGTCAAGTCCATTCATTAATAACAATTGGTTATGGAAACTCAGTTAAACGGTAAACCTTTTCAAAAAGCTTAATGATTTGAATTTAAGGCTACAGGGAGAAAGTATAAACATTTTAATACTTAGGATAAAAATTGAAACAATTAAAACTAAGCTAATATTTTAGAAAGGGAAATTAAACAAAACAAAAAAAAAAAAAAAAAAAAAAAAAAACAGACATGATCCCGTGGTTTTCAGAATTTACGAAAGAAAATAATATAGATTTCGTCTTATTTAAAAACACGATTTTTCGGCTTATGATAATACTCATAGAAAATTTTTCGAAAAGGTTCGTAATCTTTCCAAATAAGTAATTAAATCAGATCAGTGACGCATTTTCCTTTGATATTTTCAATTCCAATTTCCCTTTAAATGAAAAAAAAATTAAAAAAACAGTTAATTGATATTTCAAGAGACGAAATACTGTATGTACAATTTAACTCTTTTGTCAAAATTTGTTTATCGATATTTAATTTTATCTGCAGATATCTCTGAATGTAGGCCACTAAGCGAATTTTTATCATATCCTTCTATTCGTTTTACTTAAAAGAAGTTTTCTTCTGGTTATTAAGTCATCGAAGTTATGCCAATGTTCAGTGATTAAATAAAAGGCTTTAAATGGTTTCCTTTCATAAAGATAAAACTTTTTCCAAAATTTAATATTTTTATTTTGGAAACAAATAATGACTGTTAATCTTAAATACTAGTAAACACCTTATTCTCTAACCACTCGAATAAGCGAATGCGTGAAACTCACTACAGTATTAATTTCATGGGAAGGAGAATAGGAGAAGAAATAATAATTAACGTATATAACTCAAGCTAAATCCCATTAACCTCACATTTTAAGACTAGCATCAAAACAGTTCAAAGAACGCAGATCATAAAATCAGATTATCAATAATGTTTATAACATTATATAACTTGTGGATTGTATAACTGTGGAATCATAAAATTCACAATTTTAAATATTAGTAAATAGCGTCTTATCCGTGTTCTGAAATAAAATTTTTGAAACTTAGGATTCTATTTTAAATTACTTTACAAAATGATGACATTCACAGGTTCAAAATAAAGAATAATTAAATTCAACATTTCTATACTTTCCGTTGCTTTCAAATACTCAGTTAGCATTTTTGTGTCTTAGCAGTTCGTAAAGATTTTGTGAATAACCATGCCAAAAGAGCAAAAAATTAACCAACAGTTTGGAATGTTTTTACAACTAGAAGGAATGACAGTTTTTATAGGTGAAGGTATCCTGAGCAAATGCAGATAGCTTCATTAATTTATACCCCAAATATAAATATACTAGTAAATAAGAAAAAAAATTAATGACAATATCTCACACTCTGTACACGTAAACATTGATCAGCTGAGCGGGCCTACGCCGCACACATTTTTTTCCTTTCCCTTTTCTAACGTAAGATACCAAGTCTATTAAATTTTACGATTTTTATGAAAACTAAATGTTTTTACTTCATTGTCCGAAGTAAATGAAGTATTGCAATCACGAAAAATTACACGTATCATATTTCAAGTGAAATATCCGTTGTGACCGTTCTCAAATCCGTTTTGTCTATCTTTTGCCTGACATCTATACGTACGTACAGAATAATAGACTATTTTTTCCAAAAGGGTATGTAATTTTTTTTTAACATGGACTTTCTTCTGACGTCTCTACGTACGTATGTATCTCGCATAACTAAAAAACGATTAGCCATAGAGCATTGAAGTTTTGTATATGGGACTACTTTAACATCTAGTTGTTCCCCTTCCTTTTTTATTACAATTGGCAGCAACAAATATATATATATATATATGAAGTGTTACAGAAGTGTTTTAAATGACAAAAATATTCATGCTTTATATATGCCAAGTATATAAAAAATTAAATTTTTACAAATAACATGTAGGTGAGAACCTTCCATTGGAATCGGGAGTATCAAACGTATATATATATATATATATATGTATATATTCACCTTATGCGGACGCGTCGGGAAATTGGAACAGAGAATTCAGGCTAAAAAAAATTTTAGACAGTTTATTTAATTAATTAAAAAATTTTGGTAGCGCAAAGTTTCAATTGTCTGTTTCGGCGAAACGCGTAATGGAATTAGTTTAGTTCGATGTTCATTTAGAAATTTCCCTTGATAAGCCGGACCTCGAATTGAGCTAATTAACCATTTTCCGCTTTTTAATTTTTAATTTTAATATATTTTTGCCTTTAACTTGTTCCATCGATTAGTATTTAACTGTGTTTTATAATTTACTTTTTATTTCGCATGTAGCCTAATGCCTCATTCAATTCATTTGTTTTTGTCTGTGTTAAAATTTCCGAAAATATTTAGCATATAGCTTTTATTTTTCGAACTTGTAAATCTGCAAAAATATTTTCCTTTTTCACACTATTCATAACTACTGAATATGCTTATGTTGGAGGTTTCTTTGAGCCACAGCTTTTGGTAACTTCTTGGCGAGCTCACTACAATTTATCTTCTCATTTCCTTAATTTTGCAGCACATCGCGCAAAAATATTTTGACCAAAATTGGTCTTTTTTGTATTGTTCTCACAACTTTTCTTATTATATATATATATATATAAGTGTGTGTGTATATATATATTATGTGGTAAATGACAAAAATACTCATGTTTTGCATATGTCAAGTATACAATTAATTACTTTTTGACAAATAACATCTAAGTGTGCACCTTCCTTTTTTATTGCAATCCGGCAGTGCCAAAAGTACACACATATTCGACCCAACCCTCTTATTCAGCTTAAAGCGGCTTTGTTTTCGCAATCGTTGTCGTAGTCATATACTTCCAGTTACAGAAGTATTTAAAAGATAAAAATACTCATTTTTGACATTCATATTTTGGCAATGTCAAATCTTGAAAAAATAAGTTTTGGACAAATAACGAAATCTAAAATTTAATGTGGTGTCCCGAATAATATACGTATATTTGAGAAAGTTTTATACTCGTTATGAGAAAATAAAATTACCAGAAATTTGATTAATTTCAAAATTTGCAACTTTTGGTGTAATTTTTAACTTGCCCCGAGAGGTCGATTAAGAATAATTCGAACAAATAAGTTTAAATAAAATAAAGCAAAAAAATTGTAAAATTTAATAGGTTATACAAGGGAGTCATGTGATGTCCATACCAGACTTTTATTTCTTGTGAAAACTTTAAACTGAAAATACGTTGTACATCGCAAACACAAATCCTCATCCTTTTGGTAGTTGAGAAGTTAAATTAAATTTTATTTTGTAGTAAAGTCACCTTTCTTCTCAGTCGTACTTCCCGACAGAGAATTCTAAGAAATCATTACGTTGTTCCCAATCATTTAATTTATACTGAAGTGCATTTAACTAATCAAGCAATCCATTTGGATAATTATTCTGTCCTTACAATTTCACTTTTCTAAAAGGAGACAATTTTATTCCTTTCCGTTTCGCCTAAGTACAAAGTGATGACAACTGAACAGGAAGTGTGCCCTTTCTTCCACCCGATTTAAAACGATGGAAACATTATTTGCAATTACAGAAATTGGTTTCTAATATTGAGTTGCAAATACATCCGTGTTTATTTTTCGATAAGTCATGAGGGATAAACTAGTTAAAAACCAATGTATGTTTCTCTGTGATTTCGTTAAAACAACAAATTAACTTGCTAAATTTATTTTTGCTAAATTAATTTGATTTGTTTGTTATATATACTAGCAGTCTTCAAAATGTGCTGCTTGAAACTTTGAAGCTTCATTAATCAAATCAAGGTCTAGACTATAGTTTTAAAGAAAGGAAAAACTAAACATAAAAATCTGTTTTGGACACCACATGACTTCCTCCTACGGCCAATTATAATATACACATTACTGCTGCGCTTCATTTAAACTTAATTTCTCGGATTATTAGAACTTAATTACAAGATCCCTCGAGGCAAGTTGAAATAAAATCAAATATTGCAAACTTTGAATTAAAAATCCCGGTCAATTTTTGTCGTACGACAACCAAACTTCTTGCAACTATTTTTTCATAACGATTACAAAACTTTTCCAAATATAAGTATAGGAACGGTAGATAGCAGTAAAAATTTTATTTCGTTATTTGAGCAATCTTTTAAAGGACGAATATTTTCATCAATTTAAACATTTCTATAACTGGCAGTATGTGACTACAACTAACGATTGCAAGAATAAAAGCCGGGTAAAAATTTTACGCCGGGAAGAGGTATATATATATATATATTCAAAATAAAAAATATAAAACAAAATTTCTACCAAAATTATTAAACGTATTAAACGTACAAAATTATCTAAAATGTAAACTGCGTATATAGAAATCGAGGGGGACGTTTAGCTTCTCGAGTTTTATACCAGTTTAAGAAGAAATGCATTTCTATAAAACTCTTCCTGTTCAAAACAAAAAACAATGGTTCCCGTTCAAAAGAAAATGATGTTTAAACGATCCAGCCAGTTCTGATTTTCGCTCCAGTCATATTTACGCAGCAGCTTTCTCTGCCATGAATATAAGTGATTGGTTTCACCTTTTCTAGTCAGCTCTCTCGTGAATTCCGCGGTTGCAAACCTCCAAAATATAACATATAATACATGTATATAATTTTGGTACTGCTGATTGCATTCAGAAATGCGAAAGCGAAACTAGATATAATAACAGTCCATTATACAAAATTTTAGCTTCAGCGGCTATTCGTTCTTGAGTTATGCAAGATAGGTACGCATAAATATCATAAAAAAATCTAATTCGAATGCATATTACAATCTGTTTTGGAATAAACAGATTGCCCTGCAAAAATACTGGACGTCAAAATTATTTACATAATTCTGTTCTTTTTCCTTTTATTGCTACCTGAAATAGTATGAAGTAAATCAGCTATCTGGAGTCAAACTATAGAGACATTAGGAATTTTTTGAAAGCAAGAGATAAGAAAAATGAGCAACGCCTTCGCCAGGAATCGAACCACGGTCCTCTGGAATACGCGCCCAGCGAGCAAACCACTACACCACGAAGGCACGCTAAGAAGACGGGAGAAAAAACTATAATTAAATGAATCTTTTGCTTTCATTTTCCATAATTAACATTGGTGTACTTTCTAAGCATTTACTTCCCGCCAACCTGTATGCATAGGAAAGGGACCCTGCCTTACATATGCATATTATTTTTGCATATATATCTTGCGTATATCTTGCATATATGTCTTAACATGGAATTATCGGGAGGTCAAGTGCTGGCCACGTCAGATTTTTTAATATTTGCTGTTATTAGGGTTTTATAGCGAAATCTGAAAAGCTGTGGCACATACTGTTGAAACCCTGGTATACCGAATTGGCATCAAAATCAATTAGGGTACTTAATATATATAAATAATTTGTTGTCTTTTTTATATGAAATATATTGAAGCTTTGGTGGAAATTAGCAAGTTTGAGTTTTCTACATTTGGACTACTTCTACTACGTTTTGGTGGAAATTAGCAAGTTTAAGTTTCGAAATTAAATATAAAAAATATTTAATTTCGACAAATATCGTAGATTTAAAAATGCATTTATATTTCTATCAAGCACTATAACAAATCATTAGTTTTTCAACAAACCGCAACACTGATTTTTTTAATGATTAATCTAAACACAAAACCTATTTCTGTCCAGTTTAAAATAAGTGATTGAAAGTAATTTCCATAAACTCTAAACATAGGCATGTTATCTTATTTTTAACTTACTCGAAATAAAGGAATAGTCCGAAATTTAAAAAAGAGAAAAAAAGGAAAAATAAAGGAATATGTCAGTTTTGGTTTGCCCATAACCAAGCTCACTGTCTATTTTATTCCGACTAAAGTTAATAACAAAAATATAATTAAAAACAAAGACATTAAAATTAACATTAAAATTACAAAACACACTTTTGCTATTAGTCTTTGTAAAGATTTTATAAAAATTTTAATCCGAAAATGTTAAAACAAATTTAAGTGAATGAACAAATCATGGACACGTTATGTAAAGTTAGATACGAGTTGAAGTTTATGTTGCAGAGTCAACTGTATGGGAATTGAAGAGAAAAATTACACCAGATAATTTGCTACTAAAAATAATGCACCATGGTTCCCAAAATATACGTATATTTTTGGTTATAGAAGTGAATAATGCGTTTTTTCTCCATGAAAAGGAATATTTTCAGCGCCACGACACCAAGAAACATCTGTATGATTGGATTTTCCTGCTTATGGAATTCGGATAATAGTTTGCAATAATAATAATAATAGTTTGTAAGATACTAGTGTAATTATTTTTTGTACATTTTGATTAAACTTAAATGCTGTTGACTGACATTGGAATTCTAAGAATAACTTGCGCAGAATCAACAGTATGGACAAAAACCTTCCTAAGCATAACTTGGTGACAATGCTTCTCACCAAGGAGGCAACAGTTAATCATTTCCTGCCAACTTGGTGACATTCTTGGTTTTTGGAAAAGACGATTTTGAAGTTATAGCAGATAATTTTCTTGAGACATCCAGAAATGTCCCCCTTTAAGCAATTTTATTAATAAGGTGAGGATTATAAAGTCATACAGGTACAGGTAGAAGTGGGCGGGATACCAGAATTTCACTAATTGGTCGAAAGTCCAGTTGGTCTTACAAGTACAGTCCGGCCGCAAATAACTGTAGACATCTGGCTAATTTTAAGGAAAATGCACCCCGGAGGACTGTCGGAGGGTATTCCCCCTTTCTTTCCCTACCATTAATTTCTCGAGAGGACTTTCAGTTAGCCGTGTATTTTAAATGTTCTCTTATCGTACAGACATTTTACGCTTATAAACATCCCTGCCTTCTCTGCGATTCATCTGTACGGCATTTACGTCACTAACCACTGTATAGTTGGGCGGCTATAAGTTAAGTAGTGGTTCAGTAATGGAAGGTTCTTAGTGTGTTTACACTATTTATAGCTATTTCTTGGGCTAGTATTACTCTAGAAGAGATATCAGCAACGTTCCGTGTTAAGGAGAATATCTCGTAATGTCTCTTTTTCCATTCTAATCTGTTTACAAAGTTTTTTTTTTTTTTTTTTTTTTGCTACATGAGCTGTTATTTATCTCAATAAAGTTTGAGTTCTCCGAATTCATATGGCTTGGCTATTTGAGGATTTCGCTATGGACCCATAGCATGCAACGAATTTGAAAGAAGTGTTCATTCGAGTCAATTTTCCGTCCGATTTCATGTTTTTAATCATTAAATCTAAAGCTAAAACGAATTTCATTCTTTCGTGACCAACTTTTGCCATTTTATGATTACCTATCATGGAAGAGAGAAGCGAAGATTTTACAATGGTTTCCTTCGTTTCAGTGATAAACGTGAAAAAGTGGATAGTCATAAATGTGTCTAGCCATACTTCGTCGTTTTCAGAAGCGCCAATTTATCATCGCTCGAGTTACGTTTAGTGGTTTAATATTCTTGACACGTCGGCTTGAGAATATAAGCGAGAAAAAGTGATTCCGGAAAAAGGATTTTGATGATAGTTTATTACTTTGCACTTTTTATTTTCGATAAAAGTAGTTATCCCGCTCTTCAACAGCAATATTTGAACATTTTCTTTCTTTTTGTTAGACGCTTTTCGAAGAACTTAAAAACAAGACTTGATTGATGCAATTTGAGACCAGACTAGATTTAAGTAATCCATATTAGATTTACGAAATCCATATTGGATTGATTTGTTTAAAAAATAACTTTGTTGTCAATTTTATTTCAGAAACCAATACTGATTTAGCGATGCTTAAGCTGTTAAGTGTACGAAAAGAAATCAAGATGGATTACATTCTGGTTTAAGAGATTAAAGGCCTTTAAAATATGCAGGTATGCTTCTGGTAATTTAGTAAATGTTTGTAAAGAGTCCATTATTTTTATGAGCCCTGAAGATCTATTAGTCTCGAAATGCTATTTTGAGTTGTTTCAATTTCATGCTTGGTTTTATTTTTCGTTTAATTCTGTTGCCATTCGGAAAAATGTAAGATATTTATTTACCTTTAAAATTCAATCTGTCTGCTACTGAAGAACAACGCAAGTTATTTAAAAGCAAAAATGCAGTTTTTGTGATTATTTTTATTACTATTTTTTTACTCTGTTTCAGTTAAATAAAAATGCATTTAATTCATGATAAAACTAAGTAAACGCATTAAAATGTTTTAGCTTAAAGGGTTATTAGTCTCGAAACGGTGTTTCACGTAGAGTCATTAAATGGGATGTATCACTTTTCAAATTATTGTCACAAATTATTAATGATCTGTATTATATTTAAAGAAAACAAATAATAAGGAATCTGAATAATTGTATCTGTGTTCCTCTCGTTGTGAAAAAAATCTACGGTACCTAGAATTATCAAATTTTAAACAACATATTTTCCACCCGAATGTGAGCACCAGAAAGCCCTAATTTCGAATTTGTTTTTTTGTTTATCTATTTCATATTTTGTGAAGGTTTAAAGAAACTTGTATTTAAAACTCAACAATTTCAAAGCGAGCAGCGGCAACAATGTACGAAATAAAACATTTTAATCTCCAGAACGCGAGGCTATCTATCGGAAATTCTAAAGATATGTTGTTTTCAAACATTGTTAGCGGAAGATGGCGCTAGCCTAAATGCTTTCGAAATATCTGCAAATGAAAAGTATGAACAGTTTTTTTTTTTTTTTTTTTTTTTTTTTTTTTTTTTTTTTTGTATAATATAAAATATGAAATTTCAGATTGAGTATAATATAAAATATGAAAGCTTTCAGATTTTGTTTTATTAAAGAATTACTTTATACGTTTTTTCGCTTTTTAAATATACCAAAGATATCTAGTATTCCCTATGGTAAGACCAGCGTAAAGCTAGAGGGCGCTGAAAGAGCCATTGCGTGTGTTCTGATAGTTAATGGAAGATGTGACGCAGTGATGATGTGATATTTCTGAGATTGTGATACTATTCTATTTAATTAAATCAATTTATATTTTATTGATTGTTGATTTATTGATATTTAATGTGATATTATGATCGCTGAACCACTGCACACTATTGAAAGCTGGATTACCACCCAAGTTAGTCTAAATGTATACTGATCTAATACTATAATAGATTCCATGTATTATATTGATTTCGCCTAAGCCGTCTCTACCGATAAATTTCTGTTCATAAGCTTTTGTTACGAATTCGAAGTTTTTCTCACCGCTAGTATTTATTTCTTTGAACTTTTGTAGCAACACTGCGCTTGGCCAATTGAGAGAGTCTGGGAAGCCATGAAGAGAATGTGTCCCTTTAGTTTTCGATACGAAACGATATAACTGTTATTGTAAATAATTCTGTGTATTAAAGTTTGTGTTTAGAAAATGTAAAGCAGTCTACTAATTTGACGGATATCACGAAGCAACTATATTAAATTTTAAAAGAGCTCTTTAGAGTGAACTCTAAAATCTGAACCCTTTCAGACTTATTATTATTATTATTATTATTATTATTATTATTATTATTAACAAAATCTTTTACTAGTTTTTCTTTAACTTTCACCCGAATGCACATTAAAAATATTGAAGTACATTATGTATCTAGCATTTCGGGAAAGTGAATTGACAAAGTTTTAGCTTCTTGGTGCATTACGATTCAGCGGTCTATTTAGAGCCACTGATAACTAGTTTTCATGTTACTGATGTTTGTAGGATATTTTGTTAATATGTTAATAACTGTTTCTAGGTAGGTCAAAGTTATCCGAACAGAAGTTGAAAATAAAGTTATAGCTCTATGTGTGTACTCTTAAATAGTCTGTGTTAGTTCAAGCCCTGTAAATAGCGGTGGTTAGCTTTCTTTAATTACTCATATTAGTTTGTAAAATCCTACAGATCTTAACAACAAGCAATTGGCTTTGGTGTAATCTTTATGTGTTAGCTGTAGTTTCATGTGTAAAATGTAAATAACTGGTGATAGCAGTAATTCGCCCGCATTTACTGAGACTGGTTTGCTTTAAGTCCAAGCTAAGTTAAGGCAAACCTTGTAAATTATTGTAGTATTTCAATTAGTTTATGCTATAAAAATTTTTATTAGTCTTTGTATATGTAGTGCAGTATACTATGCTAATTTCAGATTTTTTAACTTACGTACATAAAAGCGTTTTTTTAACGTATTGTGTCTTACCTTTATTTATTAAATATCATGTTCTTTGCACTTAAACCATAAAATTCAATAAAATTCAGTTCAATAGCAATATCGCAAAATAATTTTAAAATGAGCATATCTTTAGAATTTCCGATACACAGTTCCACGCGCTGGAGATAAAAAGTTTTTTTTTTCTCCTGTAGTGTTGCCATTGCTCGCTTTGAAATCTTTGAATTTGTTAATCAAACATTTGTTACAGTTTTACAAAATATGAAATCAATAATAAAACAAATTCCAAATTCCAAAGTTGGTCTTCCACATGCCCATGTTTGTAGGAGGATTACGTCATTCGAAATTCGATGACTCTATGTACCGTTGTTTTATCACAATACGAGAAATTTACCTACCTTTTTCATTATTTAATTTATTCAAATATAATGCAGGACTCTAACATTTGGTGGCAACAGTTTGAAAAGTAAAACGGACATTTATTTATAGTGAACCAACGCAAAATCGCAAAACGAAAACAATAGTCTTTCTGGAACAAAGCACCTTTAGTCTAACAAAACTGAGGTATATTACACTTATATACACACAAATTACGCATATACATACCTCGTGTAATTGTTTTCAGTGCATTAAGGGATTAAATATGTACATACACCTGAATTATTACACATATATAGATATCAATGATGCGTATATACGCAGCTGATGCTTCCATGTGCAGAGTGTAATTACTTTGCAGTGGCAAAGCAATTAAGCAATCATAGGCGCATACAGCATCATAGGCACAGGTAAAAGCCAGACAAAAATCGATAACGCAATCTGCATAATATAGCACATGAAAATGACAATGATTAACTATATACAGAGTACAGGTTATTAAACGAATTGCATATCATTCATCATTGCATATCCTGATTTAATAAAAAGGTTTAAAACAACATTTTTATTAAATCAGAACTTGAATATAAAGTTCGCATCTCATGCTTACAAAGCAACCACCACTTATGGAAATATAACTTGAGGCAACAGTCAAATTTAAATTAAAACTAAGCCTAGTCCTCATAGATTACACAACTGATTTAACGCAAAGTTGGCTCAAAACGTCTTACCAGAAGAACAATTTAAATGTCGGTAGCATTACAGGCGGAGAATCAGAGTTAGCAACAGCTGGTAACGTTCCTCGAGAGGCTGAAACATGTTGTATCTTACAATCTAAAAACTCTCGAAATAAATGCTCTCTAACTGATTTGCATTTTGGTGAGAAAACGGAGAGAGTGATAGTAAAGCTGAAATTTAAAATGACTGGTGACTTAAAATAATGATAACCCTACAAACTTCTGTCCCCAATATATGCAGGAGAGTTCATATTGCGCTAACAGATACTGGGATTTCAAAGGCCACCGATTTCGCAGGTAAAAAACCTGATTTTTTTAATAATTTTGTTCTCGTCTGAAGGTTACGTGCTAGCAGACCTTAGCTTAAAAAAAAGGGAAGAGAAACATGCCAAAGCTAAACATAAAATAAAGCAAAATAACAATATTGTGTTTGGTGTTATTAAAATTTACGCCAAACACAAGGTTGTGGCTTTCTTAATTTTATGTTATTTTAAACAATTTTTGGCGTTTCTTCCATAAAGTGTTCTACTCTGTTTCATTTATTTAATACAAGGATTCCCAACTTGGTTTTTGGCATCGGTTGCCTTTAAAGAAGGGTTTTCTTCATCGACCCCTTACAATTTTACAGATAATATACAGTTTACAACATAATCGTAGCACAACTACTTGTGCATAAATAACTTAAAGATAACAATTGCATTAAAGAATATAAACAAACATTTTGAAAAAAAGAAGTGGTTGATACATTCCTGTTTAATTATTTTTGTATTATTTTAGTACTTACAATGTTACAAGCCTAAACAAGTTTTTAGAAACAAAATCATAGTTTCGAATTGTACAAAAGTTACAATTTATTTTTTGTGATTGTTGCGCTTGATATATTTACGTACAATGTCTAATTGACGTAAAACTACCTAATTTAATTTTTAAATCACCTCGTTCAAAAACGCCTTACCTATTTTCCATTCCACCTTAGCGCTCTTTGTAATTTTAAATCCGATTTCCTTGTGATCTTACATTTTACTTTTTTATTTCACATTTATTGCACAAAACAATATTTATATATTTTAGAGAGGATTTGGTGATTTTTTAAATACGTGATATTTAAAACGTGATATTTAAAACGCATTTATGTGATTCAACGCAAAATGCCGTTTCGACACTAATCCCCGGGTGGAGTTAATAACTAATAATAAAAACTAATAGTAATAAAATTGTTCATTATTACGACATATTCGAAAAATTCGTATCACAATGACGCCAGTCGTACACGAGTCAGAGACTTTATATTTTCTATTTGAATGTTTTAACCAGTTACAGTAAGAAACCACGCACGGGGGAAAGCGATCATTTCTTATATCATCCAATACACATTACAAGCGGAAAAACAAGCATGACCCAGTCGATCAAATCAAGGTACATATAAGGATAGCCCTGCTTCTGAGGACATTTGTTTATTTGGTTTTTCCTTCATTTGCCTTTTTTTTTTAGTATTCCCCTCTTTTAAAGTATTTAAGCTTTTAGAGCATTTTCAAGGTTTTTCCATAGCATTTTGTGCATTTAAAAACATTTTGAAGCACATTTTAATAATCAAACTGAAAAATAAAGTTCCCTCCCATGAAACATTTTAACTAAGCTCCGATGAAAGCATTTTAACTAAACAGGCATGTCCTGATTACAGAAAAACGATTATGTAAGCTGTTAGTCCTATAAGGTATTTCTCTCGCCTTCTTAGCATTCTTCGTGCTGTGGCGGTCAGCATGATCGGCAAAGTATTCGAGAGGTCTGTGGTTCGAGTCCCGGAGACGGCAATCCTCGTTTTTCACCTCTTCTGCTTTCAAAAAAATTCCTGATGTTTCTACAGCTTTTCACAAGATACGAGTGTCACTTCATTAAGTATAACAGTATTTAGTATTAAATTCTTTATTAAACCTGCGAATATCAGCTTACGTATAAAATCATCGAACGTTCTGTAGCTCATTTACATATAACAAATACCATATCAGTTCTAATTTCTTCCCTACACAGCGTTTTTAGGTTTATTTCGGAGAGTTATATGAGTAATGTCTTCCTCGGGATTCGAACTGCGAACCCCCCGACGAATGGCTGGTTGTACTTCCAGTAACACCACGAAGGCACGCGGTAAGGAGGAATAAATTTTGTAACGCATGTATAATATAAAATGCTATGTTTTATGTTTATAACTTAACTTTATCTACTGCACTGAAGTTGTTTCTATAAAATTAACTTAATCTACTACACTGAAGCTGTTGCTATAAAATTACCTATCTGATAAAAAGGAAATTTCACAGTTTAGAGTTATTATTAAGGGTATCAGGAATTGTATTCCATTTTATCTGTTTTGGGAACATAACGTCTCCTAAATGGGAACAGGGAGCTTACTCAAGCTATATGTGTGGAACGGGCGACAAAAGCAGGAAGGGTTAATTTTACCCTTTATTTTCCACAATATTACAAGTGCTCCCGCACTTTCGGGATACAGAGACCAACCACTTGTGGTCTGAACATAAAAATAAGACTACTAGCTAACTAAAATTTAAATAAGAACAAACTTTGAATAGTTTGCACAAATACATGCCTAAAACTAAGACTAGCCTTTTAAATAATTAAGCATGTAGTACGCAAACTGCGGAAAACTACAATACGTCTTCAAATATAAAGAAAACTGAACCTTTGGCCTTAAAGGTGGACAGCAGTTGATTGAAACCTCGCGTGAAATACAGTGGCAAGGCGGCTCACTATCTCTCCATCTCTTTCTATCATCTTGGCGAAAAGAAACAACTTAAATACTTATGCGTTAGCAAGTAATACTTGCATAAGTAAATAAACGCATTTAATTCTGACTGGAAGTGGAAAATAAAAGAGGATAGTAAAGTTTTAAAATAAAATAAACGTTAGTAAAACCTAAGATCCTTGCAAGGGTGGTATTGGTGTGGTGTATTTAATTATGGCAAAGCACACTAAGGCTATCTGCCTAATGGGAGGGATGCCTTAGTGGAGGACATCCTAAGGGAAACTGCCTTGTATACACGTTACACATGGGGAAAACCACGAAAACACCCATGCAGCCCGCCTGTTCGCGTGATTCGAACCTCGGACCGAACTACCAGTGTTCAGCGACTGTACCGCTCGGCCGCTGGTGGGCACGCTTGCAAGGGAAGCCATCATTTTCACAAAAACTGCAGATTGATTTTACGATTATTTCAATATACATATTTTTAGGAAGAAACCCGCAATAAAAGAAAAAATCTGATGTGTACACCACATGACTTCCTTGTGCGGAATATTAAATTATACGCATTTTTTCTTGCATTTTATTTAAACTTATTAGATTGAATTAAACCTACTTCGCCGACAGCGCATAAACCACAGTAGAATAAATGCATTCTTTAAAATTCAATTTGTTTACCATAGCGACACTCTGGCGCTAGGTTTAATTAACAGTATTATATTTCGTTCATATTATAACTCAGAATGCACAAAATGTATATCATTTAAAGAATTGTCTTATCGTTGCCACATGTTCTATTCAAATACTATAATAAAGCTAGAATGATGTATAAAAGAAATTAAGCAAACAAAACAAAAAAGAAACAGTTTTTCACAGACGATTGAGTAGTTCTCATTTAATTAATTCAGTTCTTACTTCGCGAGAAGGCAAAAATACATAAAATCTCAAAATATCTATATTAAAAATTACGAAGTAAATCTCAAACTCTTATTTCCTCGAAAAAATTCCACAAAGAATTAAGCATGATTTAATTGGCAATAATAAATGAATGCGTTATCTTTGTTGTTGCGAAGCTAAGTTTCTCTAGATTGGCAACAAATCCACTAGTCTCCTGTTTCAAATGTGAACATCAATGGCCGCCATTAAAGCAGGCTTAGCGGCAATTAAACAACATTAAAATTGCTGATAATTCTAAAAATATTGCACACAGATTTACTAAAGGCATAAAATCCTTAACCGGAAGATTAAAAACAAAATAATTCAATCATTTTTAAAGAAAAAAATGTACAATTTATAAACATATAAGAGTAAAGAAACTGAGATCACTGAGCCGGGTAATAGAGTGGATATATATAAAAATATATTTATATACGCTTGGTGCAACCGAGTGCAACCAAAATACGAGGTGCACATCTTAATGTTATAGCAGTCCTATATACAAAATTTCAACGTTCTGAGGCTACTCGTTCTTGAGTTATGCGAGATACGTACGTACGCACGTACGTACATACGTTCGTACAGACGCCACGAAAAATTCTCTTCAGAATTAATTTTAAAGCAGTTTTATAATATTTTTTGAAGGAAATGAGTATTTTATTCTGTCCTTACGTACATATATCACGCAAAAACATCGTTAAATTGCATTCGATAGCGGTCAAAATGGATATTTTCGTTGAAATATGCTGCCTGAAACTTTTCGCGATTTTAATACTTCCTTTTTTTTTTCGTACAAGGAAGTAAAAACATCTGAAAGCTTTCAGATTTTTTATTTCTCCCAAACTTTTTTTTGACAGGTACTGACACAGGACACGTTTCGAGAGCATTTGGGATAACGCCACCACACAAAATTCAATTCAACAGCAATATCACAAAATATTCAAAAACAGCATATCTTTAGAATTTCCGATACAGAGAGTCTCACCCCCTGGAGATATTTTTTTTTTAACTTGTGCAGTGTTGCCATTCTTTGCTTTGAAATCTTTGAGTTTCGTAATAAAAAACACATAAATGCTTTATAAAATATGAAATAGATAATAAAACAAATTCCAAATTCGGGCTTTCAGATGCCCATATTCGATGGAAGCGTAAGTTATTCAAAATTTGATGTCTCTAATCACCTTTATTTGTTCACAATGCGAATAACATCTGTACATGGATGCAGATTCTTCATTATTTAATTTCTTTAAATACAATATAGGACGATAATATTTGGAGGCAATAATTTGAAAAGTAATTCAGACTTCAATGCAAGATCCCGTTTTGATAGTGATTCAATGCAAAATTCCGTTTTGAGACTAATATCCCTTCTGGGCTAAAGCTCCTTTGGGCTAAGAAAGAATGTTTTTAAGACTTTTTTTTTTTTTTTTTTTTTTTTTACAGTAAACTGGTAGATAAAATCACAACGTACTTTCCTTTCCCTTGTTTATCGTTGAATGTAAACTGCATTACCAATACGAAGTTTAAATTCCGCGGTCTTAAAGATTCCTTTGTGACAGTGACACGAGAAAATTGTAGCCAATAGGTATTTGCCGAAAGGAAATTTAGATGACGCGCCGATTTAGCCAGCATCACATTTAGCTGCGTCCATTCAGCTGACGGAACTTGTGGCCACGATCGTTATACCGGTAGATAATGGAAGTTATTTGACATCCTTGATCTCAAGCCAGTGCTGTTTATAAGCGTGTTAAAACTACGCAGTGTTTGTCCTTTGCAGTTAAATCCTGCGGAATGCCTACTATTCAGTGTGTGCGAAACTGTGACGAATGTAAACATATGAAATTATTGCCTTATTTATTATTAATAAAGTAAAACATATACCGTATTACCCCGTTTTCTACTAATATTATCATCCCAGAAACGAAATTGGGATAGTCATTATGTTAAATGACTTATAAGAGTCACTTAATTTCCTTTAAATGGGGTTAGAACATAGCAAATGAAATGGCTTCATAACTACTGGTTATTATCACAGTATTAGTTCTTTAAAAGAAATTACATTCTGGTAAGAATAGGTACCAATAGTAACATTAAAATATCTGACGGATATTGAGCCAATATTCGGCAGATATCTGACGGTAACTGAGCCAGAGCACAGGAGTTTCGGCTCCGAACGGTAAAGCTCCGAACGGTAAACATCTACCTGATATAATTCCACGCAAACCTCACATAAATGAGTCATTACCGCAGTTTTTGACAGAGATAACGAAAGATTGTAGAGGAAAGCAAGCAAGGAAAAGACTCAGATTTCAAAAGATAAAACACATCATTAACATATAAGACTACAATGAGCTAGAATGTAAATTACGGCAGTAAATGAAATCACATGTTTCTATAGTTTCTTAAGCGTGAGTATTCTTAAGTGTTTGTCACGTCCGAGTAGCTTAACCCATTAGCCGCAGGTGTTGCGTTGACGCAACGGTCAAAATAAATGCGTATATAAATATAACTACCTAAGATATTTTATTCCAGCAGATGATTTTGTGTAGGGAATATTATGGAGATTATATCTGTAAAAAAATATTTGCCTTCAACAATCATTTTGTTTATAATAATTAATCTCATACTTTAAGCAAAATTTAAGCAAAATTTTCGACCGGGTATTTTTGCTGAAAATATTTAACGAAAGAATCGCCATCTTTATGAGTGATCTATTTTTAGTCAAGGTCACCGTTTATCAAAACATTACATCAGTCCGATGTTTATATCTGTGTTGTTGTGTTGCGAAGGGAGGGAAAACAGGTGTTGTGCTGACGCAACGCAGCAGGAAACGGGTAGTCAAACTCCTTTTTCACTCATTCCTTTCGATATTCTAGTTCATGTTCCGGTTGTTTAAAAATGCCTAGAACGAGGTATCTTACATTAGAAGAAGCCCTTCAAAGATTTTTTGATGAAGAAACAGATGATGATAATGTTAATAATGACCAGAATGAAACTGATATTGTTGTTGTTCCGCCAGAAATTGCAGAAACTAGTGACGAAGAAGAAAGGAATGGCAATGTTTTAAATAATGATAATGATATTTTACCAAATGATACTGCTAGGGAAGTTGAAATTCACCTAAGAAGTAAGTTTCAACCTTCTAAAAGCAGTTATAGTCATACTAAAAAGTTAAAATAGCAGAAGAATGAAATCTTGAAGTGAATAAAAAGAAACTGTTAGTTATGTCTCAGGAAGAACATGAAGAAAAAGATAGAAGGGAAATTATAAAAGACAAAATACTAAGGAAAACTAGTGCACAGATTTTCGATTTTCGCTTTGGTTCAAACAATATAATTTTCGCTTTGGTTTAAACAATATTAATATCTCTTCTCGTTGAACAGACAAATATATACGGTCAGCGGAAAAAAAAAAAAAAAAAGCGCCGAGAATTTATTGCATCTGAAGCCTATATGAGAAGATTTATTGGAATATTATTGCTTACAGGATATCATTCTTTACCTCAAGAAAAAATGTATTGGTCTTTTCATAAGGACATTTCTGTTCCTGTTGTACGAGAATCGATATCACGTTTGCAGTACAGGAATATGAAGCAGAATTTGCATTTGGCAATAGCGATAAATTATATGAGGTGTGACCGTATCTAAACTTACTAAATATCACCACCTTTTACTACTGGAAATATAAAGTCTCTTTTAGATTTCAGACGCGAGAATGCATTATTCCTTTTGCAAACTCCTATTGAGAGTGTAGAATCAGCCAGAAATAGATCAGCAACAGGAAGACCTAGTAAATTCAGCATTCAAAAACCATTGCATGGAGATGGTAGACATTTTATCGTAAAGTCCGTTGATAACAAAAGACTTTGTTGTAAAGAGTACCATAGCCAGACTGTTTAGAGATACAAAGTGTGTATTCATGCTTGAATTTTCAATTGAAATAATCTGTATTTGTAAAAGAAATACAATGTATATTTTAATATTAAATTAATTACAAGTAAAGTGATTTGTAGATTTATAAAACTTTATACAACTAAAAAGTTTGCTCCTGCGCTACACTCAAAAGAAACATCACACGAGTACAGTCCTACTCACTTAAACATCCGTAGTGTTATTCCGCTGACGTTGCATGACCGCAACACTCGCGGTTTCCACAGGTAAGAGCATTTTTTTATTTTCAATGTAAATTTATGTTATAAATGCTTAATTTAATATTTGTTATTATTTTCATGAGAAAAGAAACGTTCCTTGTAGTTTTGGCGGTTAATGGGTTAACAAAGAATCTGCACAAAATACATTTCAAATAAATTTGCAAGGGAAATAAGATGTAAGAAATGCTAATACAAAAAAGCAAATACAAAATACACTTTCTAGCCCTCAGAGGGGAAACACTACGCATAATAAAGAAAGGCGAAACTGACATGAATATATTTAAAAATTTTACAGACAAAAGCTAAAAATCTGGGAATAAAATTAGTATTACTGATTAAAAGAGATTAACTTTCTATTACTTTAACAGTAAAAATTTAAAGAAAAAATATAATTTAGTTAATTATTTAAAAAAAATTAGTTTGGGGGTTTAAGTTGTATTCAGTATGTTCTGTCAAATTTCGGTTTTGATTTGCAGAACCTTTTAAGGAGTTGTTTAGAACGAAACGTTTTTGCGAAGATAGCGTGAATTGAATTAAATTAGTTAATGTTATGAGTAGGAAAGCTGTTATCAGTGAAATACCACCTCTGCCCTTTTTTAGGGTAAGTTACGTTTCAGACAGTAAATGCAAAGGATGGATCAATACCGTAATACAAAAATGCAAATACGAACTGCAAATCTACGAATTAAAAATAAAATAATTAAAGAAATACAATTTACCAAAACATTAGGCTCAGAGAGGAAACTATGCATGACAGAGGAAAGGAAAAACTGCGGTAAAACGCTAACTTGAGTCCATGAATTCCAAATAGTTGAAATTATGTAATGGAGAGGAGGATAAGTTGTTAGAATATGTAAATTAAAAAAGGGGATGGAAAAATTTTGTAGAAAATGGTTTTTCAAACACTTTGTGATCTTTAGCAACAAAATGTCATCAATTGTGATTGCTTTCAACGTTTTCGTGTTTCGTTAAAACGCAATAATCGTAAGCTTCTGTTTACAGGTCACTTGGCTGAACGATCACTGAAAACCCATCATTTCGCGACGTGATCGATCGAATCAAAACAACGGTAGTCCTGCTGTCGCTCAGCAGACAACGATGAAATTACTCAGTATGTCAAGTTATATAAATGTTACAGGAAATCCACCCGTATTTTCTGTACAGTAACTTATTTCAATTTATATAGATTTACAAGTCATCATTTATATAGATTTTAAAGCCCTACCTGAAGCATAGCGGGTTACTTTGTTAAAATATAGAAAAAAAGTATTCAGATGTATTTGGTTATCTAAAACTTTGTTTTTATGACATTTACATTACACTATATTTCCGTTTTCTGTCACTAGGTTTCGAAAAGTTGAAGTTGTCGCTGCATTTCTTGACCTGTATGTCAGTCTAGAAAACATTAGTATGGTAATATCAACTTGTTGTGCTTTTGTGCAGGAAAGGCGATAAAATTTATTTATTCAGTGCATGCTGGAGTAAAAAATCATTTTAATGAAAGACATTCGACGAAAAGTGAACATTTATATAAGGATCTAGTTATGGCAAAAGGCTCCCTTGAAGACGTTCGTTAAGCCTAATTTCATTTAAATTTCATTTGAAATCATTACTGCAATCAAATACGCATAAATTTACAACTTATTACCACTGATAGTATCTCAATATACTACAATAAAATTTTCTTGATAATAAAAATAAACAATGCGAATTAAAAAAATGGTTTTATTTTAATAAAGAAAAGTTTTATGTAAGCTCTCGGGAAAAATGGACACTTTAAAAATCCGAACAAGTTACTAGTAAATCTACATGACATGTCTAAACAAATTTCATAAGTATAATTAAATAAATACAATATCGGCATTTATAAAGTCCTATTAGTGTCTAATTAGCTACCTTGTGCTAGTTCAGCAGTTTTTTTTAAGCGAATGTAAAAATTGACCTGTCCATTTTTTACCGACTATGTATCGGGTTGGCAACTAAGTAATTGCGGATTTTTTTTAGAAAATCAAAGACAATTTTTTCATGGAACTGAATAACTTTATTCTGTAATGTATTGCCCACTTTGATCAATGACCTTTTGCCATCTTTCAGGCAGCATCATAATCCCACGTTCATAAAACTTCTGGTTTTTATTAGCAAAAAAACTGAATCAGGTACGATTTGACATCATCATCACTATTGAAATTTTTACCATTCAAGGAGTTTTGTAAAAATCGAAACAAAAAGTAATCAGGTGGTGCAAGGTCAGGACTATATGGTGGATGTGGCAAAACATCCCAACCAAGCTCCAATAATTTTTGCCGAGTGACCAAAAATGTGTGTGGCTTTGCAGTGTCATGATGGAATACAACACCTTTTCGATTTGTCCATTCGGGCCGCTTTTCTTCAACTGCATTGTTTAATTTCGTTAGTTGTTCAATGTAGACATCAGAATTGATCGTTCGGTTGGGTGGTAAGAGTTCAAAGTAGACAATTCCTTTGTAATCCCACCAAACTGATAACAAGACCTTCTTTTGATGAATATCAGCTTTTGATGTTGTTTGAGTTGGTTCACCTGGCCTGCTCCACGATCTTTTCCGCTTGATATTGTTGTAAACAACCTATTTTTCATCGCCAGTTATCAGTCGTTTTAAAAACAAATCATTTTCATTACGTTTCTTTAGCAAATCGCAGCTGTTAATGCGTTGCGTTAAATGCGTTTCTTTCAGTTCGATATGAACCCATGTATGGAGATTTTGAACACAGCCAAGTTGTTTTAAGTGATTTTCAATGCATGTATGTGATACATGAAGCTTCTCTGCAATCTCACGTGTTGTACTGTGACGATCCGAATCGATTATTGCTTTGATTAGGTCGTCATCAACTTCAACTGGACGACCAGAGCGTTTTTCATCTTTGAGTGAAAAATCACCAGAACGAAATTTGGCAAACCAATTTTGAAGCTGCCGTTCTTTTAAGGCTTCGTCACCATAAACAGTACATAACTTTTTATGAGCTTGCTATACGTTTTTCTCTTTGCGGAAATAAAAAAACAAAATATGACGAAAATGCTCCTTTTGATTTTCCATTTTTCAACGAACGCCAAACGAAAACTACGCAACCGACCAAAACACTTTTTTTACTGATTGACAGCTGAATTGCCAACTATCAAATAACAAAATGTGTTTTACATTTGTACTACTTCTGCAACCCTAAAAATTCAACTGAAGCCATCTATAAGTGAAATCCGCAATATCGCCAACCCAATATATAAATGACAAAAGTTTTACAAACTTGCGTATTCAAAATATATATAAAATATTAGAAAAATTGAATATAACGATTCATATTTAATAATAATTTTATATATAGAATAATCTATATAATATAGCTTTATATCGATAAATAATTAATTATCAGTCATACAAAAATTTGTTTGCCATCAATGGAATAGTTCTTAGGCCCCATGCATATCTACCCATTTGATCAAAACTGAACCTCTATAAAATTTCTTCGACCTCCAGAAGGGAGTATACCGACCCCAAGGGAAACAGTTGTTCGAGACCTAAAGAATTTGCCGAAGGAGCCGATGTAATTTGCGGACGGCGCTGAGTTATTTTGCGAACGACGCTGAGTTAATTCGAGTATATGTGATGGTGGTCTAGAATTCTTCCATTAAGTGACATCGTTACTCGCACGTAAAATGCTCAATTCTTATCAAATGAAATTCGAAAATAAGACTCTCCTTACTCTATCATGCGCAGCATCACTGAAAAGTCTCTTAAAATATATAAATGTGATTAAGTCAGACATAATGAATTTTTAATTTCATTACTTGCTCCTCAAACAATATGCATTCATAAATTTCAAGCAAGAAACATGTGTAATTTATGAATAACCATCCGTATAAAAAACATTAAAAACTGAACGTAAAAATATCATAAAAATGTCTGGAAAAAATAGTGGATATTTACTCATATTTTTGTGATTCAATGTATACGTAATATATACGTATAAGTTAGGTACATTCATACGATTTATTTCCAAAACTTTCGTATAGTTCAAACATTTACGTATAATGCTGTTAAAAATTTATGTGTTAACCTATTTACCTCATATAAATAAATTTACCTAAATTCCTTACTATAAACGTTTATGCTTAGAAACATTTACGTACATTTCCGCTGTTTTTGAACTTTCCATTAACGTATATTTTTGACAGAAATTTACATTAATTTTCCTGTCTTTTTCCTTGGCATATACGTATAAGTTTTGCTAAAATTTAGGTAAAACTCCCGTACTTTTTAATTTGCAAAGACGCGCCTTTTTGGTAAATATTTACGTAAATCTTCAATAGCGTTTATATGCATGCTTTCTTAAAATCTACATATAATTTTACAGGTGTGTACATATGCGAATATTCTGGTACCGTATTTTTTCTGTAATAATTCATGTATTCAGATTAATATACAAAAATGTTGGGTTAAATACATACAATGTTAATACATGCACGTTTTCATTCACGTACGGGTAAAACCGTATGTGTATCCCTCGTAGATCTCCACATATAAGAGTATTTATAACTCACTATCCGTACTTTATTCAATAATTTATTAAATTTAATCATCTAAAGCAAGAATTTGAAAACTTGTTCATTAAATAATGCACTCTACTTTAGTGTTCTAAAAATATATGAATTTAATATTCTAGGGATTATATATCAAAGTAATTACTCTTATAAAAATTAGTTAATAACTTGAAATTTATTTAAAATTCTCAAAACCATGTTATGAATACAGAAACCATGAAAAAATATTTGAAATGTTCTAGATTTCAACGGTTGGTCGGAAGTCATTTTAAGTTTCGTATGGTTTATCATACAAATTACCGACAGAGATGGCCGAGGTGGAATAGCTAAACGTTTTACATGATTATTAAGTGAAGTAGTTAGACAACATGGGAACATTCTATATCTTTTCTATCTTTAAAAAGTGAAAAACATTTGCAACGAAGTTCTACAAAAATATTTAATGTTTTCAATAATGTATATTGTAAACTAAATCAATCAATTTAATTCAATCAGTTTAAAAAATAAAAAAATATAATATTCTTTTGAACTGCATGTATTGCTTTTAAATAGTTCAGTTTTTTAATTAATAATAGACAGATTAAATATGAAAGAATAATATCTTACGTGTTTTTCGAATTGAAGCATACTAGAATGAAATGTGAAACAGCGCAAAATCATGTTTCAAGACTAGCTCCTTCGGGCTACAAATTTAGAAATCACGAAAGAAAAGTATTATGGTAATGTCAGCTGTTTTCCAGTACATTTGGATTCACATATTTTTGCTGAAGAAAGACCGTACCCTTATCAGGACTTATGTTCCTCTTTACTTGCTTTGGAAACATGAACTGTCCTGACTCGGAACAGGGAGCTTACTCAAACTATGTTAAATAAATTGTGAAGTAGACAATACACATAGGAAGGGTATACGAAACCCTTTATTTTTCTATCTTTACAGAGGTTTCCGGAACTTCGGAATACAGAGATCAACCACTTGTGGTCTGAACGTAAGAATATAAAATTACTAATCAAAAACTCTAACTAAAACTAACTTTGGATTAATATACAAGTGCCTAACTTCAACATTGGCCGTTAATTAACAAAAAGCCGTATGTAGTACAGAGAGCTGCTAAAACTATACGTTTAAACTTATCAAGAGGATTAAACCTCTGGCCTTGAAGGCAACCAGCAACCAAATAAAACTACTATGGCAAGCGGCCTGCTTCTAACAACTCCTTCCTCTCTCTTGCTTGGCAAAAAGCCACAACTTAAGTACTTGGCGTTAGCAAGACAAATTTTCATAAATAAGTTTTTAATTCTGTTAATTAATAAATTAAATAAGTTTAATTAAATAAGTTTTTAATTTTAAGTATTAATTAATTAATTAATTTAATTTCATAATAAGCTTTTAATTCTGGCCGGAAGTAGAAAATAAGAAGTGATAGTAAAGATTTAAAACAAAATAAACGTTAGTAAAACTTAGGATCCTTACACCCTTATTTCATCAGAACTGTTCATGTATTTTTAGAGCCGGAATGATGGGTCATGTTACTCTTACAAAAATTAACTATTTCTTTAATTAATTCCCGATTTCCTAAGGTTACTTTTCATAAAATCTTCTACATTCAAGATTATTGGAAACTAATAATCGAAACTTATTTTTAAAAAGCCTACGAAATATATCAAGGGCCAACAATTTCAAATTACAATACAGAGATTTGCATTTCTTTCGGTTGATTAATGTTCTGTATCACGCTTCGTTTGATGCCCACCAATTTCAGTTGAAGGATAATCAAAAACCGATAAAAATAAGCTGAAAACGTACTTTCGAAATCTCATAATATCTTATTCATCGAACTGGAAATAATCGTAAACAATTGGTTTCAATCTATACCTCTTCCTTTTCAAATTCATTCAGATATCCGTGTTTTCGTGAAGTTCAGAAAAAAGTAATAATCAATAACGGGGTAATATACCCTTATGGTTTAGTATGAAATATTTTTCTGGGCATTTCACGTATATAAATTTATATTTTACGGCGTACCAGAGCTAGAGATGTCTCTCACAGGGAGAACGAATATGCAGTGATGGGAAAATCATAAATATGTATTTATTAGTTTTATATGCAGGGAAGAAGACGAATCCCTCAACAACCAACCGTTTTTCATTACAATTGCAAAGAAGGGATTTAAGATATCGGTTAGGGAAAATAATGCTTGACTTGACAGAAACAGCGAGCATTTTCTTTCTTACAGCCTCTCCAATCTTTTCAGAGAATCTCAGAATTTATGGCCGATATTTATGGCTGTTTCAGCACATCTGTATTGAAATCAAATTCCATTTTTACCCACATGTTCCGAATATCGCTAGCTTTCACTCGAGTTTTTCTTTTTTTTTTTTTATTAAATGACATTTTTTCCGCGAATAAATGTAGTTTATAGAAGGATTTGCTTTATTTACTTTAAAAGTAACTCAATTTAGAGGGAAACTGAGTGAATTCTTGAATGCGGCAGTTTATGCATAACGCTTTGCATTGTAAACGTATTGATTTATTTGAAAAATTCTTTCATATTTGAAAAAAAAAAAAAAGAAAAGAAAAAAAAACTCTTAAAGTAATACTTTTTGCAATTTGAACAAGTGACTTTGAGGAGAAAAATGACTGAATTTATCAGTTGAATCATTTCCATGCGGAGACTGAAGTCACAAAACGCTTTTTTAAAAACATTTTTGTCATTGTGTTATTTGAAAATTACTATTATCACTTGTGGATTACTACTATCCGTTGCTTATCTAATAAATCGCTTCTTAGCGACTAAGCGAATTAGGTCACTAAACGCCGGTAGTTCGGCCTAGGTTTTACACACTACCGGACGAACGGTAAAGTCGCTGAACACTGGAAGTTCGACATTAGTTCAGCCCACAAGCGGACGAGCAGTAACGTTGCTGAACGCTGATGGTTCGACCTTGATTCGGGCAGCCAGCGGCTGATCGGTAAAGTCTCTAAACATTTTTACTTTACTTCGAACTGGGTTGAGCCTACCAACGCCAGAGCGCTGAACATTGTTAATTGGACCTGGGGACAATTCCAGGCGAATGTGCTGGCTGCGTTGTTTTCGTCATATGTAACGGGTATGTGAGCCAGTTCTGTCAGAAAGTCCTCCACGAAAGCATCCTTCCTCTTACTCTGATAGTCCTGGCCTGCTTTGCTGTAATCAGACTAAACTAACCGGCGTCCTAAGTTGATATCTCTGGGAACAGGCTTCATAAATATTCTATTTTTCTATGTGTAACTTGAATTGAGCTAGTTTTCCTTAGAAAGTTATCAACGAATGCATCTGCTACATAGGTACATATCCCTCGTATTCTTTGCCATGTTCAAATAATCAATCAATCAAAAGAAAATAGAAACACTCCAAAGTAAAACATAAAATTAGTCAAAATAACAGCTTTCTGAGCAACGGAGAGCAATAGTTGCAGGTTCCTCATCTACATTAAGAATGCACCTACTCGTACATCGATACTGTCTTATTTAAAATATTCCTCAAACAAAAGGTTGGTATTTCGCCTAATTTTATGTAGCCAACCAATCATCTAACAAAAGTTATTAAGTATAATTAATAAAATAATTTTTAATGTAAAAAATGATAATTTTAAATTAAATTCTGCGCGTTATAAATGATTAAAGTATTTAAAATATAACTGATTCGTATTTTAAAGCTTGCACCTTTGATTTTATATAACAAACCATGTCCACCAATGCATTTCCTCGTTTTGCTAATTCTGATTTTAGAATGGTTTTCTTTATTATTATGTCTTTTTTCCATAATAAATTACATATCGAGCATTTTTTTTGTATCGGCACTTTTTAAAAGAATGGTTATAAAAATTTGATAATATTTAATGTTAAGGCTTGATACGTTGATGCAATTTTTTAAATTTTTCTCACAGAATATTACTTAACTTAATACTTAAATCCCCTGGTTCGAAAATATTCAAACCTCATTCTTCTTTTCCGTAGAAATCTATTGACTTAACTGAAGCCTGCTTCCACTAGATAAGAGAAGGGAAAAGTCAACAATGTTGGTTCGTTAACAACTTTAATTTTGCCATATTTCTCAATAATGGCTTTTATTTTTCTTTATATAAATAAACAACTAATTAATACATTATTTTGTAATAGATGGGATCTTGATTGTATCGATGAATTACCGTTTCACGTTCAGCTCTCAACTTCTCGGTCATCATTGATCCCCTTTAAAATTTCATCGACCTCCAGGAGGACATTACTCACTCCGTTGGGAGTCCTTGACCTATTACTTCATTTAAGATGCATCGAAACACTTTAGTGCGAGTTTGCTAATCTGTGATAACAGACACCCACTCCGAGACCTGAATCTAAGTTCAACTTAAGCTACATATTTTCGAAGCAAATTAAATCAGATCCAGCATCAAACAATGAGTTTTACTGGAAATTTGACGCTTAGAGTTAACTCATAGGTAATTAAATAAAATTAGGAAAAGAAACAACCTCGAGTTTCGCATATATTTTACATAAGACATTTCGAGAGCAAACAGGTACATATCCCTCTTCAACAGGAGGAAAGAATCTGCAGCGAAGGAAACGCTACAGTTGTTTTCATACATGAAAAGATTAAAGACAACGAAAGTGTTGGCAGAAAAAGTAACAAAAATTTAAAAATTAAGTAAACTGAATTTCAAAAGCGTTATCAAGAACTCAAATGAAATTAATGTCATTAAAAGCAAGATAAATCTTCGTGAATGTGAAAAGCTTCAAGAAATTCCAATTCAGCAATGGAACAGAAGAAACTTTCTGGCTAAGTTTTTCAAGCAAAATGTAAACTGTAATTATATTTCTAACTACAACTAACTTCGAAGACATGCTTGCCTTTTTGGGCATAAGATTACTTGTTCCTTCATTCGAAACTTCAACGCATTTTTTGTTTGGCCAATATACTTCAACCTGCATTGACAAGATATGCTATAAATTCCTCATGAATTAATATCATAAATATATTCCTTAAGATTGGAACCATGGTTTTATTGATAGCAGAGAAAATGACTTGAAAAATTAACTTCTACAGAATCCGTGCAATTTTGTAACTGATAGAAGGATGAAATGGAAGCAGAACAAGGATATCATTGTTAAATGACAAGGTTATAAATGTAGTATTATTTACTAACGATCTTTCCTTAAGCTGTAAATAATTATTTAACCACAGAAAATGGCTGTTTTCTGAAAATGTTTTAAACAACATTAAAGAATATTTAATGTTACCGGATTTTCCTTTCTATGTAAGGTATTTTGATCTCACGATGTGCATTGTAACAGCGTTAACTACCGTTCCGTTAACCGGTTGATGTTCAAAGAGTGGTTATTTTGCGCGCCATTATTGACAAAAAAATCTTTATTCTTGTGAAATTAGGTTTAGCTTCATTATAGAAAAAAAAAATCCCTCAAAAATTTACACACACACACAAAATTTAAAAGAAATTTAAAAAAAATTCTTCATAGAATAAGTTTCTATTTAAAATTTTATTTAAAATGGATATGATAAGCAATGATAAAAGGAGAAAACTATTTATCATAGAGTTTGGTGGGAAACGATACATTAAATGATTTTGTTTACAGAAATTATCTGTAAAGAGAATCAATCATATCGCGAATAATAAAAGCACGGGGAGCCCATGATAGATTTTTCATAGTTCGGTTAAATTAATAAATTTTGTTATTTAGGTACCTCAAGCTTTTATTATTCGCGACACAAATTTGGAAATGATTTCTAAAATTTTTATTTCGAACACAGTTTTATTTCGAACACAGTTGTTGCTGCTCATTTTTAGATCATGGAGTTTATTAATCAAAAATTCATTTAAATTTGACAAAATTTGAAATAAGTAACTAAACAAATTTGCAACTCAAAATTTGGTCTTCCGGGTACACATGTACAGGTGAGTTTTACATTTTGATGGCTCTAACTATAGATGTTTTTGCACAATGCGCGGAATATATATGCATACATACATGCAGAGTCGTCATTATTTATTTTCTTTAACAATAATACAACGCGATTATGTATGGTAGCAACAATTATAAAAGTGATACGCCGTTTTTATAATCTTGTTTATAGACTAACAAACCCTTAATAAAGAATAAATCGAATTTTGAAAACATCCTTTCACCACACTGAATTTTCTTCGACAAACTGTGTATGTATGTACACACGTTAACACGTTAGTTAGTCAAGAAATAGGTTAGAAATCGATGACAAAATTCCAATCACTGTGAAACCTCACGAGCGAACTAAATATAAGCTTATTATAAAGTTATTTCATATATGTTTCAATAAAGATCTGAATAAACACAAAGAAAATTGTAAAGACTATTTTAAGCCCCAAATAAGCTGCGGGGATAATTAGGATATCAGATACTTTAATGCTTATAACTATTAATTAAATTGTTAATGTATTCAGCAATTTATGTGTAGTAAAATAATGGACATGAGCTAAGCGCTAAGCTCAAACATATACATTAAAGTCACCATTTTTAGATAAAATTCTCACCAACTACTTTTTTTTCAAAATCCCACCAAACCAATCACTATAAAGGCGATAAAATCTTCATTCTCTGGTCAAACGTGAACCACGCCTTGAAAAGTGAGCCATTTATTCGACCGTTGGAAGACATCGGAGAAGACAAGAGCGAGAAAGGAAAGCCATCCGCTGTATAACGGTAAATAAAAAATGAAGTCAATCTTGGCAACTATTTTGACATTTCTTTGTGAAATCGTTTGATAATATGGAGCTGTTAAAGGAAATACTTCTACTCCCTTCTATTCTTGATATCTACCATCTGCGATTTTTATTTTTGATTTCTATCGTTTTGTTCGGTTAGAGTTTTTATCACCTGCTATCCTCTTTTTTTCCTCTTTTTTTGCGTTGTTGTTGTTTTTCTCTAAAGCATTGCCTCATATTCAGGCTTTGGGTATTTAGAAGAATGTAAGGACGATCTTTCAATGCTTAACCGTAATATATTTTTATTCAAACTTACTTAAAGACTTTTAGGTAAGAATTTGCTCTTAAACTTTTAAATTAATATAAATTAATTGACAGTAAACGTAAACTTTTAAGTTTAATTTTTTCATTATTTTATTACAAAATTCTCTCCTTGAAATAGGAATATTATTCGATTTAACTTATTTCAAACAAGTTAATTAGAACTTGTTTACAAGTTAAATTTTTTAATATTATGTTATATTTTATCTTAATCTAAATGTTAATTAATTTTCCTAGACTTTCATATGATTTGCCTTTAATCTAAAGTCCAGTAGCATAAAACTGATGATAAAAATTATTAAATCAACGAAAATACCTTTTTACCTTATATTCCTATTTGATAGGAAAGGACAGGTAACGGAGGACGGGGACGCCTGGCCTATAACATAGGTAAACAGGCATATGTCCCACGTCCTCCACTATCTCGAAGAAACAACTTACTGGAGCCCCGTGAGGCTGCACCGGGAGTTTACATGGCCATACAGAGCCTAGATGTCAAGTAGATTTTACATAGGATGTTGTTTATAAAACAAAGTAACTTAAAAAGAATATAACGCATAGAATTAAAACACTAAAACAAAATTATAAGCTGAAACACATAGATATACAAAATTAAACATAAAAACACACACGAGAATACATAACATGACACATAGAATACATACGGAAACACATAGAGCACATAAATGCAAATATTGTACACATAAGAAACATATGAGACATAGTAAGGTGTGCATCAAGCAGAAGCGCTATGCAGAAATATGCTCAGTACCCATAATACGTAATGTACATACTTTCATTAGAGGCGTCTGATGCATGATTTACATGTTTCGTTGCATACACGACATTGGTGCATTGTACGGATATTATGCATTTAATAGAAAAGAACAGGAATGTGAGATAATAAGGTATACTAAGTAATAAGGATAATAAGTACATATTATTACCTCACATATAATCCGCCCAGATATAAGCGCCAGATCCTGAAAATTTAAAAAAATATTTGTGTAATTTTTGCTTTTCTCTGTGCATTTAAAAAACAGCTCCCCTAAATTTTAAAATGGGTTCGTCCACGTAATGATTGTTTCCGCTTTGCTGAATAAGGCAAACCTTCGCAAACTTCCTGCGAAGGTCACGCCGAATCTCTTCCTTTTTACTGTTGAACTTCTTGTATTAAAAGAAACTACCCATTTTAGTGAAACAAACACGAACTGGCATTCAGTCTACGGTTTTGCACAATACTTTGCACATTCTGCTTTATTACTATCTGCAGATTATTTCAAGCCAAAGAAGTAGCATAAAAACAGTAAGAACGGGCGAGATTCAAAATTGAGTGTAGTGGAAATGAAGATATTTTAATTAGATACTAAAATGTTAGTATTACTGGGGATTCTTATTTGAATATAGACTTCCTGTAAAGAGATAATATCGTGATGGTTACCCGTCCTTTATCTATGACTATTGTTCATTTGTTATGTTTCTACTGCAACTGCGTCCTTTGAAAATTAAAATTATTTGTGTAATTTTTCCCCTTTAGCTTTCTGTACGATAAGATTAGTAAAAATAAGCAGGAAAATACGAGAGGAACTATAAGTGGATCACCCAAACATTTGCACACAAAAACCCAAATTTGAGTATTTAAGTTTTCTTATTTATGTTTTGGTGCGACTTTAATGAACATTCAGTTAACAAGCTCAGGGAATTAGAAGATCATTGGCCGACATAAATATTTTTATCTTTTAAATGCCAGCGTTTTGCCATTCGGATATATATATATATAATAGGCTATATATATATATATATATGCTATTACACACAAATGCAGATTTAGGATGCGTAGGAGAGAAGACATAAAATATTTCTTACTTATGACCAAAATGGTTATAGTAGATATTGCTAGCATACATATGGAATCCGTTGTAGCAGAATGAAAGTTGGAGACAAAATTAACCGTATATTCACCACACAATTTTATTTCTTGATGAATAATTTCTTAGTACATATATTATTGGTTTACAGATCAATATGCGTGTGAGAAGAACCCCACAATTCTGTCACAACTTATTACATTTCGATACAGAAGATAAAATGCAGAAGTAAGCAATGTACGTTAGCACAGCCAGAGGAAGGCAGGCAAGAAGTTAAGTGTGCATTTCAACAAAGCGTATTTAAGAAGCTGAATTCTTTGAAGCGTATTTACTGAGTTTATATCCGGGCCATGATTGGGCAAGAATTAACTGCATTGCGGAATTCATAAGGCGACCTAATGCGGATTAGTTTTCATATATGATAGACTTTAAAGTCCAGCAAGGGAATGTAGGCATATTAAAATCAAGAATTAAAAGGACTCTTACTAAATTAAAGTTAGTAGTTTTAGTTTCCTTTTATATTGTGTGTGTATATGTATATGTCTTACACACGCGCACACGCACACATTTATATTAATATATATCACTGCAACTATTTTAGGCAATTGGTTGTACAAGCGGCTGAAAATAAAATATAAAAGTGGAGAATAAAGCGTTAAATTGCTGATAACTTCTTTACTGTTTTCTAATAACTATGCTAACAGCATATTTATTAAATTGTGAGTTAAGAATTATGCCTTACTAAATATCATTACTCTTTGAATTCGATGTGTGAGAGAACTCTTGTGAAACAAATAAAAACTCTTATATTTTCCTCAGTGAAGAGAGCAAATATCTCACAATTCTTGCTAAACTTCATATTTATCAATCCGTTTGCAGAATGGAAGTTCGTGATTTTTTTTTTTTTTTTGTATGTGTGTGTTTCTAGAGCATCGTCGTTCCTTTCTTTGCCAAAGAATTTACCCCCTCATTTCCTTGTACTTAACTTGTCCCCACCAGCGTCCGAGAGGTAAAGCCGCTGAATACAAGGAATTCGGTCCGGGTTCGAATCCCAGCTAATGCGCTAGCTACATGGACGGTTTCATGGTTCTTCCCATATCTAACATGGATACGAACCAATTCTCTCGAGCCGATTCTTCAAAATCCTGCATGAAGGCTTCCTTTCCTTTATGCAGACAGCCATCGAGTACTTTGCTATAAACAAATAAACCAAATCAAAACACTGTAGTTCTTAATTCGTTGACACACATTCTAGCGCTGAATCAGTAAAAGTATTCAAAAATGAAGCGGTTGTTTGAAATGGATAATACCTTGTAGAGTCATCAGGGTTTTTGAAGTAGAAAACAGAAAAAATGAGAAATGACCTCGCGAGACTCGAATCAGAGTCTCTCGAATACGCTCCGAGTGTGCTAACCGTTACACCACGAAGGCATGCAGAGGGATTAAAGCTCAACTTTCGGCAGGCTTGAAACCCTCCCAGCTAATGATCTCTTTAGTGAAGATTCGGCCCACAGGGTCCAGAGAGCTTTTGATCAGGTGTCGAAAAAAGGCTCACCTGCTAGGCCTCAAACAGGCAATCGAGGACAGACCAGCACTACTAGAGACACTTAAATTTCGAGATCCCAGGCCAAGGAAGGAAAGTGTCATTAGTTTTGGAGTACCTGAGAATTTAAGAAAAGAAGATCTAACAACAGCACTTGTAGACCAACTGCCCAATTTCAATCCTAATGCTTATCAAGTACGAACAAGCCGCTCCGGGTAAAGCGGAAGGAAAAACTGGGTGATCGACATAGACCCTAAGTCAGCAGAACACCTAGTTAAGTTAGGCCGTCTTTTAGTGTGTTTTGAGACTTGTCTTCTTCGTCTTACTAGGATCATCCGCTGATACAACTGCTAGGAGTTCATTCACTATAACAAGAATAGTAAAAACACTCCAGTTTACGCGAACGGCCATCTGACGCAGGAGTGTAGCTCGGAAAAAGTGAGTTGCTCTAATTGCTGCAGTAGTAATTCTGTAAAGGGGACCTCTTTCAGCACAGATCACCCAGCTACTTCAAGCTCCTGTCCAGTGTATGGAGACCATTTCGAGAGCTTTAGAAAGACCGCTGCTCGGAATTAAGCCAATATGACACTAAATAAACATACTATATCAGATCTTTGATTTTTACAGTGTAACTTGCAGAAGTGCTATGCAGCAACCATAAACACGCTGCAAATACTGACGCATACTGCTGATAATGTCGGAATCTTCTAAGAGCCCTACATTTACAATGGAGTGATTCCCAGCGTTCCAACACACAGCAGAACGTTTCTCTCAAATAATCAGCTAGTTGTGATTATATACAGTGGCCCTCTCTCCCCTCTCCTAATGAAAGTCCCAGAGCATACAGTCTCCATCAGACTAGACACTAGTAATATCAGTATTGAAATATTGTTGTGTATCTACTCTCGAGCGAGGATATTACTTCCCTATTAGAACTTAATTCTAACCTTCTAACTGTGGCATCACACTGTCTCATAGCAGGAGACTTTAACGAGACCAATCAACTATGGGGTGATGATTTTGAGAACCAAAGGGGAATTGCGGTACCAGAATTCTTGGACCGTACGCATTTCACTGTCATCAACGCTCAGGACTCACCACCTACCTTTGAAACATCTAGAGCTCCAGGTTGGCTAGATCTGATAATATCAACTTCCAATACAACTCCGTACGTACAAGATTGAACAGTGAGTAACCTGCCGTCACTCAGTGATCACAAAATTATTAGTACTTACAGGCTGGATACACCTATAGACTATATAATAAAGAAAAGATTCAAGACGGCATTTGAAGGACATTTCGTTTTACGAGAACACATTCAAGCGCATGTACAGAAATTTGCCAAATTTCAACAACTGCCAGGACGGAAACTTGTTAGATAATCTCTACGACTTACTAGTTACAAAAATAGTGCAGGCCGCTCACAAATCATATCGTTTGAAATCTGTAAAGGCAAGACAATCCATATCCTGGTGGTCACCAGAGCTTAACACAAAGAGAAGCAGAGTTCGGGCACTTCGCAGAAAAGCACAATCTATGGTAGGTCCATATCTACGGCAACTCAAAGTGATAACATGCAACGAAGCCAGTGCTTTATATAAAAGACAAATTAAAGAAGCCAAGTTAATCTCATGGAGAACCTACTGTAGTAATGTCACCGAAGCCTTTGGACCTGCACAAAAGATAACATGTAAGAAGGTGTTTCGTCTTACGCCTGTGGTGAATGGCACTGCCTCATATAACATCGAAGTGATCAGTTAGATCATAAATGCAGATTTTTCTAACGATGATGAAGAGGATTTCATAGAGGAGCAAGAGGAAGCCAGAAAAACCTACAGTATGAACTTCCGCCAAATTACCAGAAGAGACGAACACCCTTCCACGCAAACGGAAGTGAATAACATCATACGTACCCTGGCACCCAAAAAAGCTCCAGGCCCGGAGGGAATTGATAATATCATCATTAGAGAGATACACGGGGAATTATCAAAACTATTCTTCGCGGTCATTTCAGTTTGCTAGAAACAACAAATTTCCTAAAAATATGAAGTTGGCAGAAGTGGCGTTATTCTTAAAATCCGGCTAAACTCTTGCAGAACCTTTATCTTACAGGCCAGTCTGTCTACTGCCAGCGCTCGGTTCCGAGTGGGCAACTCAACTAAGCATGCCATAAAAAAATAAAGGCCACTATCCAACAGAACAAGATAACATTTGCAATCACTGGCAACAGCCATTCACATCAAGGGAGCCTTTGACTCCCTTTGGTGGCCAGACGTAATAAATTTGCTGCACAATATGACCTGCTCTACAGCCATTATTACTATCCTTCACTCGTACCTTCAAGATCGAAATGTACAAGTAACTCAAGACAGTGACATTTATCTCAAAAATGTCTTTAGATGGTGCCCATAGGGGATATGCCTTGGACCAACCCTGCGGAATATAGTGGCAAACTCGGTATTTCGTTAATTCGAGAGCGGAGAATATGCTCGAATTATAGCCTACGTGGACGATTTTATGCTAACTGTGGCAGGAAGGAACAACCTCGAAATGAGATCTCAGTACTGTCTTGATCTGTCCTCCCAATGGGCCAGAGCACATAAACTTCAGATTTCGGCACAGAAAACTATAAAGCTTTACTCATACAACACAGCAACCAGCTTAGACGCAACCCAAGTATTAAACTCCATGGGATACCGTTAAAATGTTTCCCCCAACTGAAATATCTTGGGCTAATACTCGACAACAGACTTTCCTGGATGCCACATGTAAGGAATCTTAAGACTCCAATTAACATCCTAAGTAACAACATGAGACGCATGACTTCACATAAATGGGGTATCTCATCTAAGCTACTAAAATTTGGCATAGAACCATACAGAAAAAGTAATAATATACGGAGCAGCAATCTGGGGGTGGTGAACTTACCTCTCACATGCGAAGATCCCTGCTCTCTATTCAGAGACAGAAGTTACTTCAAGTATACAGGGCTTACCGTACCACGTCAACAACTACAACCCTACAACAACTGGGAGGAATTCCTCCCCTAGATTTGATAGTTGAAAAGAAGGCAGCTATCGTACGTGTTACCAGGCTGGGACACTCTAGGGTCATAGTTATCACCACTCGGACTACATGGAGCAAAACATCTGCAGTAACTTTCATCCAGCAGCTTCTTCGACAGTATCAACGTAGACGATCAACTAATTCAAAGCAACAGTAATAACCTTTTCACAGATGGCTCCAAAACGGAGAGCGGCATTGACAGCGCCTTCTGTCGACTGGAGAATGGAGTTGTTACATTCGAGTGCAAGAGGAAACTAGGCTTGGACAACTCGGTATACGAAGCAGTGCTTCTAGCTATAAGTTCTGCAATTAGATATTCGAACACATGTCAACAAGAGAAATTCTCCATACTCAACGATTCGGCAACAAGTCTGGCGGCTATCGCAGGTCAAAACAGCCAGAGTCCTTTGATGTACCGAATACAGAAACAGCTTCTGGCAATGCATATGCCAGAGTCCTTTGATGTACCGAATACAGAAACAGCTTCTGGCAATGCCTATCTCACAAAGACCCACTTTAAAATAGGTTTCCGCTTACGCAGGAATTCAAGGCAATGAAGCGGCTGACCTACGGGTTAAGCATGCAGTCAACTGCACGGATATGTTAGAAAGACCAACTAAACTTCCTTAGTCTCACATTAAGCGAACAACGTTGACAAGTCTGCTACAAAATTGGCAAAGCAGATGGACAGAGGCAGAGGTAGGAGGAAGGACATTTCGCTTAGTGCCGAAAGTTAACATGGAAATAAAGATCCACTGTGCTAGCCTAACACAGTTCCTGACAGGTTATGGAACATTCCCAGTATACCTAAACAGATTCAGATTTAGGGATACTCCTTTATGCAAATGTGGAGAGGAAGGCGACACGGACCATTATTACTTTTATTGTGTACATGCAAGAACCTGGGTCTTGAAGAAACCATCGGACTGTGACTGGATAAAGTGGGCGTCTAACACACTCAAAAACAGAGTAGCCCTTGGTGATATAGAGAAAATCTCAAGACACTGCGTAAGCAGAAACAACCGTGCATAATATTATGTTTCAAATGTTCAGAACTTAAAGCAGATAACCAGAATAACGCTTAGTGCCTGCAGTTATCAAACTGTAGAAACTGTTATTGGTATGTAATATTCAACCTTGTTACTTTAGATTCTTCCCCACCGTGATGGTATATAATTCCGTTTGGTTTATGTCCGTGGTCGTAAGCCATTATAACGGTACGCTCACTCACCTTATAACATAAATGCAGTGAATAATACGTGTAAAACTCTAATTGCTAAAAAAGCACGCACTATCACAGTTCCTAATCACAGAATCTTTGAACTTATAGTCCCCTCCCTCCAAAAAACCACGTACAATTACAGAATCATGCTCACATCTTAAATTTACCAAATCTTGCAATTTTTTGCAAATTTGATTCTTTTGGCAAATTTATAAGGTGACCACCAACCACTACGAACTCTGCTACTAAATTGTATGCTATACTAAATTTCCACTCCTTCATCATTTTCCTGCTTAGTTTTTTTTAATTTGCATATATTAATATAATGCGATTATTAAAATTAATTTTTAATATAAGTTAATAATTATTTACACTTGAATAAAAGTACAATCACAGAAGAATGGTTTAAACTAATATCTTTCAGTCACTGCCAGAGCTAAAAATATCTTCCTTATATTTAAAAGCTCCTACCATGTATTATTTATTTGCTGCTAACGAGCTTATTCTCTTTAATTTTATTCAATATATCTAGAAGTCTTAAATACTTCGTGAGTGCTGAAATTGAAATGAGCAAATTAATTATTCATCTAAAGTTATTCAACGTAGGTTTTCAAACAAATATGAAAATTTTAAATTAAATTCATCTCTGGAAATTATGAGTTGCATTCTTCTTTGAAAGTAATTGGTGGTTTTGGAAATAAATTGCACTTTTAAGAAGTAAAATTAATTAATCACAGTAGATTACAGATCATTCTGCTGTGTGTGTTTCACTGTAAATAAAATTCTAGCAAAATGGAATTGCAATTATGGATGATCAGAGTTGCAATTAGTTTCTGTTACGAATTGCTTCCAGACGATTTTAAATGTTTTCCAATAATTTAAGCTTCTCATAAGGCATTAAATTCAAATCCTAGATGGGAGTAATAAAATAAGGATTTGTTGTAACCCTAAGTTCTTTGTTTATTTATAAAGTAGTTCCAATAGCTGATAAAACCAGCCCCCATTTTTCACTCTGATTTTCATTAAAGTGAGTTTCATAGCTTTGTTCGTAAACATAATTTAAAACATTTTGTTTAACGTAAGTTTGTGCACAAGTTTTACAATAAATCTGACTCATATTATCGAATTATTGAAATACTGAATTTTTAAATGATTGCAAAATTGGGTGAAGAGATATATAACACTGTCAAATCATTCGAAATTAACATTGAAAATTTTGTCTTTTGATACATCAATAAATTTTGAATAATTCTGAAATTTATAGTATGCATCATTTCAGAGAGTTTATCAGTTTATTTCGTTTATAACAAAATTTATTCTTAAATTATCGCTGATTAAAAAATTTCGTACATATTTAATTGCTGCATTTCTGCTTAATAATAATTTCTGCTTTTAATAATTGTTTAAAATTTTATTGAATATTCAATTATTAAACAGATAATATGGCTTAAATTTATCTTTGATCCATACTCATTGCAGTCCATAGACCATTAAAGACTCTTGAAAAACCCATTGCCAACAGGGTAGTTGCATTGGCAACTTCGCGGTTATACCCCGCACGAGTTATTTTAACTTAAAAAAAAAAAACCTTTCACGAAAGAAACCCCCGTAAACAGACAGACATCTTAAACAATTAATGCTGTCGCATGTACATTAGTTAATTTTAAGTTTTTTCATATTCAAATATTTCTCTCTGTTTGTTTTACTAAAATAATTCTTAAAAATTTAACTGAGATTTTCTTTTCTTCTGAAAATACTGTGCTATAATAATAGATGAATTAAAATTAACCAAAACAGTGAGCTATAATAATATAAAGTGCTACAATAAACACTGTGGTATAGTAATAGACAACTGAAGGTTAATTCAAGCAGTGCATTACAGTAATATAAAGTGATATAATAAATCACTGTTCTATAATAACAGATGAATCAACGTTAATGCAAAACAGAGTATTTATTATATTAATAGATGAGCTTATATAATTTAAAGTATTTTATTAAAATAATGCGTTATAACATAAAATAATGTGCTATAACAATAGATGAATCAAGGAATATTTTTAAAAAAGTTAATGATAAACTCTGCAGAAAAATTTAAGGGAAGAATTGCTACATTTCTAACATAAAATGTATGCAAATGTTTAAAATTAAATGCGGTGAAATGAACTAAAATATTGTTGGGTGCGAATGGGTTCGTAATATATTGAATGAGCACAGGTCCGATGATAGGTTAATAAAATTTATTTTATCAAAAGAAACACTTCATAGTTATGGAATTTTACACAACAATACTCGTGTAGGTGTTTAAAGTATCGCAGAGTACAATCAGTAATTACTCTTCAAACTACTAAGAACGTTAAACACAACGCAATGTAAAACACATCTAAACAGAAAGCTAACCCGAAGATATCTCACTTCACGCTGATCTAACAACAATAACAGCTAAGAGCAGATGCTCTCCTCTGCCTTATATAGTTTTCAACTGACCGCTGAGATATTTCTGGTACTTTCTGCTTCTCGAAATTACTGAAAAGCAACATGAGGGTCAAATTACGGTTGCAGCTAATATAGTAATCAATTGTATTTATTCAATTACAACACATTTTGCGATGATACTAGAACCGGATCAAAATGTCATCTACCGATTCTTCTTGCCATTGATACAAATCAATTAACATATAATATCAGTAACTTTTGAATTATTATCGACTTTTGGTTAAATGCAAAATAAAACCCCTTTTGAGTAAGCGTGTTTAAATTTTATTATCTTTAGTTGGAGATGTTCTACGAGAAGGCTTCGTAGGAGATCATTTTTGTGCAGGCATTTAAGAGTTCCGTTATCGTGCTCAGTTCAGTTTTATATTTTATCAAGAATCTGAAATTGACCCCCATTTCAAAGGATAAGTACTTTAATATATAATATTAAGTTATAAATAAATGTATATTCTATGCTTTAGTATAAATTAAGTATATAATATAAAATTAATTATTTTTAATATTATTTATTAAAATATATTAAGTATGTAATATAAAGTTATATATAATAAATTTATATTATATACTTTAATATATAATAAAAATTATAATATTAAGTTATTATAATTTCTCATCTTCCAAATCTGAAGAAGAATTAGACTTGTTTCAACTCAAAGAAAACAGAGATAGGATTAAGTCATTCAGATTGGTATGATTTATTTGATTACGGCAATGCTCCCGATGCTGCTTAAGGGAAGGAATGCGTAAAAGAAACTAACGCTTACGTTTGCCTATATTAACTACTTAGTTTTCCAGAAGATACTGCAAAAATGCAACATTTTACAATTAATACAGATTACCCTTAATAATTTTTGAGAATTGGTATTATAGAGAGGTTTTTGTGGCTATCACACTCCATGCCAAAAATAATTGGTATTCTAGAGATAACTTTGTGGCAATCACACTCAATGCCTGCTCTTTTTAAGAGGAAGAATTGTTTGTATGATAGATCAACGGGCATGTGATCGAATAGTTTATTAATAAGAACATAGGAAAAATGTCCTGCAGCCGTGTTTATGAATTAATGTTAAATTTTTTGGTTTACCTAATCTAAAATTAATCCATATTATTTTATGGTTAAAGGTCTTAAAATATGGAAATTAATGCTGGCTAATGTTGTTGCTTTTAACCCGGCGGAAGTCGCACCAAGAAAAGTTACTAGAATGGGCGCGTGGGGTATCACATACCCCAATATTTAAAATACGATAAAAATAGTTTTATTTTGTTTTAAAGCTGTTTTTCTTGTTCTCGTGTATTATAAATACGTGAATAATAATTGGGTTTCAAAAAATTAATTTCCAAAATAATCTTAGAGTTAAAATTAAGATAAATAAAAATAATAAAAAATAAACATCATTCCTCTAAGTTTCATTGCATCTCTGATACACAATGCTTATTTTATTTCTTCACACTTTGAACGAAATACATTCATGTGTTCTTGGCACAGAATGTTTTCACATTTTAAACATTCCATTCACGTTCTTCTGTCCTTGGCGCGAGGGCAAAAAATTTATCACATCTTTCATATTGTTGTTTCGAATTTCATGTATTCGTTTTAATTCTTCGTCGAAACTTCTGCTTTTGTTTTGCATGCACTATGTCAATTTCTTGCAAAAGTATTAATCTCTGATCTTTGTTCAATACATTTTTTCATTAATTGTAATGCTAAGTCCTTTAAAACATATTTCTGTTTCTTGTTGGTGGATTAGCAGTTGAATGTAATATAATTCAAGTATTTATTACAGCAACATTCAGTGCAGGAAAGAAAATTACCATTGGCCACCTCCTTGTTATTCTGGCAATTGAATAATTAACTGACATTTCATCCACCATATCCACTGCTCCTTTAGTCATATTATAAAAACATATAATTCCTGACCTTTTTTTATTTTCTCCAATAGTATCATCTATAGTATGATCATAATATAATGTTGGAAGAATAATAATAGTTTTTCCTTTCTTACAAACATCAGGAATTAATGTTTTATCTTTTTCGAAACCAAAACAGTGTAGAAAATATTCCTAGTTTCATCTTTAGTTTCCGAAATGCAATCTTCATTGCTTTCAATTATTTCTAATAAATCTCACAGGTGTTGCATCTCCAAATAATAGGGAGTCATTTTTTTATCATAATGCAGTTAGAAATTTTTAAGAATTTAATGTCAAGTACTTTAAAATCACTGGCGAGTAGAAAATATTTACTGTTACACTCTAGAAATAAATTTCTGAACTAAATAGTCAATCAGAAAAACACTTACGCGGAGAGGCGTGTGGGGTGTGTCATACCCCAGTTCCAACAAAATACAGATAAATATTTTTCTAAAACACGCAGGCAGAGAAAAAGCGGTTCTGAACGTCAACCACAACTAGAAATTCAGCTACTGAAAGCAGCACAGAATTTCAGTTTCACAAGTAAGTAACATTCCACTTTTATGTAGGGTTTGGGTATGACACACCCCACGCGCTTTCCCGCGGGTTAAGTTATAAACTACAAGGAGTGTTATAATAAAAATTTTAGTATATTCTTCCTCTGTATTGAAGATTATTTAGACATCTGTTTAGTTATGAAGATCGTTTAGACATTGGTTTAGCTGTGAAGATTATTTAGACATCTGCTTAGTTATGAAGATCGTTTAGATATTAGTTTAGCTGTGAAGATTATTTAGACAACTACTTAGTTATGAACATTATATAGATATCTGATTAACTATGATGATTATTTATAGATTTATTTAGCTATGAAGATTTTTTAGGGATCTTCTTACCAGTGAAGATTATTTGCACATTTCTTTAGCTATGAAGGAGTTTCGTTATAAAAGCTACATAAAGACGATTAAAGACGCCCAAAGAGGTTGCTAATTAGGTGTATAGAGTACGTAAATTTTAAAATTATATTTAGTATTCCTTTTTAGCCTTGCTCAAGCAGCTCTTTATCTTTCCAAACAGAAATATGTGCCTTTTTATTATTTTGGTACTTTTCTGTTAAAACGATTAAGCATTCGAAAGAGAAATGCAGGAATAAACCTCAGAAGCTTTCGGAACTGAAATCCTACCTTTGAGTTGAGCTTTAAATTAGTTAACAATAAAGATTTAGTTTTATCAGTTATCAACAGAAAGTAGAATATTTTTATTTATTTAACCGAGCAATGCCCTTGAGGTGGTAGACTGTATTCTGAAATTTTCAGATTACAAGTTCCTTATGTTGTTTTTAACATTTACTACAATTTGTTTGAAATAAGTGATTTGCAATCCAGCCTACGAGTCTCCCTGGGAGACTGTAAATTAGTTCCTATTTACTGCATTTCTACTGATTACTTTCAGGTTCCACCCCATAGCTACGATTAATCATTTATTCATTAAACTTGCTGATAACGTAGCATGTTAAGTTTTCATTTTCTATGACAATTCTTCAGATCCTCTAAGAATAAGCTTGGTAGTAGTAATACTACATTTTATTGTGTTGTTACAATCTCTTTGTTTTTGTGTGTTAGACTAGCTTCAGAATAAGGTTGTAGTTAAAACTAACTTTCTGCACTATAATACTAAATAAAGGAAGCTGGGTTTTGCTTGTAGAGGAAGAAACTTTATCCTTTAAAAAATTTAGAATAAGTAACAAGAATAGGATATGTGAAATGTAAAGGCGGGAAAAGATGCATGTCCCCTAATATTCTTTTCCTTGGATAGAACCTATAGCTTTTAATTTTCGGAGGATAGCATATGTTACAATACTAACTTGATGTTACTTAATAGTATTCAACATTAAATACTACTTTAATATTCAACCTTGTTACTTTGGTGTCTTCCCCGCCGTGATGGTAAATAATTCCGTTTGGTTCATGTCCTTGGTCGGAAGCCATCATAGTGGTACACTCACTCACTCACTAACTTGATGCGTAATATGTATTTCGTAGAAGCTTTCGAAATGTTCTTGCATTTCCCGAATGAAGTAACTTCTATTCATTTCTAGTCAGAAGCCAGGAGAAACTAGCTCAGAGTACTACTTCTTTCTATGGCCAATCACTCTATCCTACGTATTTTACATCTACATCGTACGTCGACGTATCCGTGCGTGAAATTCCATAAAATTAGACTCGTCTATGGTTCTCGGTGTATGCTTGTTTTGTATGTTGGCCGGCTAGTTTCCTTTTGGTCAGCATAGTTGTTTTTCATTGTTATTCATAGTTATATATTTGATATAATTCACGTTTAGTATCCAGATGGACTAATAAGTTAATTCCTTATATTCTTCAACGTTTAAACAGCGACTGGGGAGAGGCACAAGACCCAGCAGCCGATATCCAAATGGTGGCGAATTATTATTCGTTACCTTTATTTAAGTGTTATGATTACAGCAACAATTTTATCGAGTTAACAGCGAAATTCGTAGGTTGCCCGTGAGGTAAATAGGGAAAATATGTATAAGTTTCCGCAACATGGAATATCATTTACAATTTTGAGGCCAAAAATTTACATTAACATTTCTCGGAGAGGAACACCTCCCTCCTTTAAAGGGATGGAGAGAAAAAATGTATTTTAAATACAGTTTTGCCATTGATCGCTTTGAAATCTTTGAGTTGGTTAATCAAAAATTCGTTAAATTTTTTTAAAATTTGAAATAGGCAACAAAATATTTAAACACAACCATATCTTTAGAATTTCTGATAGAGAGCCTTACGTGCTGGAAATAAGAAAATGTTTTATTTTCTGCAATATTGCCACTGCTCGCTTTGAAACTTTTGAGTTTTCAATAAAAAATTCTGTAAAGATTTACAAAATATAAAGCACACAGTAAAACCAAATCGAAATTCAAAATTTCGGCCTTCTAGGTGCCCATGTTATGGTGCAGGACTACGTTTTTCAAAATTTGATCGCTCTAGGTACCGTTGGTTTTTGACAATGCGATAAGCATGCATACATTCATGCAATTCGTCATTACTTAATTTCTTACAGGATTATTTACTTACTACAGGACGATAATATTTGGTAGCAACAATACAAAAAATGATTCAGGCTTTTAAAGAGATTCAATGCAAACTCCCGTTTTGGCACCAATAGACCTTCTGGTCTAACGCTCTTTTGGCCTAATAAATTCTGACTCATCAGCTGTTTTCAGATCATGTGCAATCTGTGTTTGTGACCACTTATCTAAATTACTGGAAAGTCAACTTGAGAAGTCATTTTGTAAAACTGTGTCATTAAGTCATTTGCACGCATACCTGTAAGTAGCTACTGCTATACTTTAAATCCATTTATGCGTCTATTTTAAAACATTATCTTCTGATTCTAATTTAATCCTGTAATTCTTTAATAGCAAATGTGTATTGTGATAATTTCTTTAATGCTCAGTCAGTTAAATAAAGAGCACGTTAAGCATCGTAAATATGTTATTTATGTGTTTACAAAATGATCTCGAAATTATATCAAGGGAAAAAACAATCACTATAAAAGAAGCAGAGACAAAAACAAAGTAGAAATTTTCTTAATGGATATTTATGAACGCGTCGCTGAGGCCGAAGTCGTAAAAGAAGGGCAACTTTCAGATAATGTTACATTTTACTCGTATCTTTTACCGTATCATAATAAAAGAAGAAACAGAGATAAATTTATGGAAACACTTGAAGTTAACTCACAGGGGTTCACTTTCAAAGGATCTGCCTTTTCATAAATTATTTACGTTCACTTTCATGGCTGTAAAATCTTAAACTACATACACACTTGTTTATTCATGAAAACAGTGAAATTATTATTAAATTATGCATCTAACGGATTTTTATCAATGTTTTAAAGTGTGAGCTGGTGTTTCAACGTATTGCTTTGGCTAATATGTATATGTATAACGTGCTACACTATGACATTAAAGTGAGAAATGGATGATATGTTAATTTCTACCATTTAACTAAAACACACTCTAAATTTCTCTCAATTTTTACCCTGCACGTTATCACATATGCTCCGTTTTCGTCATTTCGCTCTCTCAAATGACGAAAAAGGTTTTGTTCAACCTTTAAAACAGAGTCCAGCAAATTATATATGTTACACCATTTCTGTTACTTACTATCCCAATTATACTATCCGTATATAAAAGGCTATTAAATATAAGGTTGCTATCACACGTCGGTTTGTTTCGAAAGAACAACTGTTTGGAACGATTTTTCTGCTTTGTCACAACAGCCAATCACCACAGATCGCTTTGGGCTTAACACGGGGAAAACTGGTTCTCCACTTACAAACAAGCTAACAGCATTCGACACTGATAGCTGATTGGTTGAAAACGAACAACTTGCAACTTTTTACGAAAGGTAGGAAAAAGTCACACGTCTTTCTTTCAATAGTAAACCAGGCAGAAAAATTGTCCGAAACAGTTGTTCGTGTGAAACAAACGCCGTGTGATACGGGCTTAAAAGTCCACCGCAGATGCATCAAAAATTCATTTATTTCTTAATACATATAATTTAAAACATTCAGGATTTTTACAGAATGACGTTACCTACTTTTTCATTTTTAAAATTTTGTGTATGAAGTATGTTAAGCTGATTTAAATAAAATTGCATTTAATTATTTATATATCTATGTAGAATATTCATTATTTTTACAGGATGATTTTATATATTTTTTCACTTTTCAAGTATACAGAAGCTATGTAAAAGACGATTGTCCATAGCGAAGCTCTCAAGCAGCGGGCGGCTCTTATGCAAATAAAATATTGTGTATGAAATATGGTAAGCTGAAACTCCTCAACGTGCGAAAGAACGTATTTAATTTATTTCCTTTCTTTTCACAAAGTTATTTATAAAATTATATTGACCATTGTCCAAGCGTAATTATTTCATTTCATTCCTTGTTAAATCAAACTTTTAATAATGTTATTCAAAATCATAATAATAATACAACAGCATACTGATTATATCAAACAATTTTATAAATATAATCTTTAAAAGTATGATTTGATGGATGCTTGTGAATACTTTACGGAGGGGATAGCCAATCCACTGCACACGTGACACAGTGTGGCACGGCGGAATTTTAAAAGTGGCAAGCGAAGATTTATTGAAAAAAAAATAAAAGATTTGAAAGAATAATAACATATATATCAACTCCGTAGATAGATACACACATAAACCCAGTAGAATAAATATAACTCTTTGGATTTTAGTTTAGGTTTATTTCGCTGTAGAATCACTCCTTCACACTAGTTGTTGGTGTGGATCAACATATGTGTGTGAACAAATGTTTTCTATTATTAATATAATAAAATAAAAATATCGGTCAAGATAAACTGATATACACCTAAAACTAATCCTGATATAGATGACTTGGTTAAAAAAACCACATATTCAAAAACCACACGAATTAAGTACTGTTTAAAAGTTATTTAGAATTAAATGTTTCAAATTATTCATTTTAATTTTATACGTAACTTAACTGACTGAACCCTTAACAATATTTAGTAACAATAAAACTGAGCGTTTGTTTTATTTATTATATTATTTTTTAAATGTCCACTACTCAGACTTACATAAAAATTTGTTATTTGCATAAAAAATCCATAATTAGCCTATAAATAAAATGTTTTCACATTTTTATATTTTAAACATGTTGGAAAATTTGGAAGTGGCACCCATAACTTAGATCAAGACATCAGATAGTCGCACTCTTCCAAAAAAGGTTGGCCACCCCTGTTTTACAAGAAGGATCTGTCGAATTTCTGAATCACTAGTAGCGCTTGAAACTAAATTGGGGGTGGTCTGTAAGCGGAACAGAAAACTCGTGTAATGCATCAGAAACTTAAAATGTCATACAGAATTTGATACAAAATAATAATTTAGGAGTTGATGCGACGTCCGAATTGATGAATAGTTTGTAACAACTGGAAGCTTTGGGAATTTCTAATAAATCTGAGGACAGCCACTGCTTAAAAGCTGATGATACTTCAAAGTATTTTGAGAATACTTAGAATTCGAGGGCTTCCTTGCCGTGGAACGAGCATGCAGAGGAATTATGGGATAATTTTGAGGTACCAGGAAAACGATTTGAGTTGCTGAAACGCAGATTTAAGAAAGATCCAAAATTTCGTGAGCGGAAATACTCGTAGATCAACATTTTAAAACGTTTTCGCAGAAGAATCGGGGTATATACTGAAAACGAATACTTTTTACAGCATAAAGCTATAATTAGAGGAAATAAATTCGATGCATCATTACATACTGAAAGCAAATGGTCATTGAATGATGATTAGAACTTTGTTTCCCTACGAAACGTGTTTCGCTTTCAAAATTCTTTCAAAATGACGAAAATGCAGACTTGTTGTTTTTGCAAAATTTAGTCGCGGCTTTCGAAGTTTCCTAAATTCCAACATGGCACTTTGACTGACCTGAAGTTTGGCCTTCCTTGATATATAATACTTCCATGTTTGTCTAAAAGTACATTCATTGAGTATATTATGAAATGTTTCGTTATTCCACCTGGGCGAACTTTGTTGATAACCTTTACTGAAAAACCACATTAATCTTTAAAAAAAAACCGAGAACATTCTGATTTTAACATTTTTAACGCGTTAGAGGGTTTGTTAGTTTTCTTTATGCTCTCGCTGAGTTAGCAGTTTATCAATCTGCTTTCGCAATCACTACAGTTTACGCACTTCCTTTAGTCTTTTTAACTTTATTATTATGCCTTTCTTTCATTGCACCTTCCGCCATGTAATATTCAACAATAAAATCATAAAATTTTTTAATATAGTACATTGTTAGAATGGAATGACTTACCAATGATATGCTAATGATACATGTGCAATGGTCAATCGTTATATAAACCGCTTTTTAACTGAACATGGGTCATTTCCCACATACTTCTTGAGATTAAACATCTCAAACTCTGAGCAAGGTTATCCAATTTATTATATTACTCAATGTCCATTAACAAATTCAACTCAGATTAATTTGCCTAATTCAAATATCAATGCCTTCCTTCGCTTTGCAATTAACCACAAACATTTAAAAATAACATAGAATACAACAAATATCTATCTTCAATAGGCAAAAATTGATGTGAGCACTAACGTAATTAATGTCAAAATTCATTTTTGAAGCTGCAATTCTTTAAAAATTACATAATTATCTTAAAAACAAATCCATGCAATAATAATGATATAGTAAAAAAAAGGAAAAGAAGAGAAAGAAGGTACGGATTCATGTAATAAACTTTATCTCAAGGAACTATTCTAAACTATTATAATTATGAGTGTTGGCCTACCATTAATATACCTATTATAATTATATCTAATAGATGCGATATCAATTATAATGTCAATATACTATTATGTACTATTTTAAATATTAAAAATAAGCCGAAGTGTAGTGGGACTGTACCTACATTATAGTAAACATTGGCTGTCCCACTTCACTTCCACCTGAACCTGAACCTGAACCTGGAATACGCGCCCAGCGTGCTGAACACTACATTACGAAAGCGTGTTAAAAAGGCGGGAGAAATATATTATAACTTCAGTTACTCATCTCTCTGAAACTGCAAAGATTTCAAGTATTATTGGTAATAATTACATCACTCGCTTTATTACTTGCCCCATCTCATGAAACAGGAAAACATAATCCAATTATTTTGCCACAAATCTCTTTTACAAATTGCAGATTTAAATTTAGTTCGTGCAGATCTATCGATTATGTTCATCTTCTGGTTACACAACCATTGATTTCACCTTAACGGTCTCAACAAGTAAGCACAGGAGATATTTCCTACTGTTTTATCCAAAAAGATGACATCCCGTTTACGTTGATTTCTTTCCTTTCCAAAGAAGTCATCAGTCATCTCTGTCAGATGACAAACCCCTTTTCCTCCACCGAAAAACGTTTATCCCACCTGTAGTCTTTTCTGCACTTTTTTTCCCAGGGCAAGTAGAAAAATTATAGTGGAACAGAAAAAGTCTTGTTCATCAATCAGCACTTCCCTCGGTTCACCTTCTAGAGGTATGTTTTTGTAAGATTACTTTTTGTTTCATTTGCATCACAGTTAAGCTTCAGAGCTCTGCACATTTCATACCGTGACACGCAAGACTAACGGTTTTCATCTTTGGATGATATATTGTAAGCGAATGGTACTTTTAACATCAAAACTGCGACGTTATCTCTAATGCAGTGAGATATTTGTCACAAAAATATGATTTAAATAAATGTTTCATGAGTTTAGAGTTTGTGCGATAAAGGGCTACACATTGAAACTGATTTGGTTTTAAGACTTTGTGAACACAGTGAATTATTTGATACATTATTATTATCTAAATATCGCAGGTTAGTACTTTATGGATTGTAATGTACTTGAGCAAAAGATGCACATATAAAAATTTTTAAAAATTGTGGGTGTTCAGAAATGGACATTAATGACATGTTTTTCAGCAGATGGCAACCCTATAATATTACAAGTATTATAACACTTGGAATTTTAATTCTAATGCAGGCATGCTATCCATTCGTTCTTAATAACAGAGTTCTGAAAGTTATGCATACTGCATATTAGCCATATGAGCGATACCTTAGATGGCACATTTTTCTGTTTTTATTCTACTTTTGCGCTTACATAATATATATCTTTTAAGGTGATGTAACACTTAAAAATATAAATACGTAAAAGTAAATGTTTGTTGCGTTGTGATGAAGTCTATGTTTACGTCTGTCTGTATGCTGGATTCTACAGAACAAGCTATATCGTGAATCTGTAAGCCAGAAGCAAATAACAATATTAAGTTATACAATGTAAAAAAATGCAGATGCACTTCGCATAAAAAGTGTTAAATTTTGAATTATTTCATGTTAACATTCCGTTCCAGAATAACATTTGTTTACCGTACATCCATACGTATTCTCCTCTCTAGCTTTTTAATGCAGATTCAGAAATTTTTTTAAATATTCCCGTCCTTTTGCCCTTCGTCAATGCATTCAAAACCCGAGCTTCTCAAATTTTGAAATGAATTCCTCTTTAGTGATTGTTATTGTCTTACGAACGAAGACAAACCCTCGCAAACTACCCCTGCTTACGTAATACCGAAACTTTCTTTTCTAACTGTTGAACTTTGTGCCAACCTATTATAAAGCCCGACACATCTCAGCGAAGTGAACACGATAGGACATTCAGTTTACGATTTCGCCAAGTCGCGAGAACATTCACCTTCTCTAATATTTTATGGATGATTTGAGGCCTAATGTGTAGTAGAGACAACAATACGAATGGGCGAGATTTAAGTGATAAGTAAGTAGAAATGAAGATATTTTATTAGATATTGTAAGCTTAACAGTGTTTATGTATTCTTATTGGAGCAGGAGAGTTTTTTCAAAGAAGTAATATTTTGATAATGTTAATTTAGTCACGACTACTTTTTATTTGTTATGTTCTTACTCTAACTTGTCTTCCTCAAATTAAGTTATTCGCATAATTGTTTCCTTTCGAGTTTCAGCCAATAAAATTAATAAAAAGAAGATCACAAATAAGTGAGGAAATACGGTATTGAGAGATATAAAAAACTATATAATGCAAGCAAAACTGATAAATGTCAGTCTAAATGCTTAAGTAGTCATTTTTCGTAATATAAAACAGTAGACGAATTTTCTAAAGAGAATTATTTAATCTATTATTCACTTTAAACTACCTAATAAATTATTTTTCTTCTTTTAATGCATTATTTATTATACCCATTTAGCTTATTATATAAAACATTTTAATTGTACTTTATTATAATAAAAATTGACTTATTTTCAATGAAACAAAGATTTATGGACAATCATTTAAGCAACTGCATGCAACAAATACTAAAAGAAATAAAATTTTAAAGTTTTGTTTACAGATATGGCAATCTTAAATTAATTTAACTGTTCTGCTTCCTAATTTGAGAATATTATGACACTCTAGAACGCATGCATGGTGTTTATAATATTTTTGACAAATGTAGTGGCAAGTTAACTGAAATGCAATAAATGTTTGACACTTGCATCATCGAAGCAAACTATACCAAAGCAAATGAACCATAAATTTCGTTTGATTCAGTCTTCAAACTTTATGTTGAAAGCAAATAAAATGTCCTGATGATGGTATTTGTACTTTCTCGTATCTCTTCATAATTTGCATATTTTCTTTTGAACTTCGTAAAGTCGTTAAATCGGATAAACCCGGAACTTCATATCTGATGATGCGTCCATTTTTGTTCGATCGAATCGTTTTATGTTAACATAAAATTCCGAAATGGTGCAGAAGGAAGATAATGTTTTTATTGCGCATTAAGTGAAGAAGGAACTTGTTATGAGGTTCTTTAAGATTTCGGCAGATTTAGCACGTTTCGCATCGCTGTAATGTGTAAGACGACCGGATTTAAGTCACACCCAGGTTTTGGGCTTATATGCAGAAGTTCATCCTTTCGATGAGTGAACTCTTGAATGGCTGAATAATTTAGTACACGTTTCAGAGCGAAGTTAAAGTGTAATGAAAGCAAACGTTTAGGAGGCCCCCTAAATTTTGAGATGAAATTTCGTTTTAAACTGTGCAGAAAAAATTATATTTCAAGTTAAAATTAATTTATGAAAAATAATAATGTTAGAGGAAAGATACAAATTTAAGAAAATAACCTAGTAGGTAAAAACTATTTTAGATCCTTACTTACTGTGCAGTGTAGCAGCAACAACTATAAAAATAATAAAAGTTGTCAATAATAGAATCACAGCCATCCCTCAGATATGACTGCTTAATACTGTGTAACCATATATGATAAATCCAGGACTGATGAAACCTTTTATTCGCTTGAAGCTATTTCCACCATACTATACTCAACCGTAAAAGATTGGAAAACCCCCTAGTGCAGCCAATAAATAACTTTACTAAATAAATTATACAACTTGATAACTAAAATTATATAAGTAATACATAAAACTTCACATACAGCTCATTTTAGAATAACGAAAATACTATGCAATAACTAAAATAACCATTTATTAGGTTTACAATAAAATAAATATTATATAATGTAATATAACTAGAATACATAGTTACACAATATTTATATAATAATATACCTATATCACCTACAAAGTAATTACAATTATTTTAATAAATTTGTCTCGTATTTGATCTTATAAAATATTATACCAATTCTTTTATAATGACAGAGAACATAATATTAATCAACATATAAGACATTTTCGGTTTTTGTTATGAAATTTGTACGAAAACATCAGTATTCCTTAAAAAAAAACCAACTATGTCTTAAACTTAAGTAAAAGAACGACTAATGTTTGGCGTAGATTTTAATTGCAATTGTATCGATTTCGAGAGCGAACAGGTACGGTCTCTCTTCGTTAGGAGTCAAAAGATTCTACAAAGAAGAGAGAAACCACAATCGCATTTATATCAAACAAAATGATGTAGCAAATGAAAGCGAGCGTAGCGCGCTCCTTCCGAGGAAGCAGTTAAAAGTATTAAAAGCTAACATATTTGAATTTTAAAAGTGTTAAGTTGAGCTGGATTGGAAATTATATCATAAAATAACCGAGATAATATTTCTGTGAATACGAAAATCTTCAAGAAAATCCATGTAACTAAAGAAATGTTATGGATGAGTTTCTTAAACGCATGAATAATTTTCGAAAAGTCAAAATTTTGAATTAAATTACCAGCCAGGATTAGTTATCAAAGATATGTTTACTTCTTGTTTTCTGGCATAAGAATCATGTTTCTTGATGAAAAAAATTCTAATGCTATTTTACTTTAGTCGATACATCTCAAACCACACTACAAGATATGCTAAAAATTCCCCAAGAATTGATATCACAAATGCAATCTTGAAAAATCGAAAAACTTATTTTATTGACAGGTGAGAAAATGACTTAGAATTTGAATTTCTGGAGACTCATGCAATTTTGTAACTGAGAGCAGCATGAAATAGAAAGACGGCAAGGTAATAAATGTTATTTCTAACAGCGGAATGTCTAATTCAGAAGTCAAACAACAAAAATCAGCGTTATACATACAAAATTTTCACAGGACTAGTTTCGATGGTTTTACCAAACCATCATCTTCAGCTGCAAAACCGCAAATGAACAAGATAGGAAATAATGAATAGATAAGATAAGAAAGCCTGAACAAGAATAAGCAAGTGGCGCCATCTGTTGGCGAAACCAGAACTAAAACATAATTTCTCTAAAAGCCAAAGCAAATTTGGATTGGAATTAGGATCGTTAACTAGAACAGAAAGATTTTTATGAATGTGAAATGCCTCTAGAAAATCCAGTTCTCCAATGGAAGATGTTTTTTGAATAATTTTGGCAGCAGAAAAATTGAAAGTGTGATTTTCGGACCAGCAATGTTGAGCAACAGAAGACTTCTGTGTTTCCTTTTTTCTAACATATGCCTCATGTTCTTTGACGCGAAATTTTAAGGCTCTCTTAGTTTGGCCAATGTAAATTAAACCACACTGGCAAGGAATCCTATAAATACCCCAGGAATTCATATCCGGAATGGGGTCCTTGAGTATAGAAGTTGGAATTTTATTGATGGGAGAATAAACAACCCGAAAGTTAAATTTCTGCAAAATATGTGCAACTTTATAGCTAATTGATGGAAAGAAGGGAATGACAACAGAATTTTTATAATCTCCTAAAATAAGAGTGTGGCTTTTAGTGTGTTCAGATGAGAATTTTTTAACTGCTTGATTAATAATGTTGGGTGAAAAGCCCCTGTCAATAGCTATTGCTTTTAAATAATTTAGTTCTTCATCAAGGGCTAGTTTGGAGGAGCAAACTTGAAGAGCACGGAAAACATAGGAATAAAATGAAGCTAACTTTTGTTTAGTCGGATGACATGATTTAAAGTGTGGTGGAAGGCAAACCGATGAAGGTTTACGGTAAACTGTAGTACTGAAGTTGGATGTGTTACGTGTGACCAGAATGTCGAGAAACGGAAGAGAATTGCAAGTCTCAAGTTCAAAAGTGAACTGAATAGCAGAATCAATAGAATTCATTGTTGAAAGAACTTTATTTAAATCATCTTTATTACCTTCAAACAGGGTAAAAGTATCGTCTACGTAGCGAAACCATGCCGGGAAGTTTCAAACAATTTTGATTCATAATAATGCATGTAGATATCAGCCAGGATGGGACTGAGGGGGCTTCCCATGGCTAATCCCTCAGTTTGCTTGTAATATTTATTTTGGAAAACAAAATGTGTTTGTTTCAAACAGAGTTGAGTGAGAGAAATTAGCTCCTCAATTTCGATGCAAGAGAAATGAAATTCGCGAAGTCTGGTTTCTAGACATCCTAATGCACCCTCCACTGGGACATTGGTGAATAATGATTTTACATCAAAAGAAACCATGAGTAAATTACTAGGAGAAATGTTTTTAACCTTTTTTACAAACTCTATTGAATTTTTTATGGTGTAAATGTTATTGTCTAATAGAGTGGAAAATCTAGAAACTAAATATTTAGCTAAAGGATACGAGGCAGTACCTAAATTTGATACAATAGGGCGGAAAGGAATACCACTTTTATGAATTTTGGGAAGAGCATATAATCTGGCACAATTCGCAACAGATGGGATAAATGAATGTTTTAAGTTGCTTGAAATGATTTGCGAAGATTTGATCGCAGTTTTTATTTTGGACAAGTCCGAAGGTGAAGGATCTTTAGGGATCGGATTATATGGTCCTTCGTTTAAGAGTTTACTGACACCATCGATGTAAGTGTTCTTATCCATGACGACTATCTGGCCACCTTTGTCGGCCTTTGAAATTTATTTGGGTATTTATAGGATTCCTTGCCAGTGTGGTTTAATTTACATTGGCCAAACTAAGAGAGCCTTAAAATTTCGCGTCAAAGAACATGAGGCATATGTTAGAAAAAAGGAAACACAGAAGTCTTCTGTTGCTCAACATTGCTGGTCCGAAAATCACACTTTCAATTTTTCTGCTGCCAAAATTATTCAAAAAACATCTTCCATTGGAGAACTGGATTTTCTAGAGGCATTTCACATTCATGAAAATCTTTCTGTTCTAGTTAACGATTCTAATTCCAATCCAAATTTGCCTTTGGCTTTTAGAGAAATTATGTTTTAGTTCTGGTTTCGCCAACAGATGGCGCCACTTGCTTATTCTTGTTCAGGCTTTCTTATCATATCTAATCATTATTTCCTATCTTGTTCATTTGCGGTTTTGCAGCTGAAGATGATGGTTCGGTAAAACCATCGAAACTAGTCCTGTGAAAATTTTGTAGGTATAACGCTGATTTTTGTTGTTTGACTTCTGAATTAGTATTTATTCGGCGTGTTATTGTGTCTTAATTAGCGGAATGTCATTTTGATGGCAAGATGACTTTTTTTTTTTAAATACTTCATCAATAGCCACTCCTATGTCAGTAGCAAGTCATTTCAAATAACTGATTCATCAGAAAGCAAAGATACTGAGAAGAAACCTTTGAGGGCTCAATGCACATAGAAGTAAAAAAACATAATCTGAAAGCTTTCAGATTTTATATTACTCCCAAAGGGCGTTTGTTTTTAAAGTTTTATGTGTTACCCTTATTTATTAATTATCATTTTCTTCGCACTTAAGCCATATAAAATTCAATTCAACAGCAATATAAGAAAATATTTAAAAACAGAGCATCTTTAAAATTTCCGATAGACTGTCTTACGCACTACAGATAATTTTTTTTCATACAGTGTTGCCATCGTTCGCTTAGAAATCGCTGAGTTTGTTAATCAAAAATTCATTAAATTGTTACAAAATATGAACTAGATACTAAAACAAATTCGAAATTCAAAATTAGGGTGTAAATGTGCCTATTTTTAGGTGAAGGATTACGTTATTCAAATTTCGATGGCTCAAAGTGCCTTCATTTTTTTCACAATGCAAAAAATATAAGTGCAGATTCTTCATTACTTAATTTACTTAATAATACAGGACAATAATATTTGCTGGTTACAATTGAAAAAGTGATTCGCCGTTTATAGTTAAACGCCACTAAATACCGTTTTGAGACTAATAACCCTTTTGGGCTGCCGCCCCTTCGGGCTTTAAAATAAAAATGTGCTTTATTAGGTGACATGATTTATCATGGGAAGTCAACGAGTTTTGTCTTTGCAAAATAGGTAATATATAAATAAACGTTAATTTTAGACATATTTTAGACATTTTTAGACAAGATTACACTTGTCGTTGGCAACAGCCGTATGCACCATGCAGGTAGCAGTACGAATTTACTCAATTCCGCTTCTTCGGGGGGCTGGGGAAGAAGTCTGTCACCCCTCTTTCCTTACCATTAACCTCTAGAGAGGACTTTCGACTCGCCGCATATTTAGAGTGCCCCTATACCGCACAGACACTGTACATTCACAAAAAACACCTTCTCAGGGATTCGAACTATGACTCTTCTGTACCGCAGGCAGAATCACTAACCACTGTCTCGGTTTGGAGGCGGATAATGTGGGACTACACTTTAATATAAAACGTTAAAAGGAGAAAATAAGAAACTAACTTCCCATATGAGCTTTCGTACAAGCTTCGCCTGTTTGAAAAGATTCCATGGACTCCTGACCTTTATGTAATTCTTAACTAGATTTTAGGCAATAATCCAGAGAGTGTGATGCTTGTGGAAGTACTCTATGAGCCTAGAAATGTTTGTTAGATTCTGTAATTATAACGTAAGGACTTGTTAAGTGCTATACTCCAATAAAATTAACTTGATGCTTCGTGATATTTTACGAACCCAAGTCCACTGTAATTGTGATTCCGCAGCTAATTTAGGACTTAGGACCTAAAAAAACATTAGGATACTTTCCGCTAACAAGGTATTAAAGAATGAATTCTTAGAGACGATGAAAAACCTGATGGTTTGCATATGATGATCTGAAAGCTTTCAGATTTTATATTACTCCCAAAGGGCGTTTGTTTTTAAAGTTTTATGTGTTACCCTTATTTATTAATTATCATTTTCTTCGCACTTAAGCCATATAAAATTCAATTCAACAGCAATAGTTGTTGATAGATCTGCTACAAAGATCGATTTATAGGAGGATTTAAAGGGCAAATTTAATAGAGGATCTCACTGCAAAAATGCGAAGAATTTTAGATGATGATTCAGATCACTAAAATATGAATTTTCTTAAGTTAATGAATATCTAAATTAGCATAAAATGCAAATCGCCTGTATCCCCAGTCGCGTGATTTTCTAGCCTATTTATTATATTTGAAGGTTTCCTTTCAATAGAATGTTTTCTAAGGAAACAATTATGAGATTTAATCAAGGTTATATGTACCTAATAAACTACTTTTATTTCATCAACTTGATATAAAGCGTGAAAAGTCACTGAATAATTCGGTGAATCTACAGGATAAAACTTTCAAACCAAATTAATATAGGTTAGGTTAGGTTAGGTTATTTAATTACGGCAAAGCCTCGAGGGCTATCTGCCTAAGGGGAGGGATGCCTTCGTGGAGGACGTTCTAAGGGAAACTGGCTCGTATACACGTTACACATGGGGAAAACCACGAAAACACCCATGCAGCCAGCCCGTTCGCGGGATTCGAACCTCGGACCGAACTACCAGTGTTCAGCGACTTTACCGCTCGGCCGCCGGTGGGCTCCCAAATTAATATAAGTGATGAATAGAGAATTCGGTGAATGTATTGATAAAAAATTATACATAGCTAAACCATAAAAAATTTTTTATGTTATATCGTTTGCAGTCCACTTTTAATGTAATTTATTTTCTGATTGCAACGGACAAAACCTGCATTTGGTATCACATCTAGAACCTTTTGGTATCATATATGGCTTTGAATACTAAAAATATTCGAAAATGGATTTCCTGTATGACTCGTTTAAGGCATGCGAACAGAAAAAAAAAGAAATAAAAAAGGTATCAGGCGAGTAAGGTAGGTGATCGAAGGTCGGAACTAATCTACAGGCCATAAACTCTTTCGCGACGAGGACCGAGTATAATTTATCATAAAGAAAGAATAAAGAATTCTTCTAGACTTATTCAGGACGTATGCCACGGTGATTTGGGATAAATTTGTTTTAAAATTCTTGTGTAGCATAAATTTGTGTAGCATTCATTATAGCTATTTTTTGGCTAATATGTGTTTAACATTTTGAGTTCGTCGCTAGGAAACATAGTTGAATTTCCCAAAGAGAAAGGTGCCCAATGCAATTCCTTCTATCCCTAAAAGGCTTAATCTTTTATAAATGCACTTTAAAGATACGGTTTCAATTCGTAAACTTGTTTCAGCATGTTATGAGTTTCTTTCGCAAATTTGCCAAACTTGAAAGAGAATTTTAAATTTTGCAACACTTTTGCACATTAACTAGAACTACTAAATCACTTTTTTAAATTAAAATTTAAATATTAAACTATTTACTCCCTAAACTGAATTCATAAAATTTTGAGCAGGTATAAGTCTAGTAAAACATTTTATTAAAAAGAAAATTACTTGCACTCCGTTTAAATTTTACTTTAATTTTAATAAACAAGAAGGATTTATTTAACTCTAACTCAACCTCAAGGATTATTAACTCTTTATCACTCAACATTAAGGATTTATTTAACTCATTTAACACTCTAACATTTATTTAACTCTCATTTGTAAATTTTAAAGAATTAATAAAGGGTATGTAAACCCTTCTACTGTGTATTTTCCTGCTACTCCGGTATACAGATATAAGTTAACCCACCTGGACTCTACAAATTAGTAAAACTTATGAACACGAACTTAATAGGACTTAGACAACTAGTATACTATATCGTACCACCTATAGCTTACGTTAAGTGATACTGCATTTAAAATTCAACAACTGTAATAAAATTCATTTGTTTCAATTTATTCATATAATTAATTACAATAATGATTACAAAGATATTTTTTTACTTTGTTGTTTACTCTTTGCATTTTAGTCTCTGAATCATAATCATTTGCATTTTAGTCTCTGAATCATAATCATTTGCATTTTAGTCTCTTCGTGGTGGTCCTCACAAATATCACAGGGAGACGATACGTGATATATGGTTATATTTAAAAGGCACGACTTGACAGGTGGTACTACATTACACTTTTTTAAAGTTTAGATTGCTTTTAATGTGCTTTATAAATTAAACAAGAGGAAATATAGAAAATGTTGATGGACCTGAAACATGAATAAAAGTTGTTGTAATGTTAATAAACTAAAATTAAATACCTATCAGGTAAATAAAAGCTGATTGCATCCTCTCTGCAACTATGAAATTCTTCCGAGGAGGAAAATCAAGCAAATATTAGAATTCTATATTTATTTAAAAATTCACACTACTGCACTTTCGGCAAAAATATACAGACTATCGTAAAGTGATTTGAATTCGACTTTAATAGACACAGCATCATATTTAACCATCAATTAGGCTACTATCGAGGAAATGTCAACGCTCACGCCATCATCAATGACTTTTCGTAACCATAAAATCATAATAAAATATCCATCAATTTCTGCCTTGAAAATGGTTATTTGAACCTTATTACCATAATTTCCGTTCTCACTGGAAGAAAAATGGCTCTTCAGTAAGAGAAGAAAATGACCAAATAAAATAAAGACTGAATCTGTGATTAAAGATTCACATTATATTTTCTTCCGTTAAGCGGGTAAATCGGCTTAACACCGTAAAGATTTTCCATCACGCTCTGGTTAATCTAATTCTTTTAAGCAAACAAAGCTATTTAATTGTATGCTCGGTTACGATTCTATATAGTAAAATGGATTCTGATGGATTTGTTAGAGCAGTTTCAACATTAAAGAAGGTCATAGATGTTTAGAAGATTACTCCGTTGCAGATAATGCGATTCATTTGTAATAATTGGCAGCTTTTTGTACCTGAAAGACATTTAAACTGTTTGCATTAAAGATGGCAAAGTACTACCTTCAAATTAGTTAAAAAATTTAATCAAAATGGTTATCAGCATAAAGCAAAGGCAACGATGGCTATCTGCTTAAGATAAGAGATATTTTTGTGAAGGAAGTTGTGGGAAAACAGGCTCTTCTCACGTTTGCATAGGGAAAATCACAAAAACCAACCATGCAGCCAGCCGTTCCTCTGGGATCGAACACACACCAAGTCAAGATATCAGTTACTCAGCTATTTTACGCATTCAGCAACTGGTGGACCTCATTATTACGAAAGAAATGTAGGTATGAGTGCTTTTTGTGGTCGTGGTTCATGATTTTGAATTGAAATTTGAGTACTTTGATATGGTTTTGTACTGTAGTAAAATCTATGAGCAGTTGTGGAAATAAATATTTTGATTGTTTCGGTTTTTAATCGGTATGTATGCGTTATTACATATAATCCAAACAGCAGTAGCAATCTGTGTAAGAGTTTTATTTTGCAGACTTTGTATTTCATACAGATTTGTTTTTGCAGCATGTTCTAATATGCGGAAGCCGTAAAATACAACAGGATGGATTTTTGTTCATATATCATTTTGTTGTGAAAAGAAAAACTGCTGTATTTTCCGAGAAGTCTTACGTTAGCAATAAAAATATTAAATTCATTTCTAATTTCGACAAAGTGGGATCAAAAATTGAATATATTATCAAATATGATGCCTGGGTATGTGACTTCTTGTTCTCAGCTTATGTCTTCTTCATTTAAATGGATGGCAGACTGAAATGATTCAATTGCGAAATAGAATTGTATTTGATTTTTTGATATTAATTGAAATTATCCAATATACTAGCGCTTTCTACAAGATAATGCTGAAGTTCACTGTAAATTAAGTTGGCATAATCAATTTATTATGTATAATTTATTATGTATAATTAATTTTTTCGGCATAATTAACATCACTTCAAGACAGCCCATCTTCAATCAACAAATATGAAACTTACTTCACACTAGCTATAAAATTTCTCAGAGCTTTATCAAAACTTACTTCAGACTAACTATTAACTTCAACAGATAAATAAAATTTAACAGACTTATGAACTGTGTACTATAATGAACAGTGAACTATTTATGAATTATTAACTATTTATCAACTGTGAACTATTATTGCAATTCAACAAACCATCAAAATTCTATTTTATTTATTATGTATATAACCAAAATTTTTTATCTAAATCTTTATTTGTACTCTACATTACGCATTCTATATTCTATGTATGTACCATCAAAATTTCTGTTAATATCTTTATGAATTCTGTCAATGTATATCAAGTATATGTCAAAATTATGTGTACATCAAAATCAAAATTTTTATTGTAATATAAAATTTTAAATAAACGTGGTCCCACTGAGTGAGCAATAAAGCTGAAAGTCTTCATGGCGGCACAGCTGCTCACCCAGTGGTCTCCTGTCTCCTCTCCTGTAAATCAAGTTGGAGCAAATAAAAGATAATGTTGAATTTGGTTGTAAATAGACTGTAGTGCGTGAAATTGGATATAAATATTTTCTAGTGCTCCTAGTGTATTTTCAAATGTGTTTTCTGGTGTTAGCTTTTCAAAATACGTATGATATCAATCTAGTGCAGATTCTCATAACATTAGGTTGTAAAGTAAGGGACTTCGAACTGAACCTTGGGTAAATTCTTACCAGTGTGATGTTTTAACCTTAAATCCAAACTGTTTGAGTACGAGGAAAGAAAATGTATGTATGTTATGTAATGACACTAGATTAGCGTGTTTTAAGTTTGCTTATAATAATCCTTACTATAAGAAGTACGGTAATAAAAGGAGCAAATTGTCGATGCGGGAGTGCATGAATAAATGCAAATGTTCCTTATATGAATAATAAAATTGGCAATAAATGATGGTAGATTGCCCTGAAATATTGTTTCTAGGGTATTTATAAATGCTGTATTTTTGCCCTGATCACTATAAGCTGTCGTTGGCATTTTAAACACATTAAACATTGCAACATTATAATTCAAAGGATAACAAATAAAACTCTACCATATAATTATTTCTTTGAAAAACTATAATAAAGAAAGAAACGATAGTATACTCTACAAAGTATATACCGATGAAATTACCATTTCTTAGTACAATAAAACATTTTAATATATTTTAGATAAATTATTAAATCGGAATTTAAAAAATATATTCATTACTGAGGGTGTTTACAAATTTTTAGAACGATTTTGAAGAAACATTTTAAAAAGCAAATATTTGGAATAAACAGACAACAGCTTATTGGTTGATCTGAGAAATAACGTCTGCTAGTTTTAAATTTATGCTGCTTTGAAAATATCGCATGTAAACAAGCTGTGGATTAAATGATATGTTTTAACGCTCTGCGAAGAGGAATATTCCTATTCTCTTATTTAACGCAATATTATTCATCGGAAAGGGAAAACAGTCGATCATTACTTCTACGTTGAAAGAAGACTCCGAACGTATACCCGAAGAAGATACGTACTGATTCTAACGTTTATAAATTTAAATCTTTTATTTCAAAACAATACCTGCCGACGCAGAAATCAATTGCAAAGTCCAATACATCTGTAGCAACAATAAATGAAATAATAAACCGATATTTACAACTTTAAAAAGTTAAAAACCATAATGTCCACCACCTTTTGCCGAGGCATGTGGTTCAACTCAGAAAAATTTGTATGAAACAATTTTGCGTGAAAACAGTTTAGTGGGAGATAAATAAAAATACATTGTTACCCTTGATGGAGCATGGTTTTACCTAAATAACTGCAAAAAAAAATGTCTGTTATTGAAAACGAAGAAAAACATATGAAGTAATGGTTCCGTCAATGGAAAGGAAGTTTCAGTAAGGGGTTTATGATTGCCGCAGAGTTCTCTTAGAAATGAGAATTAAGGATAAGAAGAGTAAAAAAAAATGTCAACTAATTATCAAAAGAAAGTTTTACGTCCGATATTTACAAAAGAGATTTTTTCATCACAGTGTCATTCAAAGAGTGAAATTTCATCAAGATAAAGCAATAAGTCATACTTCGAAATGTACCACTACATTCCTTGACAAAATATAGACTTATACATGACAAAATATACACCTTTTCAACGCATTCCTGCAGCAAAATGTATACCTTTGCAACGCATTCCTGCGAAGTCCTCTTACGTTTCGTCTACGGACGACTGTGCATGTGGACTCTCTGAAAGAATTGCTCCTGAGCCATACAACGCCCGAATGGAGAACAAACTGGAACTAAATTCCCGAAATTCACGGCCGTTTCCCACCCCATTTATAGACTCTGAAACGTAGTGGAAGACAAATCGAAATCAGTACAGCTGGAAATTTTACGAAAAGACGTTGTATGATGGAAATCACGATGTCGACGCTAGAGAAAAGCTATCAGATCGAATATTAAAAAAACGCTCATTACATTTGAAACATTGATTAAACAGATTTCTAGGGTTTCGTTTAATTCAAATAACGTGTTATTTATATATTTTTTATCTTTCCTGAACTTCTCAACTTCCCCTCGTATTTCCTCACCAGCATGTAAATTTAAAGTTAAGTGAGCATTTAAACGGGTGAATCTCGAAGTTTATTCAGAGAGTGCTTTCTCTAGCCAGCGCACGTTTCGTTTCTGACCTTGCTGTTACGCTGATACACCTTTTGGCCATTTGAATAATTATCACGCTTGTTAGGTTTGTCGGGTCAACCTAGCTAGCCGTAACTTTAAAAGCTCTAATTCAGCACTATTCTTTTGAAACTTGAATTGAATTGTGATACAATTCTTAGTTTCCACTGCAAGTTGTCCGTGTTATTGTAAAGCACAAAGTACGTGCCTTTCTGTTCAGAGTTGAAAGTAATAAAAGGTTTTTTTCACCCTTCTTCTGTGCTGGTATTATTTTACGCCTGCGCAAGAATCACCAGGTTCATGATTAGGATCTAGATTAGTTTATGTGGACAAGGAAGAACTAGATTCTATTTCCTTAAATCGTTATAAAAATACGTAAATATCCTCTGTAACTAAAATGATTCAGTTTGTTAAGCTATGATTAGATTTGAACGATAAATCAATCAAGAATTTTAACTTTTGTTGAACGGGTGCAGTATTAGAACAGCTTATGTCCGAACTGTTGGTATGCCAGGAAAGCAAATGAAACATTTTATATTTCGCCCAATGACAACACTTCCATAATTGGTTATGTAAGAAACTTTTGGTAGATAAATATTTTTTTTTTGTAGAGTGGCAGCATTTGCCAAGGTTAAGTTCATGCTAACGGAAAGTAATTTAGCAGTTAAAAAATTTCGGAAAAACTTCATGCTAAATCTAAACATTTCTAACAGCAAAATTATGGAATGAACTCCGCTAAAAAAGAGTGTGCTGTCAAAATTGGTGTCTAAAAGACCTTTACCCTGAAGATCATCGACGACCTACGGGATAGTGGCCAATTCGGATCAATCAATATATCAGCGGTATTATGCGATATATTACATCTAGCCAACGTAAAGAGATGAGACATGGAAAAAAATTACGGATCTTAGCCAAAATCAAATTAAGGACCTTACTGGCTAGATAAGCTGAAAATTATGTACCATTAGTGCATATGAGAAAATCCTCCACGAAGGCTTTCTTTCCTTAAGCAGATAGCCCAAGTGTGCTTTGCACATTCAGAACCTGACGTAATCCTATATCTCTAACCTTAAGGTTCTAGGCAGGATGGAGTGTCCCTTAGTCTACTAATACAAAACTTAGTGATAGTTTAACTCTAAAAATTAAAATTTGGTCGTCATTTAGGAAGAACAGATAAGTTGTCATAATAAGTTTGAGAAGTCCCCAGTACAACTGTATGTCCAAGCGTGGCATGGGATATAGGATAACTTTTCTTTTCGTTTAATATTATCATTTGGTTACTGTAGTCAAAACAGTCCTGGACAAATGTGATCACAATTAAGCGGCGTCTACTGTATTGTTAGTACATATATGAACTTTGTTCTCAGCAGTTATAAAATTATCTTTATTTCTCTCACCAGCTAAATATTAAATTTAATGAGGTATAATTTCTTTCGATATTCTGCTTATAGTAAATCATCGTGCCTAGAATTTTAATTATTAGGATGTATAAAGTAATATATTTAAAGACTTTAAATTATATGCTTATAAGAGAACAGTTCATGAAAACAGAGCATAAGAATGTGTAATATGTAAATCACAGACAATTTAGCCAGAGTGGGAAATATTCCTTTCTTGGAGGATTTATTTGAAACATTGAAAGTTAAATTTGGAAGTGTGACAGCACTTAGGGAAACACAATTTGAATTCTAAAAAGTGTAATTTGAAACTCGCGTTTATTAAGCAACCCTTTCTACATTTTATTCTTTTGGTATTTTAATAACTTTAAATTTCATTTGAATATTCTCAGTATTTCGAGGAATGAAACATTTAATAACTTTCTTGGACAAATTTTCTCTGCTCAGAAGTTTCGTAAAATTAAACTGTGAAGCATTCTGAGCATTTGAAAGGGAGTTTAGGATAATTATTTATGCATGAAACGTTTTGCTTTCGGAATGCTTTTCTGTCCGTAAGAATAGTCGTAATTTTGGCACAACTATTTACTAAGCTGTTGTATATGCTAGTAATTGGTAAAAAGAGAAAATATTAAGCATAAACGTTTAGTTAATTTACGTGTCATTGACTTCTAGAACTTAAGAGTCTAGCGACTATTCGCTGATCTTCTTACAACTATAAAAGATAAATACAAAGAAGGGTTAAAATACCTTTTTATTCTCTCTCAGAAATAATACAGCTGGCTCTTTTCGGGCTTACAGGAAAGCCGTCACTTGGGCTTAAGATAGAAAATAAGAAAGTAATTCTAACTGCAACTTAACCGAAGCTGTGCAGAAATAACTACTCGAGTAGGCCTGTGATTAAATTGATCGGCGAATATTAACAGGTACGTAAGATTGCGGCGGAACGTAGTAAGATTGGCTTAATGAAACGACGTTGCCCGAAGACAGAACAAGCTCTACTGTAAAATTCTGAGCTCTTTTATGGAAGATTCCAGGTTCCAGTACTCGCCGCGATTAACGTGCTAAATGTATGTTGTTTTCCGGCTGCCTTGATGTGTTTGCATCAGTGGGATCTTGACGTAAAATGATTACTTGGGCAATGAATCTAGAACGACAGCTAGGATGGATGGAGTGTGAGAAAAACAGTCTTATAATAGGCCTAACCGCTATTCTATGGAAGTGACTGAACTTCCCATTAATATTGATTGTACTTCATTTACATAAAACACGATACTGAAAACTCATTTTGGTGGGAGTTGTAGATGGGAAACAAAAGTTTAAAGGAAAATTTTTCAAAATTAAATTTAACAATTAGAAAATTACAACAATTAATCATATTTTTTATATTTTCACTGTGCTATATAGTTTCGATATGATTCTAATAACTATGAATTTATAAAGTATATTTTGCAATTCATTTCAAAATTTCAGTAAATATTTTTTTAACTTTACTAAGTAATAAATGTTGCTTTTTTATCAGTTTTGCTATGCGATGTATTCTTTTATAATTTTCATTATGGCATAATACATTAGCTTCCAAACCTCAAGTACGAAATGCAAATTAACAATTTTCGAAACATATTTGAATTTGAAAAGTTGAAAATCACTGCGTATTCAAATTCTGTATGTTACAGCCAATTACAACTGACTATCCGAATATATGCTAATTAGGCAGCCACTGTAGACGATAACACTCTGAAGATTTGCGGAAGGTTCATTTAAATGCTGATACAAAGTGTTTATAACTTTCATAGGATAATTTCTGATGGTATTCAGTTTCTATAATTGAAAGCAGGCGACAGCAGATACTGAGCGGTGGCGTACCGTCGGACGCATTAAAGCAAGACAGTCGATCAAATATACCCCTTTTTTTTGACGTTCATCATTCCATAATTTATCAAGTATGGAAAAAATTCCAGACTAGTCAAACAGTTAATTGGAGATCTGTTTCAGGTCGTCTAAAGTTACCACCTTCTGAAGATCCAAAATTCTTTTTTACCATTTATTATAACATCATATATACCATTTATAAGAGCCAAGAGGAATTGATGACCTGACTCCACATTTGTTGCATCTATGGTTGCAACGTTAGTTGAAAAGACAATATCTGCTAGTACTGTCCAAAAGATTTACATGAAGTCGCTTGCCAGAATACCAAATGTCAGTGTTCTAGTAATCACCCAATCCAGACGGCCAAAATTTAAATGGTATCGTAAACATCTTAATGGGATTGTCTAAGACTGGCGAGATGCACTGGTTGCAGACGAATCCAACTTTGACTTGGAATCAGGTAGTAAGCTCTAAGGATTTAGAAAGAACAGGTACACAGAAATAGGTCGAAAGACTATCGAACATCACTCAGTCATAGTTGGTAGTATTCATAGTGTGGGTTTGAATTTCAATGAGATATAGCACCCAGATGAGCATCTCTAAATGTGATTCTGTGGCGGCTGAGCTGTATCGGTATCTGTCATACATTCTACCATGAAACTCTATGCTTCAGCAGTTTGTCCTGATTTTCATCTTGTGGATGATAATGCCCTTCCCCAACATCATTATCTAGTACTGGAGAGAAAGAGAATTTCTCATATGAAGTAGCCGCCATATTCCCTCGACATTAACACCATTGAAATTCTATGAAATTCCCTTGCTGTTTCTGCACGTTTACCCCCTCCAGGCAGTCTTACACACAACTACATAATGCATAATGGAGGAATGACCACTGCTAGCAGCTGCGATAGCTGATCACCATCTCCTTTAAAGCATGGGCAATTGCTATAACGTTTGCCTGAAGGTTTATGGTGGTCACATTGCTAACTAATGTAAGATTTCTTTGCCTAGATTTAGCTTTAAACCTCAGTTTATTAAATTAAGAAAGTTAAATAATATTTCCAGCTTTTTAAATAGTTCTTATTTTATTTCATGCATAAGCACATTTACTAACTCCGTGTGCAATTTTGGGTTAATCAAAGCTTTGCAATTGCAGTTTTGTCGATTTTACGTAACATGCTTAACGTTTAAAAGGCAATGTGTATAAAGGTAACAGCGGGTGCTGAGGAGATCATATTTCTGATAATTAGTTCTTTTATCACGGATTTTAGTTTTTTAGCAGAAAGATATAAAACACGTGTTTTTTATGAGTCTTATTATTTTCAATATAATTATGACAAACAACGAAATTTTTTCTCGAGATAAAGAAGTATCGTGTTACGTATTATGTATGACAAAGAAATTTTTTATATACACTTTAACAATATGTTATTTAGACGCCCATAGTCAAAAGACAATGAAATTCCACATACAGGCAAATAATAGTATTCTTATGTAGATAAATAAAATGCAAATACAAAACGTTTTTACATAATATACTTTTATTTAAAACAGATATGATAATTAATGCACTAAAATGAAAAAATTAATTAATCATGGTGCATAATGGGAATAACAGATTAAATAATTCTGTGTAACGAATTCATCTTTCTGTGTAGATCATTCATTCTGTGTAGATAATGACTTATATATTTTTCAATGCAATTAAATTAATAGAAAATTTTAAAAAGTAATGGCTTATACATTTGAAAATTCAATTCAATTAATTGAAAATTTAAGAAGATAATGGCTAATACGCTTAAGAATCAAATTAAAGTGATATATTTTATTATCTAAGGGCCACAAGGTCATTTCATTTGCGATATATAATTGTCAACGAATTCTGAAAAAAGAATTATTTAATCTGTTATTCTCATTAAACTCTAAGATAATTTAATATTATTCGTTCAGAACATTATTTATCATATTCATACGCGCGTACGGGTTTAATGCACACAGAACTGATGATAGCTTGATGAAATTTATTTTTCTAAAATCACTCTCCAGTTCTGGAGCATTTCACACAAAATTACTCATACAGCACTTCTAAGTGTGACAGAGCCCAATAAGTAGTTATCAATTCAAACTACTAAGAACATTGAATAATAGAAAAAAGCCTCAAATAAGTAAGATCGCGCAATGATCTTTCAATGCACTCAATATTTTGAGCTAAACTCTAAACTCAGTTGAAAACGGAGGGGACCGTTGAGAACTGATGCTCTTACCTGTCTTATATAATTTTTCGAAGTCCACGAGAAATTTCCAGCGCCTTCGAGTTCTTGAAATTACGAGAAGACATACACAGTTACAGTTACATAGGGCCGAATACAATTACATAGTGATTGAACGGAGTTACATATATACAGATATATAACTAAAATGTCGTAAATAAACGCGAAGTTTGGCGGCTTTTGGAAATTTTTCACTAAATTTGGAAACTATTTTTGTCGCCAAAACATCGCCTGCTCGGAGCTATATCGTCAATTTGGCGAGATATCCATTTACCTCAGTATTAAAGAATCTAGCCCTTTTAAATTTATTTTTCCGCCCAAGATTTGTTTCTTGAGGCCTTTCCTGTAACCTAATATGAGAGATACTATAATTTTAATTTACCTTGACTTTTTTTTTACATACTATATGCACAATTTAGAGAATTGACACTTCTCAAGAAAACCACTAAACGCATGGATTTTCAAACTTATATACACACGAAACCATGGTCTAAGTATTTATTTACATTATACACACTATGGGGATTACGTATTATTGCCATAGTGAGAGGCTAGCTTTACGTAATAAACTAATTTAGGCTTATAATTTGAAGACTACCGATCGAAACTACGACGTCGTTCAAAGCCTGTTTAGAGCCGTTTTTGGTTTTGGTTTATTAGATTACGGCAAAGCACTCGAGGGCTATCTGCCTTAAGGGAGGGATGCCTTCGTGGAGGACCTTTTAAGGGACACTGGCTCGTATGCACGTTACACATGGGGAAAACTACGAAAACACCCATGCAGCCAGCCCGTTCGCGGGATTCGAACCTCGGACCGAACTACCAGCGTTCAGCGACGTTACCGCTCGACCGGTGGTGGGCAGAGCCGTTTTTGAATATGCCGAGTAGTTTATATAGTTCTCTAATTACAGCAGAGATAAAAATCCTTCCTTTATCAAAATGTAATTGAAGAGTTTTAGGGAATCCAGTTCTGTATCATTACCTCTGCCACCGTAATAGCCTCTTCACCAGATATAGGGTACATTTCAGGCCACTTCTAAAGTAATCAATGGGAGCGAGGATGTATTTTTTCTTATCGGCAGTTAGTGGCAGAGGCCCCGTGATGTCGAAGGCGATGCGTTTAATAAGCGCTCTTAATTGGAAAGTTGTAGCTTCCGTCGGTTGCATTTCTCCGGTTCTTTTCAACTTTATCAGTCATATCAAGATTAGTACTACTTTTGTAAGTAAGCCGTCTCATTACTCCAGTAGAAGTCAGCTCGAACTGTATGCAAATCTTCACTATTCGAAAACGATCTCCTGTCGGATATAATTCTTTATGGACGTCCGTGGTTTGGGGTCTTCAAGTATCAGCTGCCAACGGAAAGCCTTTCCATCGTCCGACTGGAATTTTCTATACAAAACGCTATTTCGAATATTGAGCGAGAGCAGAGAACCTAGTATTATTTTGTCGTAGGATGCAGGTCAAAATCTCTTGCCAGGTGCTTTTGTTATTTGAAGATTATATTGGATCAATAATAGGCTTAATGTCGCCATCTTTGACCTGATCTTTTCTGATCTCCTTGGTCCAGACGGACTCGATTACGCAATTATCAAAGTTGCATATCAGGCACGACCATCCTACTTCCATAAATACTACAACCAGCTTCTGCATTATAAAATATTCCCCACAGCTTTCAAAAAAGGCAATGTGGTATTATTTTTAAAAAAGGATAAAGACCCCCTAGTATCGAGTTCCTTTAGGCCAATTTGCCTTCTGTCGGCGATGGGAAAGATTTACGAGAAGCTCATCGTCAACAGGCTAAAATTTCATCTACATCAATACCAAAGCATTAGCCCAAGACAATTTGGCTTCAAACAAGGCAGTTCTACCATTCATGCCCTGCAGCGAATCCATGAAGTCCTAATTCAGAACAAATCGCAGGGCTACCAGACGGCTTTTATATCGATAGATTTGCAAAGTGCGTTCGATACCCTCTGGTGGCCTGCCATCAGGCAGGCCCTCAGAGAGGCAAGATGCCCAAGAAATATCTTTCAAGTTCTGGACAACTATCTGGCAGACTGGCAACTGATGATCTCTAACAACAGTAGTACTGTTTCAATAACACAAGTGAGAGGATGTCCACAGGGGTCCTGTGCAGGGCCTCTGCTATGGAACCTCACCTTTAATAAAGTCTTAGAGGCAAGGTGGCCACAACATACTGTGTTAGTTGCATACGCGGACGACGCGGCATTACTGGTCAGAGGCCGCACACGCGCTGAGCTTGAAGCCCATGGCAGTGAGTCATGCACTATCTTTGCCAACCTCTGCGAAGAGCTAAAACTCAAAATATCCACCACAAAGTCCACTGCTATCATCTTTCCAAGAAAGGGTACAAATCCAACACGTAGCCCATGTATCAAACTACAAGGCCGGAATATTAAAGTCGTAAAAACTTTAAGATACCTTGGGGTAATATGGGACCCAGGTCTGACTTGCTTCCGCATATCCAGGCACAAAAGATTAAAACATCTGCAATTGCCAGGAGATCACGACAATTCCAAGGCCGGAACTGGGGACGGAATCCCCACATTCAAAAGGTACTTTATAAAACTGTAGCTGAGAAGGTGGCACTCTATGCGGCAGCTATATGGGCACAACCCATGACCGCACGCAAGGTTAAGCAACTCCTATCACTACAGCGCCCATTCGCCATAGGCTTATGCAGAGCCTACCGCACCACTGCAACTTATGCAGCACTCACCTTGGCAGGCATCATACTACTTCATATCCAAGCGGAGCTAGAGGCCACATATACTAAAATAATACATCTACAGAAAGACGCAACCTTTGCAGGCACCTTACATAGCCCTGCAAATTACGAACATCCATGTACTCCTCTCCACACGCACCCAGCACACAAGGGACTTGGCATTCACACTGTCCTCAAACCGTCACGAAGTCAACCAGAAGGAAACCCTAATGTGCACGCGTTCTACACAGATGGCTCGAAAACTGCTGAGGGTGTAGGTAGTGCCTTTATATACTACAGGCAAGGCCATGCTGCACACCATTGGAAAGGGCACCTCAATCCAAATAATAGCATTTTTCAAGCAGAAGTAGTTGCCATAACAGCTGCCATTGAATACGTGGCGCTCAACAACATCACACATGTGCAGCTTTATACAGACAGTATGTCGACACTGCTTGCTCTTGACAAACATAGTCACGCCTCCCCGCTGATCATACGACTGCAGCATATCCTAAAAGATAATCGGCACGCACATGTTGACCTAGTATGGATTAAAGCCCATGCAGCTAACATGGGTAATGAGACAGCGGATGAACTCGCTAAAGAGGCTGCTTCGAACCAAAATGCCAGACCGATATCAGTATCAGCACCACCATCTTTCCTCAAAAGTCAACTGCGAAATGCCGCTATCCAGTGGTGGCAAAGAGAATGGGATCAGGGCGACACGGGAAGGAGAGCGCATAGCTTCTTGCCAAAAGTAACCACGGAGCGCCTTATGGCAATTGCTCCCCTTACCAACTTCATTACTGGTCATGGTCCCTTCCCGGATTACTTCTACCGCCGCACCATCTCAACCACGGATCGCTGTGTTTGCGGGGGTGAGGGGTCACCGAACCATTATATCTTTCAGTGCCCACTCACGGAACAGTTCCACTTCCCGATACCAGCCAATATCTCAGCATTTCACAAGTTCCTAGCCAAAAACAGAGCGGCCATAAATAAAATCTGCAAAATAATAACCACCATTGCAGCATATGGCCAGGACCTCTGTCAACCAGAGTAATATGGCTTACATGCATTACTTGCACTGACATATGCACTCTAATGCTCTACCATCTAATCTCTGACTGCATAGGGAGCAGAAGAAAATTGAACACCATTTTTAGGTGTTTAATTTTCTTCTTTTGTTATAACCTATTAAGTGTTTTTTTTTAACCGTGCCTGTATGTTAATTCAAATGTACTTCAAATGCCAGATGTCAAACAGTTGCCCCTGTATGGCCATGTATCCACACTTATAACTATTAAATAAACTCCAGGGGAGGACGCGGGACATATGCCTGTTAACCTCTGTTAAACTTCAGGCGTCCCCGTCCTCCGTCACCTGTCACTATGTGGATCTAGGTTCTCGCGCTTTCAAGACATGAAAAGCGCAATTTTAATTTTGGCAATCGGCCCAGTAGAGAGGGAGATATAGAAATTTCCCTTTTTTTCCCTCAGTGTACGTATTTCGTATATTATGTATTTTATCTTTTATATGTATAAAATATATACATATATAATTTTTACGTTCATGATACAAATATTTATACTTTCTAAAGTTACAAAAATTACAAGTGACAAAGCACAAAGAATGTGGAAGGATTTAGAAAAGTTTCAAATTATAATGGCACACAAAAGCAGTAAAAGTAAATATGAATGGCTGGAGAGGAAAAACTGTTATCCAGTTCGCAGTGCTAATCTTTATATGTAAAATGTACGTTGTACGTTTTGTACTGCGTACTTTGTACGATTTGTAATTTTGGACATTTTACATATTAAGTAAAAATTATTTCTGTTTTATTATTGCTGCAATTTAACATTATAATTAATTGAAATTAAAATTCATTTAATAGCCTAACATCATTCTAATATCCTCTTGCATATATATATGCATAGATGATAATTTTATTAGACATATTTATCTCTTAATATATTTGCTCATTAAATGAAGGAAATTAGTCTAGAGTAAACTAATATTACATTTTTAGAAATGAAAAATATCATTTGAGTTTCATCTTAAGAATAATAATGTGTGCTAAAACAATCATTCAGTTAGACTTTCCGGCTTTTCGTTATTTATCATTGCCGTGCATTCATAGTGGAGTTGTATTGAGAATACATTAGTAGTAACGGAAGATTAAGTTAAATAGTTTCCTAGCGTATACTAATGCAAGTGGTTAATAAGACTTGCAATTACATGAACGAAGGCGATATAAAGGGATTTCAGAGTCGCTGGTTAATGAATTAGATCTGAATGCTTGAACGTGATTTCAAACATAATGAGGACTGCCTTCAGCTTTACGTGCTAAAAGGTAAATATTTACGTCAAAGTCTCTTAGTTCTTGTTACCACTAGATAGATAGCACACGAATAAATACTCAAAATCTAAACATTGAAAAAGTATTATAACAATAAATTTTGATAATAGATGAATTTCATGATTTCTGTTTTTCGTAATTTGTTTTAGAAACTTTTAATAACAGCATTTAGAATATTTCCCGCTATAGAGACAATTTTCCCATTACATATAGTGCGAAAACTTAACTGTAATATTGTCGTAATTCGAGCCTCGGGTCTTCCACATGTCAGATAACCATGCTTACGAATTATACAACAATGGTAATAGGTACGGTGATAAGTCCCCAGGCATTTCATTATATTGCGAGTGACTAGGGAGAGTCATGAGACACAGTAGACTAGATTCGGATTAAAATAATTTATCGCCCTCTGCCTTTTAGTTCGAAGATGTTAAGACTTCTAAAGAAAAGGAAATAAAATTTTATTGTGCCTTCGTCAGGGATAAAGCTGTGGATGTTTCTGTTTAGTCAGCTACTTAGACGCACTAAATAGTTACACAATAAAACGCACATCAAAGAACTGTGTTAATTCGTTATAATGTTATTTTAAACTCATTTTGTAAGATAAATAATCTTGTTTTTGTTTTTAATTAAAACTAGATTGCTATAGTGAAGTAATTCCGACCTGAATGATAAACCAAGAAAGCAATAGTTATAAGAATATTTATAATATATATGATATTTACATTGACTTTAACATTATAAGGTATTTTCTCTCTCCCATCCGTATGCCTTCGTGGTGTAACGGTAGCACACTCGAAGCGTAATCCAGAGGCCCAGGTTCGAGTCACGGCTAGGACACTCTTTATTTTTTCGTGTTTCCCACTTCAAACTTCCTAATGACTCTGCAGTGGTGCTCGAGATGACGGATGATGAATCTTCACCGCAAGGATTTGGCGACTGGGTATTTTTAATCCCCAGTCGCCCTTTAAAAGGGGAAGGATATACTGTATTTTCTCCCTCCTTTCCGCATGCCTTTGTTGTGTAGCGGTAGCACACTCGGCACATATTCGAGAGGCCCACGTCCGAGTCTCAGCAAGGGCATTGTAATTTTTGTGTTTCCTACTTCAAAATCCTAATGACTCTACGACGTTTGCAACAACTATTATAGAAAAGAATTTACAATCTGTGTACTTGAGAATGTTTTTTTGCATATGATACATATTAAATATTTTTGCCTCAAGTGAAATTTTATTATTTTCTGTATTTTTACTATTTCTATTTATTATTGTTTATTACTTCTTATATAGACTAACACAGCGTTTTTAATATTTTTTTAAAGTGGAGACCACTTTTGAATATTAAAATGTATTGCGGACGAACACCTAGCTCTTATTCACTTAAAAAGCAATTTTTTGGCATATGCTACTACCAGTATATATTTTAAAAATACAATTAATAAAAATTCGTTTTCTATTTGTATTAACTAGTTAATTGAGTAGAAGGAAAGTTATGTTAAATATTGTAATAATAAATTGTATTTATGTATCCTAACAACAAAATGTGACTGCCAGAAGCTCTTACCTAAAGATTTAAAGCTCTTATAGCTTAAATACATAAGAAACTAATATGTGTTTCTGTAAGGAATACAGAGAGGAGATGTTATAGCAAAGATTTAAAATTTAATAACTAGAAAATTAACATAAGATTCTTTACACACACACACACACACACACACAAAAAAAAAAAAAAAAAAAAAAAAATTCACCTCGAAAATGATTGCATTGCTAAACCATCTTACAACCATAGTAAAATTTGGCATTTGTGCAGGAATAAATGTTGACTTCGACGAATTTTATTTGTGATCTGTTTATTGTTTGTCTCCTTTCTGTTAGGTTTTGATTTTCTAATATACCATATAAAAAGAATAGAACACGTTTTTCTCTGAATACAGAATATACAGAATCCTCCCTTGTACACGACTGTGCCAAAATGCATTGAAATCACCTCTGTGGAATTTTTATGAGTCTTTATATCAATAAAGTAGTTTAATGTAGTTATAACGCAATTAATTACTCACTAACCATAATTATTGAATTATTTGAAGTTTTATTCGTGCTCAGTTATACCCTATTAGTTTTGTTTATTCGGTAACAATTAATTATCCATGAAAAGTATTCTGTTTTAAAAATAGATAAAACATGCCATAAAACTGTCGCTATAACACCTCTTTTTCTCTCTATATCTTTGTTCGAGAGATATTCGTTTTGTAATGCAATTACTCGAATTGTGTTACGTGAATAGAAAGAATTACCATATCCTTCTTATTAATCGTTGTGTGTCTGCTGAATATTGCGTTCTTTCCTTATGCACGTGATATTTCGTTATGCCTCAAGTATCGTTTTCCCCCTTAAGCATGAAATTTTGTATAATCGATCGCATTATACACATTTATAACCGCTCTAACAAGGTAATGCAGGCATATGAATGACTGGTTTCTGTTTCCTCACCAGAGTGAGTACTTTATTTGATAGAAGATAGTTAATCTAATCATCTAGACTATTCGACAGCCTAATATAGCTGATATCCTATTTAGTCCAAGAAATTTACTGCTCTAACATTTCTTGGTTTACATAATAATCGGCATTATTCTACGATTTATTCTTTTGAAGTCTTCCAATCCTACCGTACCTCTGAAATCTCTATAAATTTTAAGCCAGGTTCTGTCGTAATTTAAATAGCCGATTAGTGCCATTCTAATCAAAATACTGTTTTAGTATATTATTGATAAAGTAGAATGAGTATTCTTCAAACTGTATTTTTCTGAACACGCATTAAATTGTAGCATTGTTAGGTTTATTCTGAAACAGAAAACATGCAAAATCAGCAAAATTCTCGTCGGAACTTTGGACCCTCCGAATGTTACCCAACCTGTTTCCAATTAACCAACGAAGACAGGCGATAAGGAAGAAAATGTTATTAGATTTTCCATACATAAAGGCTAGAAGAGAACAAGTTATTGTCCACCGCTTTCTAGTTTGGCCATATTCTTTTCGCCATTTGAAGAGTCGTTAGGTGTTTTTTAAACATGATGTGTCATTAATATACTGGCTGGAGTTCCAGACTTCGCGATGCTTACGAGATATGCTTCCAATTGTACGACAAAGGCACACAGTAAGGAAATGGGACGTTCGCTATACAATTTTAAGGAAAACAAACACATCTGTGTTTTTTATATTTTTAGAACATGGTTGTCTAATTTTAAAAATGATAATGCATGTATAGCATTACTGAATGTTTGTGTTAGCATTTTGACCCATTTCTTATTTCCAGCTGTCTGCATTTACGCTTGCTTTCTACTTATTATGTAAATATGTAGACATTTCCTTTGTAAACTGTTGTTTATGGCTTTCACGTCCTAGATCCATCATTCTTTTTCCCATCTTTTTATTAGATTATTCACTTCTTTCTCTGAGAAAGTTAAGTTTGTAAAGTTATGTCTCACAAAGAAAGACAGATAGGTCAAGTGAAAGCAAAGAGTATGTATTTCGGATCTGCGTTTCGTGTGAAAAGGAGCTTCCATAAAATACAGCTTTTTTATATGTCATCTTGAAGAAGCATTTTGGAAATATTGGCAGGAAGTGTTCGTGATATATTGTAACAGTGTAACAATTGTAAATTGTAACAATTTTGTGGTAATATTTCAATGATAACATTGATATTTTGTGATATTTAAGAATTTTAATAGAAGTAGAACGCGTTATTTAATTGCATGAAAATGAAGCATTTGGTAACTTACCTTTCAATATTGATATCATTTTCAAACATTTTTCTAATTAATATACTTAAAGACAAGTGGTTTCAAATAAAGGTAGTGCTTACAGTAATGCATTTTAAAGTTTAAGCATGCATTTTGCTGCTTAAATATTTCACATTTGTACACTAACGTAATTTTAATACAAATTAAATCTATTTGATGATGCACTTATTTCATTAGAAGGTATATTTTAGCCAACATCTGTTATATTTGTTGTTGTTGTAATTGCTGTTGCTGGTGTTCTTGTGGATGTTGTGGTTTTTAACTTTAGTTTTGTTTTTACTATTTTATTTTTTATTACTTTTAGTATTATTGTTATTACTCTTATTATTTGTTGTTAATTATCATTACTTGCTAATTCTTTCCTAAACCACCTGCTTCGTCCATCCGACGTAAGCAGAATGCTGATTATATTGAATAGAAATAACAAGCGAAATAATAACGTAAACAATTTACGGATTATTGCTTTAAAGAATAAGAGTAATTGCCTTTTTTCACTAATGAATATGGTTTTATAAAACACTTAACTTAAATTTTATTTTTTATCTGTGTAGCTGAATTTTAGCTATATTTTTTTTCTATCCTAAAAAGATGATATTTTTAAATAAATAATAATTTTAATAATGTCATTATAGAACATTCAACTTAGAATCAAATTTAACAGTCTCTATGCAAAACTACAATACTCTCTGGACCGGAGAGTAAAGTACAACTGAATTTCAACATTTACTAACAATCACTACGTCAGACCCTCACTTCTACTCTGGCGCGTAACTCTCTAGGTAAGTAACAAACTTCTTCTCAGAATCACTTCATTTACGATTCTCTTCTCATTCGAACCTGCGCAGCTTGTAATAAAATTCGAAAGACATTTGGCCTGATAAAGTATCAAACAAAATAAGCCATAAGTATCCATAAAGCTAAATGTTAGTAAAACTTAAAACATTACTGCAACTGAGGTCCTGAAAGTCAAAAGAATTTGTAAATACCTTTCCTAATGCAAAATTAAACATCTAAAATAATTGATTAAATAATATTTTTATTTCTATTTATAAAATGTAACCCAGAATGAATAAAACTGTAAAGAAATATTAATTTTGAATTCATTTTCGACATAAAAGACACGTAGCAGAGGTATGCACTTTCAGTGGTTTTTAAATATTGATTTTCCAAAAACCGTTTTATTAAACAACAGCAACAAAAAATCGGATGTGGACTACGTCATATGACTTCCTCTTACGGCCTATTAATTTACACATTTTTGGCTCTACTTCATTTAAACTTACCTCCTCGAATAATTCTAACTTAATGAACCGATCGCTCAATGCTAGTTGAAAATGACATCAAAATATGCATATTTTCAAAATAAATATCCCGATCAATTTTTGTCATACGGGAGTCAAGTTTTTTATAGTTTTTTTTTCTCATAAGGAGTATAAAACTTCTCTGAATATACTAAGTGTAGAAGCCGAGAGGACACATTTAAAATTAAATTGCGTTATGTGTGGAAACTTCTGTAATTGGAAGTGTAACACTATAACCAACGAGTGCTAAAAGCAAGGTTAGGTAAGGACTTTAAGCCGAGTAATAGGTGGGTGGGTATATATATATATATATATATATGTAATAATAAAATTCCATAGTCAAGCATACGCTTAAAATTCTAACTGTATGTTCTTTTCATTTTTAATGGCGACGTTCTCTTATTTGAAAGTACGCGGAATTAAATCCACAGCCCCGTAGTCAAGTTGTTTTTCCCGCGTTTTCTACACGTACAGTTCTAGAATGTTCTGGAAATATTTCAAGCGAACTGGATTGGCTGACGAGGCTGACGCCATTTCTTGGAAGCTCCGCCTTTCCATAGGCTATAAAAGGACCCGTAAAGGAATATTGGGGCTTTTTGTCGGTGCGGTGTAAATCACCTTAATTTTTAATTCTTCACAACGCCTTAGGGCATATCTCCAACAGAGACGGTTAAAGTAGCAGAGGCTATTAAATGCCGCCTAACCATTCACTCGATCGATATCGGGGCTTTTTCTTTAATGCAAGATGCAGTAAACTTCATACAAAAAGTTATTAGTAAATCTTTTTTATTTACTCCGGAGATATGAATTTTGTAACTGCTATTTCTCCTGAATAATAAATAATGTATCCAGTTTTTTAAACTTATAGTCTGATTATTTAAGTTACGACTACATTTATGATTCTTCAGCATTCTATCTATTGCGGACAAAAGCTGGTACATCACATATATATATCCATAATGACTAGGAAATCGGAGGCGAAGGCAGATTAAATCTTCAGTTTTATTTTCAGCAACATGCTGCGGCTACACACAAGTCAGCACATTAAATGTGCCTATTCCAAAATGCTTACATTTTTGGTAACTTTGTAGCAAGAAAGCAGCAGTAGACAGACAGCAGTCTAGCTAGGCCAAAGCGTGAAAAGCAAGTGCGTAATGTTCAGAATGAAATCTTAGTCAAACTGATATAGTTTTGGTTCTCAAAGCATTTTGATTGGATAGTTAATATTGCTGTAAAATTATTATTGGCTGCTTGGGTTTTAGTTCAATTTACATCACCAGAATACCAGAATTACGTAAAAGTCATATGACATAAATTTTTCTAGAAATGACGCAGTGCAAATATATGTTTCTATTTTTAGAATAGAGAACGGAGATAAATTTACGCTGCTAATTTAATCTTTTACATATTCCTTATTTTTCTTACGTATATATATATATATATATATATGTGTGTGTGTGTGTGTGTGTGTGATATTTCGGCATCAAAGTTCAGGCATGGTTTTGACAGAGTGGTAAGGCTAATCCAAATGAAGAGGCAAGTTGATTTAGTTTTTAATGGTACATCTTTATTCCATAGCTTTTCTTCAATTATCACTAGAGATCCTTTATTCGTTACTAAATAAGAGTATTTAAACTTGAATGCGTCATAACTTATTCTAACAAAGAGAGCAAGCGCAGTAGCGTAGACCCTAAAGGCACAGAGTGAGGAAAGCTTCTGACGCAAAATGGCGCGCATTCGTTATTTATAGTAGCAGTTACGTAATAGGCTAGCAAATTCTAGAAGCCACTGATCTAGGGAGAAGATCCTGAATAGCAGAAAGTTAATTAAAGGTTGCGTGTTCGCGAAAAGCAAAGTCATTGTACTTTTTTATATTTTACATATATAGTATATACTTTTATTACTACCGATTGCAATAAGAAAGGGAGGTGTACAATTGCATGTATAACAGTCCGATATACATATACAAAATTTCAACTTTCTACGCCTAACTGCTTTGAGCGATACGTCGTACATTCATACAAGCATCAGGATACAATCCGTTTCGAATCCAGTTTACAATATTTTTTGGAAGAAAGAGTTCTTTCCTTTCTTCTCTTTGCAGATAGAGACATAACGAAAAAAATTGTCCAAATTGATTCGAGAACTGTCAAAATAGATATTTTGTTTGAAATATGATACTCGAAATTTTTTTGAAATATTTTTGAAAGCAGAAAATAAAACAAAATAAAAATAAACAGCTTCGCAGTTTTCTCTGGGATAATCTCTCTCTATGGATGATCTCCATTGATAATGACTACTTAAAAACTATATTAAAATTTAAAACAGTCCTATAGATTGACAATTAATCTAAATCCTTTCAAACGTTTTATTTTTTTTCTTATTACTTCTTTTTCACATATATCAATAACAAATTTGAATGTTACCTTAAATTCGCAATTTAGAAATAAGTCCAGAATTTATTATTTATAGCGTGGATATCCTTGAATAGCTGGATAGGGCTACAGTTCCTCAATAATTCGTTCTATGCTATATTCTGGCACCTTAACGAGCTAAGTACATAATGTTTGAGAGATCTTTTCTGAAGTAACACTTCACGAAACTACAACTGCCTTAGCTCATATTTCTCAAATGTTAAAAGTTTTGTTGAGATAAAAATCTCTGATAAGAAAATAATAGGAGGAGGTCATAAAACACAGCTGAAAAAGCACAAGTTACCACGCAACCTTTAGACGATATTCAATCGATAAGAGAGGGCGAGACATACTGCGTCATGAAATGATGAGAAGAAATAGACATGGAATGAAAAGGCACTACTGCAATAATAAAAAAAAGGATTTATTAAACAAAGTGAAATTCAATTCCCAATTGCAGCAACTGCTCAAACTGGCGTTCGTCAACAGTAATGCATGCTCTCCAAGGCTTTATACTGCTTATGAAGTCACTGCCGTACATTGGCGAGCACACTATGCATCTCTCACACAGTTCCAGCACCTAATTTCTTCAACGAAATGAAAGGGACTCCCATGATAGGTGAGACTCTTTACGTGACCCCAGATGGAAAAGTCCGGGCGTGATAGATCGGACGAGTAAGCCGGCCATTTGATTGGACCTTCCCAAACAATCCAATATTCTGGATGAGTGGTATACAAGGAGCTCCGTGTATTCAATTAATAAGGGGCTAGTGTCCCGTATTACTGGAACTGCAGGCATCTTTTCATGTCTCCTGGAACAGGTTTTAACAGCCCGGGCAGTACCTCTCGCAAAAACACGAGGTATGAACACCCGTCCAGGAGGCCTTGCAGCAGATATGACCCAGTTTAAATGGTCGCGTATGATTTCGCTCCAAACATTTACTCGTAAATCGTGCTGGAACGATCTTTTTCTCATGGTCCGTAGATTATCAGCTGCCGAGACTTGATAGTTATGGATAGTCAGTATCCCCTGTAAGTGGAATGCGCATTTGTCAGAGAATAGCACATCTGCTGAAAACCCCGGATCCACGGAGATCTGCTACAAATGCGAGATGGCTACAAATGCGTGCAACATGGCAAATGCGAGATGTAGCACGGAATCTTTATTTGACAACTCTGGAACACTCTGCACGTGGTAGGAGTCGATTCGTTCCTCTCCAAATGCTTGCCTTACCGCTTTATGGGGCAAGTTAACAGCTTACGACACTATGACCAACTATGACCACCTGAGGCTCTCTCTCATACGCTGCAAAATGTTTTCCGTTATGGATGGCGTTCTTTCAGAGCTTCCACACGCAATATTCTGTCACCCTACCTGTATAATAATTAGCCACCCTGACAGCCACATAGATTTGCCCGGCTTCAAATCCAGCAGACGGCATGGTTGTTACTATCCATACCTTCACTGGATGCAACGGTGCCCACCTATTAGGTGCTTTCATGATGAAATGGCCACCAGTTCTGGACCTTGTAGTGGCGTATGGCTAATGTCTATTCAATAAAGCGCTCGGCCATTTAAAAAAAAGAAAGCAAAACACACTTCATATTCTCCGTGAAATTTGAAAAAAACCCTCTTTGGCCCAGTGGTCGATGCATTCAGTGAATGGATCAGGCATCTAGGAGTCATCTTCTCTCGAAACGCTCTTGATACAATTTTGCAACTTTCCTTGAAATGCGCTCTAAAACCTCGTACGAACGAATATAATGCAGATCTGTCTTCTGATTCGTGTACGCATCCATCGCCTCGGTTATCCAGAGCAAAAATGAAGCTTACTGCTGTGAAAAGCGTTTTACTTGCGTTTGCGAATTGTCTAGCAGCTGCTATGGGAACGTACAAGACTACTCATTTTCGCTATCGCGTGAACGTCTTTAGCCAATGGCAACAGATATTACAAGTAAAAGCCAGTTAGTTTGTGAAGCTTTAAAACCTGAATTCAGATCATGAATTGTATAGTGCTATGTGCTTGTCTAGTCGTATTCTATCACCCCCTAACGTATGGATTATGAGTTTAGGAGCATTCTTTATAAGGTCTTCCTCCGACCTAAATTTATCATTTCAAAACTTTAAGCTGTCGATTGGAAAAGGTCAAAACTGAACGTAGGTTTTACTGTGCTAGCAATGACTATGTAAGTTATGTTGTAAATAAATGCGATTATCTGGAATAATTAATAAAATTCACAATTCATGGTAGGAAGAAATGGCGTGAAATTTATCAATGACCAGTGTTTAGTATTTTTTGTTTCCAAACAAATTTCTAGTGTCTAACAATAGATGGCGCTACCGCCTGATGATTCAATTGTGGTTGCTATGGTAACAACTTTCAAATTATGTGATTTATGTGTTCTATTCCTTTTTTTTATTGCTACAGTGCTTTGAGTGATCTGTGCTGTGTCGTCACGTGGACGGCATTTCTTCTATTTCAAAGTGTTATGTGAAATAAATAAGTGATAATACTTTCGCTTACCTTTGTTTTTGTGAACTTATTGTTAATCAACCAGCATTCATTTTTTGTATTCAATGTTCCTAAGCCTACCTTAACGCTAAATAGCATATGAATTGATATTCAAAAGGATTTGAATCCGTAATTATAGAAAAATATGTGGATAAATAATGCCTATGAACTCAAGCTTATTTCGTTTATAGTACAAAATAACATACTCACAACAAATCTTTTACAGAATTAACAATGCAATGAATTTCAAAGCTAGTCACGTAATTCCTGCATCAGAGATTTCAGGAATTATAAATATAAGAAAATTTTAATAGATTGTTCCTTTGCCATCAGATTAAAATACAAACTAGCATTTCGCGTAATTTTCATTTACTTACGTGAAACATATTACGAACTTTGAATATTGTATTAAAATATATATAGCGTATACAGTTCATAAAACTATTTAAAAGCAAGAATACTCTAATATTTACGTCAAAGAATTAGAAATACAAGCAAGACTATTATAATGTGACGAAGAATTAGAAATATAAGCAAGAATTTTATCATATTTTCGCCAAAGAATTAGAAATATATTGCTTGAACCACAAAAATTTCTTTTCATAAAATGCTGCATATGATCTTTTCGATAAAATGCTAAAAACGGCTGGGAGAGCGCAGTTTAAATATACTTTCTTTAAAAGATATAAAGTAAGGTAAGTTGCGATGTGGAATTGAATGACAACTAGTTGGTAAAAAATATGCAGCCATTTCGTCGTGAGGCATATTTTTCTTGCAAACTAGCAGAAGAAGTATCCGAACAACACCATTACCGGAAGGCTGGATGTAAACTTTCCTCGTTGCAGTCAGCTCATATACATTCTAAGCTTACTTCATCTTTCGTTCTTATTTCTTAGAGGAAAGTAAAGTTAAAAGATGAGAAAGCACCCATAGGGCTTCAGACAGTGATGCTCATAGGGAGCTAGGTAGTTTTTACAACATCGTTGAAGATTCTATTTTTTTAACTGCGTTTTAACGTTAAAAATTATTGAAATAGTTTCTAGCTATAATTTTTTTGCTATTAAAATATGTAAAACGTTTTCTAGAACCTCAGACCGCACTCGTAATGCTGCAATAAGGACCATACTCATAAGTGTGAAAGATGCATGTGAGACACATAATACCTTATTCTTCAACAAATCAAAGCTGTAAACCCTGTGGAAACTGTTACCATCACCGTGACAAGTACTTTAAGATAGTTCATCTATAGCAAGTATTTGTTTTACACCCAAATTCTTGTTTTCACGTGACAGAAAAGGCTGCAATAATTTTAGTATTATTGCGAGAGAAGCGTGGAAAGCTTAAAATTCTGTAGCAGTTAAATATTCATTTGTGTTTTGCAACATAGTTTCAATTGGAGGATATACTCAGAATGTTGCCAAAGTGTCAAACGCGCTACAGTACGTATTCCATGAAAATGAGAATGAATTTAATTCAAAAATAGAGAATAAATCCAACTTTAAACCTCTATATAGATTTTGAGAATAGACAAAATTGAGCCAAATTAAATAATTAATAAAACATATTAAATAAAGATTAAATGATGGTGGATCCGTTATTTTATTGTTCATTTTACAAAATTAACTTAAACTTTGTGCAACAATTAGCCATAAACTTAACAAATAAATCATAAAATAAATAAAAGAATTCACTCTACCAATGTTTTGGGTAAAAATATTGGAAAATATTATTAAACATTAATAACTTTAAAGGGCATTTTTAAACTTTAAATGGCATTACCCCTAATGCCATCCAGAGTTTTGTTAATGGCAGTAAAAATGAACATAGGAATTGCGGTAGTGAAGTTGAAAGGTATTTCTCCCACCTTCTTAGGGAGCCTTCGTGGTGCACGTTCTGCACGTTCAGCGCGTAATTGAGATGTCCGCGGTTCGATTCCCGGTGAAGGCATTGCTATTTTTTCATCTTTCCTGCTTCCGAAATAAACCTAACCTAATGACTCTACAAAGTCTTCATTAGAGTACCCATTAAAAGCTTTGATATTAAGCCTAAAAACCCTGTTCTGTTCTTCATTCTCAGCTTATAGCAATTGAGGAGGGCTTAAGGCTCATACGCTTGGTACCACCTACAAAAGGATGCCCGGAGTTTTACGTACGGTCTCAGTTCTATTCAGCATCTGCAAAATTGGTCTCGTATTGGATTTAACACTTCACTTTCTATTTGGCTTGGCTTTAAAAAACCTCTCTCCCCATCATGATGTACATCTATAATGGATCTTTCACATATTAGCCTCAGTGGTAAGAAAATCGCTGATGCCCCAGCGAAGGAAGGTACTTCAATGACTCTGACCACTGGCACCTCACATTTTTGGAGATCTGCTTGAGAGTTAAATCTACTTACGCCTCAACCTGGTATTCTCCTCCGGCGCATGACTGTTACTTTTGCAGGCAGCTGGGAGATGCTATTGCTTTTCGGGGGGGGTAATCTTGCTCAGCAGACTACTTTGACGAGGGTCCTAAGAAGAATCTGAAATGCCTTTGATCGGGGAAATAATGTCTACCGCATGTGCAGGAAGATATACAGATCACTTCACTCCTGAATATCTTCTCACCTATTTGGGACTTGTAAAAGAGAACCTGTTGAAAAGACCTACCTTCGTTTAGGATTTATTGACGGTTCATGGACTCGTGGATCTAATCTAGCTAGACTAACCAATTAGTATCAGTAACAAAAACAACAGATATTAATAAACATTGATCAACTGTGTGCGTCGACGGCACACCCATTTTTTTTCTCTTTGCTTTTCCTGATATAAGATATGCAGCTAATAATAAGAATATATAAAATACAGTTTTAATGGTAAAAATTATGGGAATATTTGTATTAAAAATGATATAATACTTAAGTAAAATAAGATTCAGCTTTTAAAAGATTAAAATTAAAAATTTATTCTTTTGAATACAGTTAACATCTCAAAACATATATTTAAATTATTTTTAAGTACTAAAATAATTAGTTCTTTCTTGCTTGGTGTATCATGGTGCCAGAGGGTAATACATATAGCTAACAATAAGTAGATCTCTAGTTTGAGTGCAAAAAATGTCGCAGTTAAAATCTCATGTATCCTAGTTTTTTTTTTTTTTTTTTTTTTTTTTCTAAAAAGAAATTTAAATGTAGAATCAACAATGATTCACAATCTATTCACAATCTAAAATATGGTGACCCATAACTCACCACCACTCCATTTGGTCTCGTCCATCTGCCTAATCGCCCTTGAACTTAGGGCGGATATAAAGAATTATGATAGTCTCCAAGCGTGTCCTAGTGAATGAAGTAGTTAGCATATTCACCTAGCAATTACAAGATGAGTGATTCGAATCCCTGCGATCCCAGCAGATCAAAAATGTTCTTAAAAGTGTATAATATTATTTAATAATATTGGTTCTTTTTGCAAAAATAAGACAGTATATACCAGTTAAAAGTGCTTCCGGTGTATTGTTATGTATTGCTGCGTGCGTACGGGTTCGTTACGAAAAGAATGAAGAAGTCCGATGAAAAGTGAACAAAAATTTATTATTATCACAATAAAAATGCTTAAATTTTCTCAAATTATCATGCAGTATAACAATATCTCACAGTAGTTATCTTTTAACTACTCAAATGCCCAATAGAACGTAATTCAAAACAGCTAAAGAAAGCTAATCCGCGTATTCGCTACAATCAACAAGAGCAGTTTTCTAAACAACAAACTAAGCAACTACTACAAACTGAGATGTTTTCCTCCTTTTATAAGATTTTAAAATCACGCGCTAGAATTTTCCAGTACTTTCTCGAAATCAAAAAGAGATATTTATTTATTTAATGCACGCGCTCTTGTATTTTCAATTTTCCGGCTTAGCTTTCTTTTAATATTCGTCGAGCGCTGCACTGCGCGAGAAATAAAACCATTTAATTTATAATTGAACTAACATTAGCTTTTTAAACACAAATTCGTAACACTGCACCCTTCCCAAGGACTGCGCGTCCCGGGCAGTACAATCCCTGGACAGGAAGCTAAACTTACAACTGTGGCATAAATGCAACTGAGGCATAAACATTACATTACAATATAAAACAACATGAACAATAAATGCAAAAAATCAAATCAAATACACATTTAAAAACAAAAAGGACCATGGTGTTATACTATTTACAATTATTTACATTACGCACTATGGCCATAGTAATGAGCTAACCTGTCTTAATGAACGGCTTTAGGTTTAGAGTTCGAAGACTTACGGATCCGAACCACAACGTCATTCAGTCTGTTTAGGACTGTGTACGAACCATCCCAAGGTGACTGTAATATCGGACAAAGTTCTTTCCATCGAGTCGGATTCCACAACCACACCTTGTCTCCTTCGTGGAATTGATGTTCAGTAGCTCTTATGTTGTATCGGGTCTTCATCTTCTCCGTTGCCATGTTAACTCGCTCTCGTGCAAAGTTGTGCATCACCTCAAAACGGAGCTTGGAGATCTTGAATATATTCCTTAGACGATGAAGGAGAATCCGGAGGGCGGCCAAACAATAGATCACAAGGCAGACGAAGGTCACGACCGAAGAGCATCTGTGAGGGAGAATAGCCGGTAGTCTCATGGACAGCACTGCGGTAAGCCAATAAAAAGAGTGGTAATTTCTTGTCCCAGTCCTGTTGGTTTCTGGAAACCATGAACCTCTCTACCATGCCGTCCGACTGGGGATGCAATGGCGTGGTTTGAGTTTTGTCAATGAAGAGTAGTTTGCATAGTTCTTTGATTACTGCCGAGGCAAAATTCCTTCCCTGATCGTAATGTAACTGAAGAGGCGCTCCGAACCTGGAAATCCAGTGCTGTATCATTACCTCAGCTACTGTGACAGCCTCTTGATCAGGAATAGGATAAGCTTCAGGCCACTTGATGAAGTAATCAATGACAACGAGTATATATTTGTTGGCACCAGCAGTTCGCGGCAGAGGTCCCAGGATGTCAAAGGCGATACGTTCAAAAGGCGCCCCTACGTTGTAACGTTGCAGCTTGCACAGGCATCGCAAGATCGGCACCACTTTTGCACGTCATCCTTTGCATTATTCCATTAAAAGCGCTCATGAACTCTCTGTAAGGTCTTCATAATTCCAAAGTGACCTCCTGTACGGCTGTTATGTAGTTCTTTAAGGACATCATGAATCCGGGATCTTGGAAGTATAAGTTACCATCGGAACGTCTTCCCATCATCCGATTCGAATTTCCGGTATAAGACGCCGTTTCGAATGTGAAGTGAATCCCACAGTGCCCAGTATTGTTTTGTGGTAGGACTACACATAGAAATGTCCTGCCAAGTAGGTTTTCTGTTTGATGACTCCATTAAATCAATTATGGGTTTAATGTAGCGGTCTTCCAGCTGGTCTTTCCTGACTTCATCATCACTCCACGGGTTTCGATCATCCGATGTTGATGTTGTAATTTGTCTTGCGACCGGAGTCAGCAGCTCGTATTTCGCTTCCACCCTGGAACAATATCGGCAGCTTTCTAGGCAATGTCGTCTAGACAGAGCGTCGGCGTTCCCGTATGATGATCCCTTACGATGACGGATAGTGATGTCATATTCTTGGAATCTCTGTATCCACCTGGCTATTTGACCCTCAGGATTCTTGAAATTTAAAAGCCAGGCCAATGAGGCATGGCCCGTGCGGAAGAGGAATTTTCTGTCGTATAAGTAATGATGGAAATGTTCTACAGCTTTGACTATGGTGAGCAACTCTTTCTGGTGACACAGTAATTCCTCTCCGGTTTAGACAGGCATTTGCTCCAGTACGCTAGACACGTTCTTGGCTGTCTATTTCTTGGGACAAAACCGCACCGACACTTTCATTGCTCGCGTCCGTGTCGAGAATAAATGGTCTGTCGAGCTGAGGATGCGAAAGGATTGGATCAGATGTTAAAGCCTCCTTTAAGTTGTTAAATGCATCCTCGCATTCTTTTGTCCACAAGAACGTTTGCTTGCTCTCTGTCAGCTTGTGAAGGGGTCTTGCGATGGAAGAAAAGTCCTTCACGAATCTCCCACAGTAGGTGCAAAGCCCTAGGACGCTTCTCAGCTGATGGACATTTTCGGGACGTTTCCAGGATTTAACCGCTAATACCTTTTGAGGATCCGTGCGCACACCTTCTGCAGAGATGACATGTCCCAGGTAAGTCACTTCCTTTCGGAACAATTTGCATTTAGCGGGACTCAGCTTCAGATTGGCTTCTTTCAATTTCTGAAGCACCTTCCTAAGATTTTCTAAATGTTCTTCAAAACTCTTTCCGACGATGATGATGTCGTCCAGGTATATCAGGCAGGCTTCGTAGGAAAGAAAGGCCTTTCAAAACAGTCGCCATAAGACGTTCGAATGTTGCCGGCGCATTACACAGTCCAAACGGCATCACTTTGAACTGCCAAAGTCCTTGTCCCGTAGTAAATGCCGTCTTTTCTCGGTCATCAGGATAGATTTCTACCTGCCAATACCCATTCTTTAAATCAAGTGTTGAGAACCACTTGTTTCCAGAAAGAGTGTCTAGAATGTCATCAATTCTAGGAAGAGGGTAACTGTCCTTCTTCGTAACCTCATTCAACCGGCGATAGTCAACGCAAAATCTTGTTGAGCCGTCTTTCTTTCTGACGAGAACTATGGGAGATGCCCATGGACTCGCTGAAGGCTCGATGACATCGCCTTCTTCCATATCTTTTAACGGTGTTCGCACCTCTTCCTGTTTAGCAAACGGTAGACGTCTTGGATGTTGCTTGATCGGGGGATGATCGCCGGTATCTATTCTATGTTGTGCCAAACTAGTTCGACCCTCGTCAGAAGACGAGCGGGAGAAAACAACTTGAAGATCTTTAATGACGCGATCGGCAGCATTCTTCTCTTCAAAGTTCAATTGCGCATTCTGCAATAACTCCAATGCAATGCTCTCTGAGGACAAGGATTCTGGGATATTGCTCTTTCTTTCAACGCTGGTTACTGGAGTACATGCTGCAACCACGTCGTCTTTCTTAATAACTCTCGCCGTCTCTGTTACATTGGCAACTCTCACCGGGATAACCATTATCGATAGGTCGACGAGTGTTGAGGCTACTAGTACTCCTTTCGGGCTATTAGAGTTATTGGGATATTCTATGATGCCGTAGCGGAAATCTCTTTTTTCGGCTATAGATCCAGGGAGTAAAATTTCTGTTCTTGCCGGTATTGTGATATTGTCTTGTGCTATGTTTCTGTGGACAGATTTAACTTCATCACTATTAATTCCAAATAACGTTATGTCCTCAGACGCAGAATGCAATTCGTTATTTTTAAAGTCCAAGGAAAAATTATATTTCCTTAGAAAGTGCAATCCGAGTATGCAAGAATCAGTGATCTCTACTGCATATGCCGTGTGATGGTAAGCGGCACATCCAAACGTGATGTTAACATTTACTTTTCCATCGATGTCGATCTTCTCACCGGACACAGTCTGTAGGGTAACGCAGGGCGGCGTGCAGATAAGTTTGCTTTCCAGTTCTTGAGCCAAATCTTTCCGGATGATGGTAACGTTGGCTCCTGTATCTATCGTCATATTGCAGGGAACTCCATTAATATGTCCTATTATGAAAAGTCACTTACTGCCGCCTCTCACTGCAGAAATCTGAAGCGCTTTAAACTGGGGCTCTTCATTATCTGGTAACCTCCGCCCCGAGAGATGGCCACTACTTTCTCTGCTGTTTGTTAGGAGCGGTTTTAACATCCGTACCCTGGGGTGTTCTGCAGTTTCGTCGTATGTGTCCTTCAGCACCGCAGTTCCAGCACTTTACGGTCGGTTTCTTGTCACCAATATTCCGTCTCAAGGCGTTCAGTTGTCTAGTTATATCGTCTAGACGAGCAGTGACTTGATCCCCTGGCTCCTGGACCTGAGCAGCTCTGACTGGATGGCGGTCTCGACGGGTGGCTTGCTGGGCTGCCTCAATTTCATGGCGTACACTAAAGCGCTTTTCAGATCTTTAACATCCGCCATTCGCAGTGCTTTCTGTATTTCAGTGTCCCGGATGCCATCGATGAAATATTGCAGGGACAGGATTTCCCTTGTTTCTGTCGGGCACTCAGAAAATGCGTGATGTGACAGCCTTTCAACATCCGTGGCGAGCTTCTGAAGTGTTTCGGTGAGCTTCTGTTGACGGGATTTTAATTGGAGCCTGCTGTAGTCTTTTAAACATTTCTCCCCGATGCGCAGCTCCAAGGCGCCGGACAGAGCTTCGAAATCTAACCTTTTGTTTTCGGGAAGAGTCTGAAGGATATCCGCTGCGTCGGCTCTTAAAGAAGCGGGGAGATGACAGGCCTTTGCTTGGGAATCCCGTCCATTCGCATCCGCAACGATAGAAAATTGTGTTTTATACACCTGCCAGGAGATCTTCCCATCATATGTAGATAACTTCAGAGAGGGCGAGCAGACATGGGTAGAAATTAAAAGCCATCACTATTGTTCCCTGCCGTCGCTACGAATTTCTTTAAAATATCCACTACTTTGGCTACTGCTGAAACCCTATCATCGACTTGTTGTTCGATTTGGTGTTGGACGGCACAAACTCTTCCTTCAATTCGTTCCTCCACAACAGAAACTCTCCCTTCTATTTGTTCTTTAACGGAGGAGACTCTTTCTTCAATTTCTCCAACCTTACTTTTGACAGAGTCTATTCTACCTTCTATAGACTCGAATTTGTTTTCTATTACGCAGGTAATTTCTCTTTTCATTTCCTCTTGACTTGCTTTCATCTCGTCTTTAATAGATTTCATCTCGTCTTCAACGGATTCCTGTCCCGCTTTCATTTCTTCCTGCCCCGCTTCAATCTTTTCCTGATTAGAATTCATCTCCTCTTTCATTTCTTCTTGACCTGTTTGCATTTCATCTTTAAATGCAGCAAAGGCTGATATCAGCTTTCTTAACTGCTCTTCCTTCGCTCTTGTGATTGGCATTCAAACCCCACTCCTGACACCAAAAATTGTTGCGTGCGTACGGGTTCGTTTCGAAAAGAATGCACAAGTCCGATGAAAAGTGAACAAAAATTTATTATTATCACAACAAAAATGCTTAAATTTTCTCAAATTATCATGCAGTATTACAATATCTCACAGTAGTTATCTTTTAACTACTCAAATGTCCAATAGAACGTAATTCAAAACAGCTAAAGAAAGCTAATCCGCGTATTCGCTACAATCAACAAGAGCAGTTTTCTAAACAACAACAAACTAAGCAACTACTACAAACTGAGATGTTTTCCTCCTTTTATAAGATTTTAAAATCACGCGCTAGAATTTTCCAGTACTTTCTCGAAATCAAAAAGAGATATTTATTTATTTAATGCACGCGCTCTTGTATTTTCAATTTTCCGGCTTAGCTTTCTTTTAATATTCGTCACGCGCTGCACTGCGCGAGAAATAAAACCATTTAATTTATAATTGAACTAACATTAGCTTTTTAAATTCCAAATTCGTAACAGTATTGATTATTTTAGTAATAACTTAGTATTATGTGTGATAAAAATTTTCAAATTACGTATCCGTTCTTATCAGCTAGTGTTTTGTATTTTTTTAAAAACTCTTCAAATTAAAATTCTTTCACTAGGTTCTTTTCTCGGAACTGTACTTAGCTTCCAATATACTTTTTGCTTCTTAAACGTATTTGCTTGTAAATCTTCTGCCTGTAAAATTTCACTGCCTTATGACTTCCTCGTTGGGAAACCAACTTCACAGTATTTTTCATTTTATATTACTAATATTTCTATAATTTTAGTATTGAAATTATGGCTGAAAGTGGCATTAATCAAAAATTTTAATAAGAATTTGCAGTACGTTTCCGATAAATTTACTAATTCGAAGGCTTCTTCAAAATTTAATCAAAATGATACTAAAAAGCTTGGCAACCTTTTGTCAAATTTTAAGCTCACGCTAAAATTAAAGGATGATACTCGTTATAAAAAATACAAGAATTTTGACTCTTTGGACCGAGATATTTCTTTTCAAAATTTGAAACTTTTGATATAATTTTCAACATGCTTTGAGGAATCGGTTTATTAAATTAGAATAATTCGAGGAAATAAGTTCAAGTCAAGTGCAGCAAATAAATGTGTCTTATTTAATAAGCCATACAATGAAGTCATATGATGTCCACATTAGATTTTTTATTGATATCTTTGTCCCAAAATCAACAGATGAAAATTAAGCGAGTAATTTAATTTATAAAGAAAGAGATTACGGTAAGAACATAATAAGATAAATTTTAGTCATGAATATGGTTAATATCAGAACATTACCTTTTTAGAAGAAACCTACATTTCAATAAGAATACACAGTGATATTAAGGTTACAATATCTGAAGAATATTTAGCCGATATATGACGGCCACTGAGCCAGACATGTCACTCTTCCTGTTCAGTTACCTTCTAAAACCCCAAGCAAACCTGACATTAATGAGTTTTGACCGCAGTTCCCAATAGGGACATCAGAAGAATGAAGGAGAGAAGGGGACAAATAAGAAACCCCGATCTCGAAATATGGAACGCATCAGCAGTAGATAAGGTTACAGTAAGCTAGAATGCAAATAACAGAATTAAGATAAAATCCCATGTTTGGAAACTTTTTTAAAGTGCTCGAACATATGCCACACCCGGACAGCAGAACGAGGAATCTGCACAAAATACTGCTGTATGTCAATGGGTTAGTAATAGACTGAATGCATACAGAAACGATAATAGCTTGATAAAATTTATTTTAACAAAAGAGACACCTTAAAATTGTAGAAATTTCTTCAGAAATAGTACTTCTTTATCCCAATACACAATCAGTAGTTACACTACAAATTACTAAAAACGTCAAACTCAACGCAATGCAGATAACATCTAAAAGGCGAATCTGTTACAGATATCTTAATACTTAGAAGTTGCTTTAACTAATAACTGAGAAACTGACGCTTTCACGTGTCTTATTTACATTTCCGCCAGCCGCGGGCCACAAGGAGAAAACCCAAATATCACCAAGTAGTTGCCAGTGTGGTGACATTTAGCGATTTCTCTCCAAATTTTTCGACAAAAATAAGTCTCCAAAACCACTGTCAGCTTGGCGATATCTGGCCAAATAGACTTGCTCCTGTACTCTTATTTTTCCTACAGAGCATCTTCTCTTTCAAGCATTTCATGTTATATTATACAAAAAATACTAGTTTCACATATTATTTCCTACAGAGCATCGTCTCTTTCAAGCATTTCATATTATATTATACAAAAAATACCTGTTTCACATATTATTTACTGTTTATTTCACTGAAATTATTTACGTGTGCGCAAAATTCGTAGCAATACATTTCAAAAACACACACTGGCCAATGTATTACAAAACGAAGATCAATGTTTTATAGGACCACCTTTTGCACGCATAACTACTCTGATTACTTTGGGCATCGAGTCTACATGCTTCTGAAGTGCATTTACATCCATGCATTTGCTGTGCCAGTTTTTAGATTTTGTAAATTAGATGGAAGAGGAGAATCCTGTCGAATGCGTCTTTCCACCATATCCCTCACATTTTGTATAGGGTTAAGATACGAGTTATGCGGTGGCGAGAAGGTATTGGAAGTCAGACTGATGTTCAAGAAAACAATTGAAAACTTCTGGCACGATGTATAGCTGCATTAGCGTCTATGAATCATCCGTTGCAATCAGGGTAAAAATGCAAACCTGCTGGGTGCACATGATCTGCCAGTATATCTAGGTATTCCATGTCTGTTTGTTTACACCATCGAGGAACACCAGTGCACCTGTTCCATGCCAGCAGAACATGCCCTATATCATGATAGTCCTACCAGACCCTAGCACAGGGCGAGTAAGGCAAGATGGATTCATGGCTGAATGGGGCTCCCACCAAATTCATTGTCTCCCATTAGTGCAAAATAAGGTGTAGCGTGATTCATCCGACCACATTACCCGTTTCCAATCCTCAGACGTCCATTGTCTTCTTTCCCGACACGACACCACTGCAAACGAATCTTTCATGTCGGGCAGAAACGAGTGGCTTTCTCACAGGCACCCGACGATGTATTCCTATCCTCAGCAATTTTCTGCGGATAGGTCGAGCTGAAATCGTTTGGGAAGAGCCTTGGTGGTTGATCTGTGTCAGTTGAAGCCCAGTAAAGTCCCTGTTCTGCCATACGATTTACATCTTCTGGAGAAGGACTGTGGAATCTGATTCCAACTTTTGAAAACCTTTGATATGGCTGCTTTTGAGGACATAATGAGATTTGCTGTCTCTGAAATCGAGGCCCCTGCTAAACGGGTAACAACAATACGACCTTTTTCAAAGGGTGAAAGATCTCTCGTTTTCCCATTTTAATCCATGTATCGTGAAAGGCACTCTTACGCCTTATTTATGCTAGCATTTTAACCACGTGTAACCCATGTCATAAATACGTTATTCCTTGCACGCATTCAAATGAAAATCTCAAAGGTTTCTAATTCATTGGCCAGAGTGTGTAATATATGCAAAGGAGGAAAATAAAATAGATGAAAAGCTAATACAAAATATTTAAAAAAAATTAATACTTTAACTAACCCTATAAACTAATAAGCTAACTCTAAGAGAGAAATAACTGTGTACAATAGAGAAAAGAGGAAAATTATGCGAATATTTTGAATGATAGTATGAACCTAGCACTAGGGGAAAATAACGGGAGGAAATACGGTACATGACCGAAACTAGAAATAAGCTCTGGGAGCAAGAATGGAATGAGCTAGTTAAGCAATATGAAACGATAGCCTAATAATTTGAAGATAATGAAATGCCATGCTCACCTCTCAGCTGAAACTATTAATTATTTTGAAGTTATAAAGATATTGGGTAATTTATCCAGGCCATGAAATTGGATGTTAACCCATCGCTTCGGAATCACGTAGTAATATATATCGGATTTCATTTAATCCGTCGCCATTTAATTAGAAAACAAAATTTGTTGGAGCAAAACTATACCGAAATTGAAATTACCAGGATAAAACTTAGTTCTTTTAGAATTAGCTTTTTTTACTCTGCGCATTCGATAAATTTTAGTTATTTATTCAGGCTCCCATCTCGACTGCAAAACATTATATTACTTCATTGCATATTTTAATTGATTAATTAATCGAAATCCTTTTCTTCATAAAATTTAAATGGCTGTTTAAAATAAAACAAATAACATAGTACAAGAATAAAGACATTTAACATCAAGAAAAGCATTTGTGAAAAGTACATACTGAAACTAAAAAATCATTGGATACTAAAAAATACTAAAATATCATTGGATTGAAAGTCAACAAAATACACAGAATTTTAAATAATCCGAGACAGTTAATTAATTTTTTTTTTATACTTGAACTTTTATGTCCTTCAAGCAGAATGTGTATTAAACATTAATGTGATATGTTTTCTCTTTACAAAAACCGAATATTGTGTCTCCGCAAAATACAAATATTGACACGTGAGGTACACATTCGTTGGAAAGCTCATTCATTCAAATGAATTCATAGCTCTGCCTTGAACAATTAAATCATTTCTTTCTGAAAAAAATGCACAGTTTTCTGTGTAGCATTAAACTAGGATGAAATAATAAGACCGCGTTTTTTTAACATTTTGCTTCCTCATTTGAAACTGTTTCAGTTTAAACATAAAGAGTTCGTATGATTTAGCCATAATTTCTTATGCACTAATTCCTAAATTAATAAGGCTTAGTTTCCCTTAGAAATGTATCAATATATCATGATCATTTTTTAATTTCTCCGAGATATTAGACTGTAACCTTCAGTTTTAACATTACAAATTTTATAAAACTACTCTTTAAAAATACTATTTGCTGCAACACAGAGAATAATTTTTTTTTTAAATTTTCGGATCTTTTTAAAGCACGATTTTCTTTTATATATCTTCCTAGAGCAAATTCTCTATTTCCCCATTTCTTAGCCTGCAATACAACACTTTAACTGATTCTTACACTGTCTGGATTTCGACGAGAGAGGTATAACATGCTTAAAATTAGGTAAAAAAAGCAACTTTTTTACAAAGTAGTCGAAGTGTAGATAACATTTTAATAAAAGTGTGGATTTTGAGGGCGGCACTCAGGCTCAGCTTGAAGAAGTAAGAAAATATGAAAGTAATAATGTGTTTTTTACTGTTGAATACTTCACTCGATAGTCTAAAAGTAGGTCAGAAAGAGCGAGATAAACTGTTTACAGTACCATCATAGGACTACACAAGAGGTGTTTGCTAGTTTTTCAGAATTACTCAGATAAAGAAATAAAAAATAAGAGATGATTTGAAATAAGAATTTCTGGCAACAGTTTATTATATGGGATGAGAAATATCGTCTGCTACTTTCAAATTTGTTCTTCTTTCAATATGTCGCATGTAAACAAGCTCTGAAAGATATGTTTTTACGCTTTCCGAAGAGAAATATTCCTATTCCATATCTCGAAAACGTTCTGAAAAGAAAATGGTATTAAAATTTCTATCTGTAAATAAAATAAGCAAAATCATGCACCGGAAAGAGAAAAACGTCAATCTTTACTTCTACATGAAACGAAGACTCAAAACGAATATCCCGAAATCCGCTATGGTAGAAGACAATTTTAAAGACTTTAAATACATCTGTGATACATGTGATACATCTGTATGCGTGTTAAAATACAAATAAAAAATAAACCAAGATTTACAACTTTAAAAGGCTAAAAAAAATAATGTTTACCAGCTTTTGCCGAGGTATGCAGCTCAATTCGGAACAATTTGTAGAATCCTTTACGGACACTATTTGACTGGAGATAAATGGAAATACACTGTCACCTGCGAATAAGCATGGGTATAGTTAAATATCTGAAAAGAAAAAAAATGTCATTTAATGTGGGGAAAAAAGGGCAAACATAAATACGAAACCTATTTCCGTCAATAGAATGACAGTAAAGGATTTACGATTGTTGCAGGATTTTCTGTCAACGGGAAATTAAAAATGAGAAGAGTAGAAAAAATATTAAAATCAACTAAACATACTATCAACAGAAAGTTTAACGTTCGATATTTACAGAAGAAATTCCATTTCTTCATTCCAATGGCTTTCAAAAAGTGAAACTTCCTCATGACAAAGCGACAAGTCACACTTCTAAAAGCGCCACTGCATTCATTGAAAACATGAAGACGGATAAATGTATAGCAGGTATAACTTTACAGGGTATTCCTGAAAAGTCAGCTGACGTTTATCCTCTGGACTATTGTGGCTCTGGTCTCTTCAAAACATCCCTTTCTAAACGCAAACGCACCACGATTGATGAATTCTGGAAAATGCCGGAAGGGGAATGGAAAACCATACTCTTAGAAATTTTACGAAAACCCTTCTTTCATGGAAATGACAATGCAGATGTATCCAGAAGAAACGGGACTATCAGATCGAACATTTAAAAAAATACTCTTTACGTTTTAAATATCAATTAAACGGCCCCGATTCCGTTCTTAAAATGTATAAACACTCTCTGTAGGATTTCAGTAGGGAATCCTACAGAGAGTGTTTATACATTTTACTACTTTATCGATTGGAAAAATCTGAAGAGTTCTTGAAAGCTACTGGATTAAAATTCACTTACTAGTGAAAGTATACTCTAAACTAGACTTAAAAATCACTAGATATATTAGAGAACTTTTTTTATTACTGAATCAAATTTGAATCTTAGTTTCCTTTATGACCTTACATTTTATGGTTTCAGGAATGGGTTCAGATGAATTCAATAATGACGTCGCAATATTTTTCTCTTTTAATAACAAAGTTTTCAAAGCAAATTCAAGCTTCAGCGCAAGCTCCCAAATGTACCAGCTTTCCTGAAATTAGCAACGCACGATAACAATAATGCTAGCTAGCTGTTACGCTACTGGAGCTTTTTTTTGCCTAAATTTGCATATCATGTTAAGTAAGTAACGTAAATAAAAAGAATGAATGAATAAAATCCAAAGCAGGAGTTAAGAAAAGCTTAGAAAGAGCCTTACAAAGTAGTCGAAGATTTCTTCTGGATTTCTAGAAAGTTCCATTTAATATATTTCAGGCTTCGTTATTCTTTTCAGCTTTCCCTTACCCCTTTTATTATATTTCAAGAAGCGTATCACTTCGCTTTTCCTCGCTGTCTAATATCTTTGCACTGCATTTCTTTGCTTTGAACTTCTTGCTATTCGATGCGCTCTTATTTAATGCCTTTCTAAAGTTTTTTTGAAGTTCCTCGAATAAGTTGAAAGGTTCCCTCGCCATATTTTTTAAACAATATTTGTTATTAATCCTTACATCCACTTGAGTTAATATTAAAGATCATTATTTAAAGGTCAGGCTTAATTTTGTATCATATTGCAACACTTTTATAGATTGTAAAATGTAAAGGTCAACTTCTGAAAAGAGGAACATAAATAATTATTAAGTTTCCGACTCTCTAACGAATCGAGTACGTGAATGCTCGAAACTTGCTAGTTAGGGTGCGGATTGAATGGGAATGGGAATGAGAATGGGAGAGTTAAAAACCAGAGAACAAATTCAACTTTAAGGTTGGATATACGTTTTGAAACTTGATGATAACATTAAACGAAATTAAATAATTAATATTAAATAAGGACTAAACGAAGGTGGATTAATTATTTTACCACTTTATTTTACAACATAACTCAAACTTTCCGCAACAAAGATCAGTAACTTAACAAAATAAATCAACTCATGACATGAATCAAAATATTCACTTTGCCCAACATTTCGGTTAAAAGTGTTATCAAATATAGTTAAACTTTAATAGTAGCACCTAATATTAATGAATAGTAATTGAACCAAGTTTAACGGTAAAGATTGCACCTCCACCTGATGGGATGGGCACACCGACGCAGATAAGAAAAGCTTAGCAACTCTTGCGGGATGACATGTTGGAAGAAGCTTTCTTCTTTGATCTTGTTAAGTTCAGCTGAGACAAAATTAAAATTCTAAAGACTTACTACAATTCTAAGGAAAGTAAATACGAACAGTTAGCTGTGCCCCGACCTAGATTTAAATTAAGGATTTTCCAGTTGTTAGAAGAACGTGTTAATAACTCACACTGAGAACGCATGCATGTGTGAACGCGGTTATTCTTCACATGGTCTTTTAAAACTCGTAAGATGCTTAAATCTAAACTACATTTAAAATGCGAATAAATCTAATTTAATTATTTTCATAATACCGAGTTAACCTTTCGATAATCATCAACTAGTTCAGATCGCATTCCAGTTGCACCCCGCAGTGGGCGCAGACGAACACAGCTCACATTACATGTTTACGATTAACAGATATCACACGTAATTTGGAAGAATGAATTGCTTAGTTTCGCAACCACCGAATGGTTCATAATAGCTTTGTAAAAGAAATCGCGCGTTTCCTGAAAGATGCAGCAAGCATTACAACAACATGACGAAGATAGAACAACTTTTTTGGCTACATATAAAAAAGGGTACAAAGCATCTGGTTTGATTTTGGTTTAGTTTATTTGATTCTCTAGGGTTGTCTGTTTAAGAGGAGGGATCTCTTGCGGAGGATCCTCTAACAGGAACTGACTTGTCACATTATCCATGGAGAAAATATAGCATCCCGTTCCTCAGGATTGAAAACCCCTACCGGACTACGAGTATTCAGCGGCTTTACTGTTTGTTCTCCAATGAGCGGGTCAAAGATCTAATAAAATGGAAAGCCAGTATCTGAAATGAGTGTATGTTCTTACGTTGTACACATTTTAACATTTTTTAATATATAATACATTTATGTACATATTTTGAAATTTAAAATGTTTCCTTTTTGTTTTCTTAGAACCACACACTTAAATGACCACAGCAAGTTCTTAAGATTATTAATTCTAATAGAGTTACCAAATCTAACAACACGTGAGGCTATAAAAAAGTTTTTACAGAAACAATCTTCTTTTTCTCCTACCATTAGAGGGTTCCTAGCGGAAATACGTTTCATTGAAACCGATTCCCGGTTAGCTCAGCGGGACATTTTACTATCGAGCTCAAAATAATTTGCTTAAAGCTGTGTTCCTAGAAACGTTTTCCCCAAAAAATGGTTTTCGCTTATGTGAACCAATCGGATATCCCGAAATTGGAAATTCGCGGAAATGTTCATTTTGGCGCATATTTGATGTAGGTAGTAGAAAAGATACTGGTTTAAAAGGGTCAAATTTTAATATTTACCAACAAATTCAAGAATTCAGAAAACGGGTTTCCTCAAATTAGAGTTCTTCCTGTAGCTTTCTGATCGTCTTTGACAGTTTTGAAACTTCAATTTTTCCACAGTTTTGTGTTTTTATTTTTTATCATATATCTCTGAACTGATACGTAATCCATAATACTATCATGTACCGAAACATTATTAAATTGATAGTAAATGTACAGATAATTCTCGTTAAAAATAAAGGTTAATCTGAAAAAAATAATGCTTACTGATTAAGTTCTTTAACCAATCATCAGCGATGTAATTATTTATTTACTTACTTGCAAGTGAACGCAAAGCTGGACGTTTGTAAACTGGTTAGTGTATAGAATATGTAGACTAGGTATTGACAACAAATTGGGCATATTGATCATGCAGTTGTGATTTAAATAACCATGTTTTCTGATAGTTGCGACTCAAGGATGTCAGAAAGACCAACCTTCGTAGGTAATTGATAAAATTGAGGGAGCTGTAATAAAATTAGAGGTCACTCAAGATCTAAATATCCTTTAAAATATCATATGAAAAACTTGAAGACAATTCGTAATCAGTTTGTATGTAGCCTGGTCAATGACGGCCAGAGCAACAACTACACAGAAATTTTTTTTATGACACTGTAGGCTTGAAAAGCATTACGTGTACTATAGTCTACTCCGACTCCCACTATTTCTAACAAAGTATTTGCATGCACGAATATTCTGTGAAGTCACCAAAATCGGCTTCCTCATACTACAAATCAAGTTCTTAGAACCCTATCTAAGCCTGATTACGGCTGTGATTCGCCCAGATATTTTCCCCCAATGGATGGCAATGACTATCTATATCCAGACTCTCTGCTGTCAGGATAATATGAAAGAGAAAATATCATTCGAATCGATGGGGCAGTTTACTTCCTACACCCTATACAGCCAAATTCCAGCACCCCAAATATATTCGCAGCATCTGAAAATAACACTTTCAGAAAAGTGATTCACAACTTCAGAAGCCTCATTAATTAACAGAAACTCACGTCTTTCTATGCATTTCTGTGATAACTACATTATGCTACTGTCTACACTTTTCAAACTTTTGAATTCTAACTTTATTATTACTGCTAGATCACCTAGTTTCTCTAAGTGCAAAACAAAATATGTACCAGCTGCATTTTCAGAAATGTTTGACTTGTTTCTTTCCAGTATTTTAATTAATTTTTTAATTTATTGAAGCATTCTGGACTTGCGTTACATGGACTGATCTGTTCTATTTTTTCTTCATTATTTTCTTCTTAAAAAGTCTTAGATTTGCTCTAAATTTTTCTCGAGTAAACTAGAAAGATCTGTAATGGAGTTAATGGAATTATGTATATGACACATCCTAATGAGACATGTGTACAATTTAATTTTTTTTACATACACATACGCTGTTATTTTTACATTGATTTTCATTTTTACAAATTAGGGAAATATATAAAACTTTTGATTGTTTGCTGTGTGATATTGTTATTTACTTCAACATTTACACATCTGCAATGTCCATGCAAATATTATGCTTCTCATTTTTTTTTTTCATTTTAAATTTCAATTTTTATATCTTGCCATATATTTGTAATTTGTTTGGCATATTTGTACGTTATTACTGCTTTCATTTTTTGTATTTATATAATTTTTAATGACAAAACTGGCTGTAAATAAAGACAACATATATTATTAAAATATTTCTGTTTCCTTTAAATAAACAAATCTAAGTCTTTAATAATGAATTCATCTTACTGCAACTTTATGGCGTTTTAAATTCAGTGTAAGAGTATGTGCACCTCATTGAAGTATTTTAATATAATAGTTAGCATACCTAGATCTTGAAAGCCCGTTATGCATTTGTTGACCCATTTCCGTGTCTTCTATCACTGTATTTCCTATCGCAAGCATTTATAAGTTATTGAGGTGTGCAGTGACTCGAATACCAGCAAATATTCAGACTTGAATGTGCATTAGTGGAACTTCAGATGCATGAAATAGTATTCGAATGGTTAATATTAGCATAGTTTCAAAATGAATGCGTATCTCACAGCATAAATTCAGTTTATCGTTCTGAAAACCTTTCGACATGAGTATATTTATTATTAAAAGTGAGTTCGTATTAAAGTGATGCTTATATATGTAAATGGTATGCCAAACGCTACTTCTTGTAAAGTTTTCTAGATTAATAAGAGTGAATTTTATTGGTGATTCTTTTTCATTTATAGACGCATTTGTTAAAATTACTTGGAGTAATAGCATTGCTTTAGTTATCTCTTTTAATGATGTAATAAAGAATATAAATGTATTGTTAATTTACATAAATTTTGCAGAACTATTAGAGATATAGTAGATTGAAATAAATTAAATGAAAATTAGTGGCTAAAACTGATTTTTCTAAACCAAATTGATGATTGCTTTGTGTTTTATTCGAAGTCTCTTTAACTTACTGTATCAGCGGTACTAAAACGTAAGGATCACGATTCACAAGTAGATTAACTGAGGAGCTTTTTCGTTATTCATTAAGAGTGATTCAGCAGTGTTCCGCGGAAATTTGTGTTTCCAAGCAGCTGGCATAGAGTTTCCACAGATCAAAATTAGATTTAAAAAAAAATTAAATATATCATGCGGTCCGCAAAACTGTTATTCTTTCCTAAATTAATATGAAGTAACCCCTTTTATAGTAAAGGAATAATGAAATGTTGATTTTCTTTTCATTTTTTGCATAAAATACACGTAACTTTTATATATAGCATTAACTTTCGTGCGGATGGTAGTGGCGACACCAAACATATACTAACATAAACTCTATAGTTGTAACTATAGAGTTTAACTCTGTGAAGCTACACTAAAGGACACTATACAATATTTTATGTTAATTCCTTTTCATTACTGTTATGAATTATTGGAATGCAGTTTTAGAGCAAATGCTCTTTGAATCAACAGTTTCTTAAAACATCGAACAATGTTTTACTTATTAAACCCAAAAGATGCATTATTAGATTAAACACTGTAGAGTCTATTAGGTTGTTTTGAAGCAGGAGTACGTGAAAAATGAGTCGTCGCAAGACTCGAACCTAGACCTCTCGAATACGCGCTGAGTGTGCTACCATTACACTACGAGGGCATGCAGAAAGCAGGGAGAAAATATAGAACAGACAATTTTCGAAATGCAGAATTTTCCTCAAAGTATTCTTCTAAATAGGCAGTTACTGAAGAAAGAAATAATGTAAAGCTGTGGATAATCGTTAGAGATTTTGAACTATCTAATTTTTCCAAATGCTGTTGAACCTGGGAAACACACATTTCTCACCATATCGAGATTTAAGCTTATTTCAAAGCTAACGAAAAATATGGCTTAACTATGCTGGGATAACAACGTCACGGAGCGGAAATCGCAACCAATTCTCTCCAAAATGTCATTGTTCAGCTGCAATAGCTTTTTTTAATTTCGAAATAAAGAATATTTGGTATTTTTTTAGAATTTTAAGAAAGAGCAAAGGCAGAAAAGCTGATTAAAGGACTATCTTTTCCAAAAAAGGACGGTTGAAATTTCTAGCTATAACCGTGTAGAACATTACACATATTTTTAAAAAATTAATTACTCAAAAACGTACCTGAGACTTTATTTCACGACATTCCTAGCACACAACGTTTGAAAGAAATGTTATCGTGAAGTAAAGTAAAACGTATCCTCTTTACCAAAGCAGATAATTGGTATGAAAATTGTATTAAATTTTATTAAAATTGTACGAAAATAATACACTCTTAATATTGAGAATCAGATTAACACTTGGAACATTTTAAAGTGAAATTGCTAGAGGAGTTTACCAGTTTAAGAATTAGTCGTTATATATGAAAGATAAAATACAAAAAATATATATATTTAAAATAAGAAAAAAATAGAAGCAAATAAAAAAATCAAAACAAGAAAAAAAAATAAGTTCCAACACTGAGAAGAAAAATGGGCTGTTATAGCCTTTAATTATATATTAAATCAACCGAAAACGTTTGCCTTGTTGGGAATAGGGGTAATAATTATTCAGGCCTTAGCTGTGAAATATTTTCACTAGCTGGAACAAGACATTTACGAAATTATTTTTTTGTCATTTTGTATCTGGTGAAAATCTGATCTATCTTGAAAACATTTATTCTAACATTATCTGAAAGTTTATTTATTTCTGATATAATTTTTAATTTAATTGAATTATTTGCAAAGGAATTTTAGCCCGCATGTATTTTAAATTAATGCCGTACGCTTAAATCGCTTTTTCCTGCTATAGCAAAAATCCTCGATATCAATTAAAGGATGTCAATTGAAGCTCGTCAGTAATAATTGTCATTTTAAGTTGGAGAAGATCATGTCTGGCTACGCTATAAAGCAAAAGAAACTAAGTCAAGTCCTATATTTATTCTGGTAATTTTTCCATCAAATGTCATAAAACTTTTGATATTCTCCTCTCTTTTATACTAGATATCGACTTATCGATTGTCCTGAAGCCAAATGCTTGAAATTTTTGATGAAAATTTAGTTTTCTGTCAACTTATATTTGAAAGGCAGATACACCAAATTCGATAATAGGCAACTACTGCGATGTTTCGCATTCAGGGTCTTTTAAATAAACCGCACTATGCGCTGTATAGAAGGCAAATTCTTTATTAAATCTGTTTTTCTAGTATTGGCACATCACAAAAGCTTATTGTCATTTTGCATTCCTGACACTAAACCGCCATTTATGTTTATGATATGTTTCTTCTCATGACTTAGATTTATATTTTGTTTTTATAGTATGGTTATGGCATCGGCAGAAGACATTCTTACTGAATACAATAATAACAGAAAAATGAAAGATATCAAGGTATATGTTTTTGTAAATACTTATAATTATTTTCTTGCAATTAGTTTTTATGTATTTTTGTATAAATTTATTTACTTGCTGTCCAATTCTTTATTTGCTTATTTATTTAAACAACGTATTTTGTAATATCAAGTTACATTTGTAGAGTCATTAGAAATTTTGAAGTAGGAGACCCGAAAAATGAGCAATACCCTTGCCAGGACTCGAACCTGGACCTCTCAAATATGCGCCGAGTGTGCTACCGTTACTCCACGAAGACATGCGGAAAGGAGGGAGAAAATAAATTATACATTTAATTATTACATGTTTTATTTAATTTCGAGTATGTCGTCATTTAATATCCTTGTAAGCATTTATTTCTTGCATTATGCTTTTGACTCAGAGTCGACTTACGTTTAAATTCTGAGGATATCTTAAACAGAAGCTGATATATAACCAGAAAATCTATAAAATATTTTCTCTCTTCTTTCTGCATGCCTTCGTGATGTAATTAGAAGCATAATGGACGTGTATTCGGGAGCTTCAACTTCAAGTCCCAGAGAGGTTATTTCACATGTTTTCAGGTCTCCTGCTTCAAATTAAGATTTGAAAATTCTAAAATTCTAAAGACTTAAATTCTAAAGACTCTATTCTTAAATTCTAAAGACTCTACAAGTGGCTACCGAAATAAAAGGTAGAATACGATAATTCGTAATCACCACGATTTGACGATTTGGGTTCCCTAATCCCCAGTTGTCCTTTAAGGGGACTCATACACCTTAAAACCCATAAGATCTTCGAATATGTGACTGTTGCAAGAATAATGTTAACTTATTTATTTTAAAAGCAATTGCTTTCAACCTTTTACAGCTGACTGGATAATATAGCTGCGTTCTGAAATAGTAATCAGAAAGTTTGTGTTGCCACAAATATTTTTATAATTTAATCCGCTTTGTGACAAAATGTTTCATCATGTTTCCAACTTGCGCGCACAGTTTAAAACATTCTGTTGCATATTTTAATTCCATATTTAATATATAGCATTTATAACATTTGGAAACTACTGTGAACCAAAAATTCTAAGAATTTCAAGTTAAATTTTTATTTTATTTGGAGTTGAGATTATAAAATGTATTTTATTAAAAAATTCCGTAATGTTTTCGCGCATAAAATTTTTTAATATTAAAATATTCATCAGATTTTTGGTTTAGTTAGAAGATAGTGCCCGTATAAAGAATTCCATCCAATTTCAAGTATATACCATTAGCCATTTTTCAATTATCATGCGCGCAAGGTGGAAATATGACGAAACATTTTGTTCCAAAACGGATTAAATCACAAAAATATATGTGGCAACACAAACATTCTGGTTAACAGTTCCCAAAGCAGCTATATTATGTAGTCAGCTGTAAAAAGTTGGAAATAATTGCTTTTAAAATAAATAAAATATTCCAATTCTTGCAACAGTCACATATTCGAAGATCATGAGGGGTTTAAGGTGTATGTGCCCCCTTAAAAGGGGAAATATATAAGGTATTTTCTCCTTCCTCTCTGCATACCTTCGGGTGTAACTGAAAGCACACTCGACGCGCATTCTAGAATTTCAGGGTTCGAGTCCCGGCAAAGGCAATGCATATTTTTTGCCTCTCATGTTTCTAAAAATCCTAATGACCTTACAAAACTTCTACCGTATTTTCGCGATGATTTGTATATCCAAATTAGTGATATTTAGCGACTTCTCGGAAACTCAGATTTTTGAACATTTAGGAAAATGTTTTTTTTTTTAAACTTCCAGAAGTACTTACCCTTCCGTCAGCCCCTCCAACATATAGTAGGTTAAGACACAATAACAAGCTGAATAAATACTAATTCAGAAGTCAAAGAACAAAAATCAGCGTTATATTTACAAAATTTTCACAGGACTAGTTTCGATGATTTTACCGAACCATCATCTTCAGCTGCAAAACCGCAAATGAACAAGATAGGAAATAATGATTAGATAAGATAAGAAAGCCTGGACAAGAATAAGCAAGTGGCGCCATCTGTTGGCGAAACCAGAACTAAAACATAATTTCTCTAAAAGCCGAAGGCAAATTTGGATTGGAATTAGGATCGTTAACTAGAACAGAAAGATTTTTATGAATGTGAAATGCCTCTAGAAAATCCAGTTTTCCAATGGAAGATGTTTTTTGAATAATTTTGGCAGCAGAAAAATTGAAAGTGTGATTTTCGGACCAACAATGTTGAGCAACAGAAGACTTCTGTGTTTGCTTTTTTCTAACATATGCCTCATGTTCTTTGACGCGAAATTTTAAGGCTCTCTTAGTTTGGCCAATGTAAATTAAACCACACTGGCAAGGAATCCTATAAATACCCCAGGAATTCATATCCGGAATGTGGTCCTTGAGTATAGAATTCGGAATTTTATTGATGGGAGAATAAACAACCCGAAAGTTAAATTTCTGCAAAATATGTGCAACTTTATAGCTAATTGATGGAAAGAAGGGAATGACAACAGAATTTTTATAATCTCTTAAAATAAGAGTGTGGCTTTTAGTGTGTTGAGATGAGAATTTTTTAACTGATTGATTAATAATGTTGGGTGAAAAGCCCCTGTCAATAGCTATTGCTTTTAAATAATTTAGTTCTTCATCAAGGGCTAGTTTGGAGGAGCAAACTTGAAGAGCACGGAAAACATAGGAATAAAATGAAGCTAACTTTTGTTTAGTCGGATGACATGATTTAAAGTGTGGTGGAAGGCAAACCGATGAAGGTTTACGGTAAACTGTAGTACCGAAGTTAGATGTGTTACGTGTGACTAGAATGTCGAGAAACGGGATAGAATTGCAAGTCTCAAGTTCAAAAGTGAACTGAATAGCAGGATCAATAGAATTCATTGTTGAAAGAACTTTATTTAAATCATCTTTATTACCTTCAAACAGGGTAAAAGTATCGTCTACCTAGCGGAACCAAGCCGGGAAGTTTAAAGTTTCAAACAATTTCGATTCATAATAATGCATGTAGGTATCAGCCAGGATGGGACTGGGGGGGGGCTTCCCATGGCTAATCCCTTAGTTTGCTTGTAATATTTATTTTGGAAGACAAAATGTGTTTGTTTCAAACAGAGTTGAGTGAGAGAAATCAGCTCATCAATTTCGATGCAAGAGAAATGAAATTCGCGAAGTCTGGTTTCTAGACATCTTAATGCACCCTCCACTGGGACATTGGTGAATAATGATTTTACATCAAAAGAAACCATGAGTAAATTACTAGGAGAAATGTTTTTAACCTTTTTTACAAACTCTATTGAATTTTTTATGGTGTAAATGTTATTGTCTAATAGAGTGGAAAATCTAGAAACTAAATATTTAGCTAATGGATACGAGGTAGTACCTAAATTTGATACAGTAGGGCGGAAAGGAATACCACTTTTATGAATTTTGGGAAGAGCATATAATTTAGCACAATTCGCAACAGATGGGATAAGCGAATGTTTTAAGTTGCTTGAAATGATTTGCGAATATTTGATCGCAGTTTTTATTTTGGACAAGTCCGAAGGTGAAGGATCTTTAGGGATCGGATTATATGGTCCTTCGTTTAAGAGTTTAGTGTCACCATCGATGTAAGTGTTCTTATCCATGACGACTATCTGGCCACCTTTGTCGGCCTTTTAAATGATAATATCCGGGTTAGAATGAATTTCGCGCATTGTAGCTCTTTCTCTCGCAGTTAGATTTGGTTTCAAAGGTTTATTATTGAATTTCACATTATGAGCGATAAGATGCCTAATCATTTCTTTCTGTGAATCTGAAACTTTACTGAACTTGAAAGCTTTTTCGATAGGAGCCAAAATCTTTGGAATCGAGGGTTTACAGGTTTGTGAGAAGTTGAAATTATATTTTAGAATTCTCTCTTATTCTTCTGAAAGACTAACTTTAGAAATATTAACTATTGGCTTGATGATTACAATGGGAAGATTTTTTTGAACTACTTGAACTAGAAGACTGTAAAAGAAGTTTTTCGAATTTAACTGCAAAGGTGTTTTTATGACGGTTAACTGCATTCTCCGTTCTAGAACAAGACTTTTATTCAAGGGCAGTGAATTTTGGATATGATTTAGCGAGTTCCAGATGAAGGCTATAGAGTTAATGTTCAATTTTGGACAATTGTTGACGTGTATCCCTTATCACGGACCGAAGTAATGCAAGCTTGCAATTTAACAGAATTCTTGAAACACGACCGAAGGTTTTTGATTAGATTTGATGTGAATAAAATTGGGGATCAATTTTTTTACATTTACATTTAAGTAAAAAGTCAAAATGATTCAGGAATTTTTGCCGTTTCAGGCGTAATTTAGTGAAACGATTAACGGATGAAGGCATGATAAACAATGCAGAAAATCAAACTTTATTATTGCTCAGTGTACTTTATTAATGCTCAGTTAATTATTTTTGATTTTCTGCATTGTTTATCAATGTTTTATGTGCAATTGTATTTTGATTGAAGTTGGCGCGATGAGCTTTCAGTTAAACATGGCAGAACATTTCTGAAATCAGCCCTAGCAGGAAAACAACAGGTAAATGTATAAGTAACTTTGAAAGTTCGTGTTAAATGAAAAAAAAAAATCTAATGACACAACCGACTCAAAAACAGTTCTTAATTCGTGATAACCGAAATTTGCGTTAACCTATAAAATTTCCTATAAGATCATGTTTGTTTCAGCAGAGACAGAAATTTTGTTCATGTTAACCGTCACAAGTGAGTTTGTATTAAGAGAGATTTACTGTAAATAACTTCAGAGCATTTTAATTAAGAATAACGTCGTTACCAATGAAATTTTTACAAGTGTTACGAAAACGTTCAATGTTTAAGTGTACAAATTATTCTTAATATTTCTGGAAATTATTTCTGCGGTCCTGTACATGTAAACTTAATTCTTGGAAGGCATCTCTCAAATTAATATTAGTGGAAAATTTGCCCATTTCATCATACTCATCTTTATACACTTTGTCACATGATGTACTAGAATTTCTTTCAGGAAGCAATTGGCAGATTCCAGCTTCGTTAAAGTAGTTAGTCACGCAAATATTTGTAAAAACTTATAAAACCGGATCCTGTCTTCATTGTTGACTTAATAAAACTGGAAATGGAGAAGTCAATTAATTAAATTAAATTAAAAAGTAAATGAAAACGCTACCACAGTATGGTGTAGAATTATTCAGAAATTCTATTCAAGGAATTAAAGAAAGTCGACAAAAATGCCTTTCTTTATAAAGAAATGAAAAATGAACCTGCGCTTTTTCAACGTTCGACACTGTTATTCGAAATCTGCGCCAAATTAATGTTGTTTTTGCTTTACTTTAAGTCGTTGTTCAACTTAATCCTTTAATTGGCTACATTTTAGGTCATTTAACAAATTTGTAATCAATTTTGACCATATCTGGAGACTTAATATTTCATTTGGAAACTTAATTATTCAATTTTATAAAATTCATTCTATAATATTTTGATCATGGCAGATCAACGATAAAAACTGCTGAACACTTGCAGTTCGATCCGGGGCTCGAAACCCGGCGAATGGACTGGTCGCATAGGCTTTCTCCATTTCTAACGCAAGCCAGTTTCCCTTAAAATGTTCCCCACGGAGCATTCTTCCTTATTGTGTAGTTTAAACGGCGGAGTACGTAATAAATGAAAAGTAAATGAACATTTTTTTATCACATTAACCGAACCATTAATCGCATGAAAAGACATATTTTCCATGTTTGTATCTAGAAACAGTTAGGATTTTGGCAATTCGATGACAATATCCGAAAGGTAATTTTAACTGCGAGCATATTAAACGGTGTCCACTTTACTTCAGTGTTGATAAAAATCTGTAATTCGTCATTTGATTGCCAGCTATGTGTATTTACTTTCTTCCTCAGGTAGTCTGAGAGGAAGCAGTTCAGAGCTTTCATATCTAGAAAATGAGATGCCACAAAAAAATATTACCAAAGCAGGTAATAACAGACTATTTGGAAATTTTAGCAGGAAAAAGGCCATACTTTTAGTAACCGTTCCTCCACCCTTTAGGACCAATTTTGCACTTTGCACTTTGCACTTTAAGTGCAGTTTTGCACCTTACAACTGGCTTGCGCACAGTGCTGACGACCCTCATTGCTTCACAACAGTAACCACTGAGAATCTGTGACACAGCCTCTTTCAAAGAAAGGTTTAACCGTCGCAATAAGCAAATACATTCCACGGTATACTAATTACTCCACGGTGTACTCTGGATTATACGGGTTTATGTCGGACGAGCTGATCACACGTAATTGAAAAATACGAAAAATCCAAAGTATCAATTTCCATGCCTATTTCCTGTGTTTCTTAAGAAATTAGTAATTTTAGTTTGTTTTTGAAAACCTTTAAAGAGTTGTCTAATTCCACAGCATATATTTCGAAGCGCTATTTTACCATTGCATTAGAATTGTCTTTGACCGACGAAGTACAACAGAGTTTTAACAGTCCCTGCTGCTTCGGAATTACCAGTATCTTCGTTTTCTATATTTTCATTACCACTCTCTACCTCTTCTTGTTTTTGTGACGTTTGAAACGATATCCGCATCACTCAAGCATTAAAAGCTCGGCTCAGTCGAATCACCATAGATCAATTCCTCGATATTTCTCCGACTGACAGTTTCCAAGAGTTTTACATTTTCAGATTTTTCCACATAAAACTTTAGCTATTGCATCAACTTCTTCACATTTAAAGAAATCGTCAATTTGTACAATAGAACTCTTTCTCTATGATTGAACGAGTGAATATCTTTGGCTTTAGTTTCGACTAAGCTTTTGTTAGACTGTATATGGCATACAATATATTCACGTTTTTCCAGAACTTCATTTTTACATCATCATCTTTTCCAGTAACATTTATGAGAAAATCAAAACAGTAAAGTCGTTTCGCTGATGATATTACGCTTTGATCTATTGGCTTAAATGAAACTGGTAACATCTGTACGTAAACATTTATTCATCATAAGAGTGTTCGCTGTTTGTTTACGTGTGTTCGCGGCACCGATACGCATGAAAATACGCACCTTGATAATCGAAAGTACATTTTAATTTTTATTTGTAGGTTTTAGGTTTAGGTTTAGTTTATTATGGCAAAGCACACTAGGGCTAGTGCCTAAGGGAAGGTAGCATTCGTGGAAGACTTTCTAAGGGAAACTGGCTTGTATACATGTTACACATGTTGAAAACCACGAAAACGATCCTGCAGCCAGTTCGTTCGCCAAGTTTCAAACCCAGGTAGTATACCTAACTCTCAGAATGACTGCATTAGTGATCAATAAATCTCGAAGCAGAAGCGATTAATGAGATATGTTGCCCTACTTCTAATTCGTTTTTGGCCTGTCTACATTTTATGCTGATATTATACAAACAAAAAAAAATATTATCTCAGATTTAATTCTTTTAATTGTGAAAAGATAGGCAATATTTCATTTTGTGTAGGCTATCCTCAGGTGATATTTTTTAATCAATTCTGCTATCATTCTCTTATATTTAAATACAGTGCATTATTATTATAAAATATATTGGAGAAAAGTTTATAAACAAAACTTTATATGGGTTGATCTGTGTGTTCCTTTCGGAGACTACTCCAGGTCGAAATAAGTTAAAGCTAATTACACATGGAAAATCATGAAAACTTTTAGTACTGAAATTTAGCAGAGCAAGATTCTGCAAAGCTATTTTTGGCTCCTTTTAAGCAACACAAGCTGAAATGTTCTTTTATCGAAATAACCAATTAATCAGTTCATGATAGAACTAAAAAAAGGCAACTTGGATCTTAGGAGAAACAACATTAAATATTTATTTGTCATTCAGTTTAAGAAAATGAACTTAAAAAAAATTCGTTTCCAACTTCTGGAGACTCACTCTAACCTTTTAAATGCATAAGGTTTCCTTTTATTCAAATTGATTTCAATAAATATTTAATTATTAAAGTCAGCATTTCTCAAATTTATTTTACGTGGGAGTCAATTTTACGAATTAGAATGTTTTGAGGGGCCAATCTACTCTTATTTTCTTCGAAAGCAAATTTTGACATATGTTACTACTACTATACTTATATATTTAAAATGTAACCAAATTAAACGCATTTAATGTTATATTAGTATGAAATACTAATAGAAAAAACGTTTTTACGTTAGGCTCTGAAAATTTTCAAAATATTTTCATAAGGTTTTCCTTCCTTTATCGCACATAGTTTTTACCTATGAGTGCTAGTTTATTAGTAAATTGTATCCCTTCATTATTATTATTTTTCTTCAGTGTATTCGATTTGTATTTACATTTTTGTATTAGCATTTCCTTTATTTTATTCTTTCCCTTTGTTATTTGAATCTTTTAAGATGTGGCAGGTATTCTCACATTTAAAAAGCTTTCTAAACATGTTGTTTCACCTTACTTCTGTCATTTACGTTCCAACACAGTTTAGCCTTATCTATTGCTAAATGTTTTCGATTTTCCAAAATCCACGTCTTTTGTTCGCCCCTTTTACGTCTTACCTCTAATTTCCTTCTTGAGACTTGCGGTCAAGATTCGTTCGTGTGAGCTGCGCCTAGATTTTTACAAAGTAATTGAACAAGGCACGTCACTCTCGGCTCAATATTCGTCAAATTTTGCACTGTAGGTTTCTTTTAAAAAATAATTTTATTGTTACCAGTAGTTTATCCATGACTAGTTTTCATTTGCGTGACTTCAGTATCATTTCAGTCATTCATCCATGACTAATTTCGTTCAACCGTGTTTTTCGGAAATTAAACACCTCACATATTTTCTTCTCTATTTTCGAAGGATAAAATTACTTAAAAATGGTGGGTAGGAAATACTGTATTCGTTTTCAATAACTGGTTTCAATAACCGGTCATTTACAGTCGTGGCTGGATAATGTTTATCCTATTAAAGAAATTTAAAGAAATGTTGTTATTCACATTAATAAGATAGAAGCAGCTCTTCCTCAGCTATTCAGTGTTTGGATGTACACATTCCTCGCTTTTCCTGTGGCTACGAAGACCAATTTTGTATGCTTTAGGGCCATTTAGTCAGCTGTTTTTACAGGAAGGAGCAGAAACATTTAACAGGGTCTTACACTTCCTACTCCATAATAAAGAATAAAATTTAAATCTCCATAATTTACTGAGATTTCTTGAGAGTCATTTAAAGCAGTGAAAGTGCGGAATATATATGTTTCCGTTCCTTGGAAAAGGTTAAGTTTCATCAAGTACTGATACAAGAAATCACATATATCAAGCTGATTTTGGTAGTTAAACTTTATTCGAATAAATGATGAAACTCATTCTCACATAAATAGATAAAGGTAAACTAAAATATGATTGATTTAAAGCATCACTGTGCAATTCATTATATATTGTATTCATTGGCAATCAGGTCCAGAGTTAATTATACCTTCTGCTTGGAATTTCATTTTAAATCCGGTGTTATTCGAGAATTCTGTTAACTGTTCTCTTGGATACATCGATACATTCTTTAAATATTTCAACAGAAAAGATTATTAACCTTTGAAAATTCTTTATCTAATCACATGGAAAATAAGCTTGTAACCTCAGAGCTTAGAGATGCAAGCATAAGTCACTGCATAATGAATTATTTTCCTATAATAAAACATTTTTCACTAAAATGTTTAAAAGTTAGAAATGATAAAAAGAAGGATATCTATTTTACACAATTAACTCATAAACCAAGTATCCTGTTAAGCCTCTTTATTTTCTCATGGGCACTGAGAACAGACAAGGAGTTACACTTTAGATGGAGATATAGTTCATTTAGTCTTGAGAACACATATGATAAGTATGTCAATATGCTTAGACACAGATCATGAAAAAGAAATGGTGTAAACTCTTTGTTAGTTTCATTTATAAATAACAGGACTTAGTTTAATTAATAATTATAGGTACCTTACGGAGTGGCCAGTGAACTAGAAAAGGAAAAACCAGTTTGTGGGTGCTGCACAAAGTAATAAAAATATTCTATTTTCTCAGAAGTTTGATAAAGTTGTTTATTTTAATACTGTCTTCTCACACCATTTTGAATTAAGATGACATAGCTTTGGTATTTGAAACTTCTCTATGAATGATGCAGTAGGTTCAAGTAATATGAATGATGCTCAATGATGTTGTTGTTGTAAATGATGCTCGATGATGTTGTTGTTGTAAATGATGCTGATTTGTTGAGTTCAGAGTTTAGCTCAGACTCAAACTCATCACTCATAGTTAGAGAGATCACTGGGAGAGCTTACTCATTTGATAGTTGGGTTGGTTTATTTAATTATATTACAGCACCTGAGGGCTATCTGTCTAAGGTGAGGGATGTCTTCTTTGAAGATTTTCTAATGAAAATTGGCTACTATGCACGTTACATCTGAGGAAAACCACAAAAGAGCCCATGCAGCCAGCCTATTCGCCGGGATTCGAACCTCGGACCGAAAGACCAGTGTTTAACGACTTTACCGCTCGAGCGCTGGTGGGGGCTGTTTAAGCATTTAAAGCTTTTTGTATTGCCTTGCGTTCAACGTTCTTGGTAATTTGAAGTGGTAATTATTAATTAGTCTCTCTCATACTGAGAATAGCTGTACGAGTACTTTTGTATGAAAAGTTCCAGAACTCTAAAGTGTTGTTCAAAAAATTAATTTCATCAAGCTGTCATCGGTTCTGTGTGCATTCATTCCATTACCAGACTGTATGTACATAACAATATTTTTTAAATAAATATTTTTTTAACTTTTATCTAAAATAAGAAAGAAACAATGCATTATGCGAAACGTCTGTTATCTCATCTGCCTGAAATGAATAAAATAGTTTGGTTTTGGTTTGTTTAATTATGACAAAGCACACTAGGGATATCTGCCTAAGGGAAGGGATGCCTTCCTGGAGGACTTTCTAAGGGGAACTGGCTCGTATACATGTTACACATGGGGAAATACATGTTACATACGCCCATGCAGCCAGCTCGTTCGCGAGATTCGAACCTCGGACCGAACTACCAGTGTTCAGCGACTTTACCGCTCGGCCGCTGATGGGTTGAATAAAATAGATTTTATCTTATTCCAGCGTTTCTCAGAGTTTTTTTAAGTGGAGACTAATTTTATAAATTTGAATGTTCTGCGGGGGCGCCTTAATCTTGACCTCTCTAAAAGCAATTCTTTAGCATATAGTATTAACACTATACTTATATATTTTATATATGCATTTAATTAAAAGTCATTTAATTTTTATATTGGTATTAAATAACTATTTTAATAGAAGAAAATGTACTTTCACTTTTACTAATTCTATACTTTAATCGTTTTCTCTTTAACCAAAACTTTTTATAAATGTTGGTGCGTATTTTGCTACAAATTTGTACATAGATAGATGATTTTTTATGCAATTATATGTGAAATTGTATTTTTCAGCGCAATATGACATGAAAAATCTCAAGAGGAAAGCTATGTCGGAAAGGTTAGAATACAAGCCCAAGTCCATTTGACATTGTGTAAAAGGGTATCTCGGTAATTTAGCGAGATCTCGCCAAGCTGGCAACGGTTATAACTACTTATTATATCTCCAAATTTGACTGCAAATCGCCAAACTTCGACATTATTGTCTGGTCCCTGTATCACATTAATAGGCACTGCAATTGAATAATTATAATTGATCACTGCACTAACTGTAACTCGTAATTCGACCCTCATATTGCCTTCCAGAAATTTCGAGAAGCAGAATGTGCTAGAAATGTCTCGGCGTCCGGGTGAAAACTATATAACGTCGGTGACAGCATCTGTTCTCAG